>NW_004524688.1:5246764-5249350 GCF_000260255.1 Octodon degus
GAGAGAGAGAGAGAGAGAGAGTGTGTGGTGTGTGTGTGTGGCCAGCTCAGCCCAACAGGGGGCGGGGCTGGCTGGCATGTGGTACTGGGGGATTGAACCGCGGTCCCTGATGCTTTGCCAAGCTTGTTCTAAGTAGGTGCCTTAGACCACTGAGCCATCTCTCCAGCCCCTATATTTTATATTTTGGACGAGGAAGACATTACATAGTTTTCCTTAACCTAATATTATTATAGGCAGCTGAGTTAGATAGAAATATTATAGGCAATGTCTTAGTTACTCTGCACTCCTTGTTGGGACAAATACCCAACACTTGAAATTAGGGAAGGAAAGGTTTATTTAGCTCACAGTTAGTGAAGGCTTCAATCCATACTCAGCTGGCTCCAAGGCAGAGCGACATGTGGCAGAGAGCAACCTTTCATGGCATGGCAAAGAGCAAGAGCAAAATGGAGGAGCAGCAGCAACAATGGCTACGGAGAACAAATCTCTCTCCCTTATGTTGCATTCAGGCTGTCTGCCCCAGGTTGGCTGTACTCACACACACATCCATAATCCCAACAGCACTTAGGCCCATAATTCCAGCAGCACTCACACACATAATCCCAGCACTGGATCACGAATTAATTACAAAATCTTGAAGTCTGCCCCATGACTGTATGAGACTTTGGAGGGAAAGCTAGGCACAAACCATAACAGGCAGTCAGATAGGGCTAGGCCCTGGAAGGGGACAACATGGAAGACAAGATCCCTTGCAACTGTGCGAGAGATGGATGCTCCCACTGTGGGCCAGACCCAAAGACCAAAGATGGAACAAATGCTTACCTCCCTAAAGATAAGCAGCCAGGATTGATAATCACCTTGAGGAAGCCAAGAAGAGTCACTAAACCAACTGCTGCTAGCTACCAGCTATAGGATAAACCCCTGTTCTATAGTCACTGCCCGCTTGCTATGTTACTTGCTTCCCCATTTGGTCCTGGATTTAATCAGTTTTACCTGAGCAGTTGTGCTTGTAACCTTTTGGTTGACCATAATTTTGTCCCACCTCATGTGCGAGTTCTCATGTTTCACCTTAGACCTGCCTCACCTCATAGTTTTGCTCTATAAAAATCCCTAGAAATGGCAGGTTCAAGGACAACCTGCTTGAATTCCCCTTTTGTCCCTCTCTTGGACAGGAGCTTTCTTTATCCCAGTAGATGTATTCTGGTCTTAACCTCTGTTGTTCCTAAAATTCATTCTTTGATTTTAGAGAACATGAACTCAGCCCAGGTATATTTCAGGTTGGGAGTTTCATTCCTTATATCAATTGACTTATCTGTGAAAATAAGAAAATTAATTTAACTTATCTGAAGGATGACAGTCCAGTCATCAGAAGGATCAGAAGGATGACACCAGAGAAATTAGCCCAAAATCTAGATGGAGCTAATTAATGTTACCAAATAAAGTCTGAAAATCTTGAATGGTTGATCTCAACAGTTTGGGGCACAGTATATCTTTGTTGGATAAGTTGACTAAAATATGAAGAAGCTATCATAGCTTGTACCCCTTTTGGAGGCCACCACTAGGTCTTTTATTATTTAAATGAGATATCAAAATCAAGTGACTATGTAAACACCACTGCTTTTATTTTATTATTTTTTAAAAGATTTATTCATTTATTTGGTACAGGGTCTTGCTACACAGCTTGGACTTGTAGTGACCTTCCTGTTTCAGCCTCCTCCATGCTGGGATTACAGGCATATGCTGGTCTTGGTGGCCGGCTTGGCGTGGGGTAGGCTGCAGCAGAGGGTGTGGGGGGATCAAATTTGGGTCCTTGAGCTTGCTAGGCAGGCACTTAGATCGTTGGGATATCAATCCGGCCCCCACCACTGCTTTTAGATTGTACTCTAAACCTCTGTATTTGTTTGTAAAAGATCAAAGTTTTCTATACCAATTTTAATTAAGGATTGTAAAGCAAGCAGTCAATCTTATAAGGAATTCAAAGAATTTTAAATAATCTTTTTAAAATATCCCCATTGGGGCCGGGGAGATGGCTTAGTAGACTAAGCGCTTGCCTGGCAAGCGCAAGGGCCTGAGTTCAATCCTCGGTTCTGAAAGGAAAAAAAAAAAAATCCCCATTATTGTCAATCTTAAGAAATAAGATGATTTTTTTTTTTTTTTTTTTTTTGGCAGAACCGGGGATTGAACTGAGGCCTTTGCGCTTGCCAGGGAAGCACTCATTCTATTAAGCCATCTCCCTGGCCCAAGATTTTTTTTAAGGCAAACTGTTTTTGTCTTTAGGATGGAAACAACCTTTTAATTTAATCATCTTGAAGGGAAAATATAAAAATTTTTCTTTTAGTGTCAGTTGTAATGGAGAGAGAGAACAACTCTATTTCCTGCTTTTCTGCTACACTCTATTCCTGGGGGAATGACCCTTTGTATCTCCAGATGGATAGCCCAGCACTTTTGTAGCTGCTCTGCCTGGCGGCCATCCACACTTGCATTTGAAAAGCCCTTTAAAATATTTTTCCTTTGGGGAGATGGCTCAGTGGAATAAGTGCTTCCCTGGCAAGTGCAAGGGCCTGAGTTCAATCCCCAGTTCCGCAAAAA
>NW_004524688.1:5249505-5255071 GCF_000260255.1 Octodon degus
TATATGTATATAATATATTTGGTATAGGGTCTCACTATGCAGCTCAGACTCAACGTGATCCTCCTGTTTTCAGTCTCTCCAGCACTGGGATTACAAGTGTGCGCCACCACGCCCAGTCTTGGCGGCCCCTGGGTACACTGAGCCTGTATGGCATGTGGTGCTGGGGATCAAATCCTGGTCCCCTGAACAATCAGTGGGTCACTGATGAAATTAAAGAAGAAATTAAACAATATTTACAATCAAACAAAAATGCAGATACAACTTACTGGAACCTATCGGGTACAATGAAAGCTATCTTAAGAGGGAAATTTATAGCAGCGAATTCTTACACCACCGAAACAGAATGAGCCCAAATAAACAATTTTATGCTGTAGATCAAGTTCCTAGGGGAAAAAAAAAGGGCAAGTCAAGCCCAAAGCTTGTGCTTGTCAGGCAGGTACTTAGACCACTGAGCTATCTCCCCAGCCCTAATCTCCTATTTATAAAAAAAACAATATATTGCAAGCAAGTCTATACTGACATCATTTAAATTTTTTTTGTTTGTGGAGCTGGGGATTAAACCCAGAGCTTCACACATGCTAAGCAACAGCTTGACTACTAAGCTGCATCCTTTGAAGCAGGGCCTGGATGAATTTCCCATGCTAGCTTCCAGTTTGCAATGCTCCTGCCTCAGCCTGCACAGTTACTGTGATTATAGCATGTGCCACTATGTCTGGAATGTTGCAGAATTTAAGAGAGTGGAAAGACCAACAGGGGAAATGGGATTTATTTAGGTTCACACTGGTTCAGCAGATTTGTATCCAAAAACTAAGTTTAAAACAAAGAAAGGGTCTCAATTTTATACATGTGGCTAAAGGGTACAGGTAAGAGGTATGGGAGAATGAGACAAAGTCCCAAAATAGCCAGAAGTATTTCCATCAAAGTCTTAAATCCTCCAAAGGATGAAAAGCAGGCTCCCAAGAGAGACTCTATAGAACATCCCTTTCATTTTTGGACTAGGACATGGGCCAATTTCTGAATTGTGGCAGTCATGTCTTCAGGGACTTCCATTACCATCAATCCCTAGGCAGCAGTTAGACTGAACTTTCCAAGTACCCCTCCTTCCTGGACTACAAGATAGTCTAAGGACAGTCTATTTTGATAATTAGCATTTCTCATTTTTGTTGGACAAGTAGATTTAAGGCCTTTTCAGTGACACTGGTAAAGAGCTCAAGTACACCTTGTAATCTTATGATGTGGTTAAACATGTAAATAGGGGTACAATAGCTCTATATTCCATCCCAGATACCTGGGCCACAGCATTGGATAATTCTCTCTGGGGGCCATTCATCATCCCTACATTATTTTTATGGCCCCTTTAAATGTTCTTATCAGCTTCTCTACAGACAAGATGTCACAGAGCTTGCTGTTTCAAGGGGATTAGAAAAAAGGATGGTCTAATTGACCTTAGTATACAGAGCCCTGGCCATTTAGCTGGTAGTTGTCATTATGCCCATAATCCAGACCCAAGAGAGACCACAGAGTGCCTTCCTGTTATTTGGAACCTCTTATTGGTACCAAGAGTGGTTTAAAGAGGGAAAATGAGGGAATGGATTGGGGTAGGATAATTGAGAACTCTTTTATCGCCTCCACCACAAAGTTTTTCCTAGAGTCTTGTTATAAAATTGTTGCCCCAGATGTTAGTTCTCTCATCCCCAGTGAGCAATTCAGAACCTCTTTTTTTTTTTTTTTTTTAACATTTATTTAGTGTGTGTGTGTGTGTGTGTGTGTGTGTGTGGCCAGCTCAGCCCACCAGGGGGGCGGGGCTGGCTGGCATGTGGTGCTGGGGGATCGAACCGCGGTCCCTGTGCTTTGCCAAGCTTGTTCCAAGTACGTGCTTTAGACCACTGAGCCATCTAGTTCCAGGTGCTGGGGGCCGTGGAGATGGCTCAGTGGAATAAGCACTTCCCTGGCCAGCGCAAGGGCCTGAGTTCCATCCCGGGTTCCGCCAAAAAAAATAAAAATAAATCCCAGGTGCTTAGGTTCATGAACATGGAGTCAGGGGAACATGTATGTAGGGTAAAGTTGTCTCCTGGCATCAATTCTCTTGCTTCCTATGCCCACTGGTTTCACATGTTAGTTTCACCATAGATATAAAACAAGCAGATGTTAAGGTTTTAGGCTATAGTTTTAGTCAATTGGGGAAAAGATTTCTGGCCAATACAGAGGATTCAGGCAACTCCTGTTGAATATATTAATAGAATAAGTCAAAGAGTTGTAATTGTTGGGCCAAATGAGTCTAGATCTTCATGAAAAAAAAAAAAAAAAAAAAAGTCTTCGGGTCTAGTCCTCAATAGCCAAGGTTTAATGTCATAGGGTAACCGATAGCCCATTCAGGCAGATCTACCTGTGGAATGGTGAAGTTTATGGGGTTATGGGTTCTTGTCTGACAATTTGGTTCCACTGGTAATTTTGCAAGGGTTGTAGCCTTTTGTCCTTTGGGGTGTGCTTTTTGGCCGAATGAGCCAGGAGCCCAAGTTACACAGTTCCAGCAGAACCATTCAGAGTCTTGTCATGATGGGTTGAGGGAGCAGTGGTAATGGCTGGTCCCTTTTCAGGGTGCACATAAGAATACATGACTGCATATCTTTACTATGATAGAATGTCTTATGGTCCACGAGACCATCTCGTATTAAACATGAGGTTGCAAATGGGCTTAGATAAGTTGCTTGGCATGCATCAAAGTACAAAGAAATGGCCCATCTATGATTTGGAGGGACCTTAGTTTTGTTTAAGAGGCCACCATCACCTTTCCAGTTTGGACCTTGAACCAGGGCTTATAACAGATATAAGCCAGGTTGCCTCCTAGGTCACCAGTTGAGTAGGTTGTTTTATTACGAGTACAAGTTCCCCAGTGTGTCCTGGCATGCTCATAATAGGCATGATATGGCAGGGTCCTTATTATTTTGCTCTCTGACTTTTTGGTGTAGATGAAATGAGAGCATCCCTTTAAGGATCTCTCTCAAGAGGCATATGTTGTAATTTCATGTTGATTCTCTAGCTTCAGCCGTGCATGGACTGGTCAGCTTCCTGAGTGACTGGAGCAGGGCTGCTGTTTCCTCAGGCTTCTGCTGTGCATAGACTAGCCAGTTTCTGGGGTGACTAGTGCAGGCTGTCATTTCTGGTGGTGGCTCCATTTCACTGTAGGATCAACCAGTTCAGGTGATCTGGATCCTATTGGCTGGTCTGAACTCAGGCCCTTGAGCTTGCCAGGGAAGCGCTTATTCCACTGAGCCATCTCCCCAGCCCCATCCACCTGTTTTGGTCTGTCAGTTTCAGGCAACTGTAATGGACCAAAGATATAATTCTTGCAACTTTAACAGCAGTGGGAGTAGAAAAATGACTTGGTTACTTTTCTTTTATTGCTGAGACAAAATGCCCAATACCCAAAGTAGAGAAAGAGGTTTATGGGGCTGGCCAAATAGCTCAGGGGATTAAAGTGCCTGCAAGCAGGCACAGGGGCCAGGGTTCGATCCCCTGAGCCTGCTGTGCTGGCCTCACCCCTGGGGTGCACTGAGACAGCAATTGAGACTGGGCACGATGCTGCGCATCCCTAATCCCAACACTTGGGAGACTATAAAAGGGAGAATCACTATGAGTCCAATCTAGTAGTGAGAACATGAACATCCTGTAGATCCTTCCCTAAAAATACACACACACACACACACACACACACACACACACACACACACACAAAGATAAAAGAAGAAAAAAAGAAAAAGGCTCATGTAGCTCACAGTGTGTGGAAGTTTCAGTCCATGTTTGGCTGACTCCAAGGCAAAGTAGCACATGGTAGAGGACAACAGTTCACGGCTATGGAAGACAGCAAAAGCAGCAAGAGCTAAAAGGGAAGAGTAGGAACAAACCTCTTTTCCTGCCTTATATTGTATGCAGGCTGCCTGTGTAGCACTCACACCCATAAGCTCAGCATTGGGCTATCAATCAATCAAAAACTCTAGAAACCCACCCCATGACTACATGAGGTTTTGGAGGGACATCTAGAAATAAACCATAGCAAGATTACAGTATGGGGTCCATCCCATATGGGTCCCAGGGTAATTGGATTCCATTTATTTGGCACAGAGTCCCTAGGCTTGAAAGGATGTATTGAGTCTGTCAAGCATCTTGTACCCAGCAATGGATATCCTGTATGGCTATTCCCAAAGCATGCATCCAACTTCTTAGGGTCAATACCCCAAGTTTGCAGACATCCTTGATGACCTTGGGGGTGGCTGAACAAGATCTCATAAAGGGACACCCAGTCTGTTTGATGGGGAAGCATCTGAAGAGGACCATGGGTAGGACTTGATTCCTTCTCAAGTGAGTTTCTTGGCAATATTTTTTCAACAATCATTTGAGTGTCCAGTTCATGTGTTTTACTTTCCCTGAGTTCTGTGGCCAGTAGACTGTGTAGAGTTTTCATTTTATCTTTAACATCTGTGAGAGTCCCTGGGACTATCCCAGTAGTGAATGCTGATTCACTGTCTGACCTCAAAGTCAGGAACAGTCCAAATCTTAGAATGACGCCACTGAACAGTACCTTTGTCACTTCTTGTGCTTTTTCTGTTTGGGTGGGGAAAAGCCTCAATCCGTCCTGAAAAGGTACAGAACAAGAACCAACATACACTGATATCCTCCCACTCGAGGCAGTTCAGTGAAGTCCATGAGCAAGTTCTCATAAAGGACAGCACCCATTCCTTCAATACCCAGGGTCTGGGTATGCCCTTACTTTGGGTTTTCAGCACAGGTTAAACACTGCTCACAAACAGCTCAGATGATGGAAGTGAGCCACAGCCCATAGAAATGATGGCCTAGTGATGTTGGTAGTGTCATTTGTCCCAAGTGAGATCCTTGATGGAATTTACAAACCTGAGGGCCATTGTTTCAGTTTTCTATCAGAGAATTTCCACCACCCTCCCTTGATATAATTCTAGATCCTCCGACAAACCAGGCCTTTTCATTTGAAGACTAACGTGGGGTTTCTGGGAGACCAGGCTCTGGGATAAGGGCTACAGTCTGGGCCACTCTTTCAGATTGTGGAGCTGCCATAGCAGCCTTTTTTTTTTTTTTTTTTTTCATAGCAGCCTATTTGCATCCTTGTCTGCCTTTTGGTTTCCTCTGGCTTCCAATGTTTCAGTCTTTGGTGTCCCCTGCAGTGTATAACAGCCATTTGTGGGGGGCCCATACAACATCTAGGACGCATGCATTTTTTCTTTATACTTTATTTCTTTTCCCTCAGCAGTAAGGAGCTCCATGAACATTCAACATAGCATATTTGGAATCAGTATAGACATTTTTGTCTTTTGTCAAGGCTATTAGCACTGTCTTCTGAGTTGTTCCGTACACACTCAGCCTCCATTAACTCCATGTCCTACCTATTTAACTCCCTTTTTCATTTTTCTTTTCTTTTTTTTCTTTTCTTTTCTTTTTTTTTTTTTTTTTTTGCAGAACCGGGGATTGAACTCAGGCCCTTGAGCTTGCCAGGCAAGTGCTTATTCTACTGAGCCATCTTCCCAGTCCCAAAAGT
>NW_004524688.1:5256066-5257289 GCF_000260255.1 Octodon degus
AAATAAATAAATAAATGTTTAAAAAAAATCCCATTTCATAATTATTCTGTTCCTTCCCACCCTTGAACGTCCTTACTGCTCCTGCCAATCACAGAGCTGCAGATGCAGGCTACACATGGAACTACTCACTTCAGCACTGTCTTTCTAAACATGCGCCAGAATACCAACATCTCTTCTGAATTTCCCACAAAGCACCTGGAATAAACATGGAAACAAATTCACTTCCATTGCTTTCCCCAGGCACAAGTACCACGAAACTCATCACTTACAGCCCTGCTTTTAGAAGGCAGGTGTATTACTAATCAATAAGGCTGACTGACAGATTTCTGATTCAGAGAAACTCTGATCTCTCCTGTTTGCTAGATCTCATTTCAACACTGATGGCTGATATTAATTAATCATTGGGAGAAACAGCCAAAGTCCTGATGGTGCAGGGAAGACTCAAACATGGAATTAAAAATAGTTGGCTTTCCTATGAAGTTTACTCTAACCTCTGAAACTAAGATAGAAATAAATCAAACTATGAACCACGGCTTGAGGCCTCTTTCTAAATACAAATATTTAACTTCGGTTCTTTTACATTCAGATAATAGTCGAAATAGAATTAAAGACCGAATTTCCGGTACATATTGAACATTTAAATATCTTAGTAGTAATACCGACTTAAAATGACCTACTGAAGTCAAATGGATTTCGGTCTATGTCTCAATCTAGTCTTTCCCAACCTGAGTCTTACTACAAAGGTGGACTGTAAGAAAAACGTGGGAAAATATGACTTCATTCATATTCTGACATATTTAATGTTACAAACAGAAAGATCTTACCATTATGCCTTAAGTAAAGGCACTCTGGCCATTAATCATGTCTACAGCACATGATTATAAAATAGAAAAACAAAAATCTACGTTTCTGTATATATTTTATTAAAGTTCAAGAAACGTCTAAGTTTTTGTTACTCTTTTTCCCCCCAACGCCCAATGTCAATTCACTTAAAAAGAATTTAAAATTCCTGATGTCCGATAACCCACTGCAAAAGCAATGAAGATGCACACCGTTAAAAAAAAATATTAATAATAAAACAAAGCTGCCACACACCAAATCATTCCCTCTTCTATTTGCGGCATTCCTTCAAAAGCACAGAAAGGGATGAAGGTCAGATTTCACTGCAGGACTGGAGGAACGCGCAGGATTTCTGGTGAGAAACTTCACGGCCCGGCGCGGTT
>NW_004524688.1:5257681-5262514 GCF_000260255.1 Octodon degus
GCGTCACCTGCAAGGGTGACTCTAGCGCGGGGGGCACCGCGGCCAGACCGAGCGTCTCCCCCGCCCCAGCTTCGTGGCCATCACCTCCGCCTCCGCCAGTGCTTCCTCGTCCACTCCTGCACTTGCCGCAGCCTTGTTTGATCTTTGGTCTTTAGGTCTGGCCCACAGCGGGAGCATCTATCCCTCTTGCAGTTGTAAGATATCTATTTCCTTCAAGAGCCTATCCTTGTCTGACTGCCTATATTTCTATCTAATCTAGCTGCCTACAGCAGTTGGGACTGGGAGGCCATCGCGTGTTTCCCTTCAATGCACAGTTGGTACTCCCCTTTTGTCACTATGTAGTCTAAACAGCTGACATTTTCGTGGGCAGGTTTGTGCCTTTTTCTTTTTCTTTTTAGTATCTTATATCCAGCCTTCTAGAGTAGATAAAGGAGGCCTTTAGTTTATGGTCTTACAACTTGTATCATCTCCTCCATCATTTTTCTGGACATTCATTTTTTTAGTCTCCCTTCTTTTTGCATTGCACATGTTGGTCCCAATCTAGCCCTGGAGGGTCAGGCCAAATAGCTCAGCAGATTAAAGTGTCTGCAAGCAGGTACAGGGGCCAGGGGCTCGATCACTGCCAGCCCTGCCCCCGGGGTGTGCTGAGATGGCTACTGAGACTAGGTGTGGTGGCTCTTGGGAGGCTGTAAATAGGGGGATCACTATGAGTCCGATTTAGTAGTGAGACCCTTTCCTAAAAAAAAAAAAAAAAAAAAAAAATCTAGCCCTGGCTCATTATTAGATCCTTGCCTGGTGTAGCCTCTCTTTCCACAGTGTCTTCCACCATTCCCTCCACCGATTTCTGTTCTCTTTCCCATGAGAGCTACTGCCAACTGATCCACTTTCTTTCTTTCTTTCTTTCTTTCTTTCTTTCTTTCTTTCTTTTTTTTTTTTTTCCGCTTTCTTTTTGAGCCTCTGATTGGCTTCCTGTTTGGTCTCCTAGTCATGGTTAATGTACACCTTGGTGGCCACCTCTATAAGCTGGGTCATAGTCATACCCTCTAGCTTCTGTGGCTTTCACCTTATGTCCCCCCAAGTCTCTCTCACAAAGTTGTGTTTACCATGCACTGATTCTCTGCGGCCTCAGGATTAAATGGAGTGTAGAACCGGAACCCCTCACAGAACCTCTCCTAAAACTGGCTGGGACTTTCATCAGGTCTCTGGAGTACTGCGAGATCTTTCCCCTACTAATTGCTCCCTCTCTCCACCTTCCTGTAAACCTTGCAAGAGACCATCCTGGTACCTCAGGGCGCTCCAGGGACTGTAATGCGGGACACCTGCAGGGTAGTGCGCGCCACCACCGCAAGCTGTGGTCAAGGTTCAAGGCAAGCACGTCCTTTTTCCCAGAATTCCCTGCGAAGGAGGGCATGGGGCGGGGCCAGAGGTGCCTGGCGTTTCCGTGGTGACTGCCTCAGAGAGGTGGGAAGGAAACTGTAGGTGAAAGGTTTGGCGGTCCCGGAAGTCTGTGGAGGGCCCCTTGTGAGGCTGCCTGGGGGCAGAACGCGGCACGGGCTGAGTGTTGGTGACCCGAGGAGTTGTGACGAGGTATCTTGAGTGTCTCCTGGCCCGCTGTGGAAAACCAGCCAGCCCAGCCCTGGGTCCGGCCCGGCTGCCTAGGGTGGGGTCGCATGGGTCATTGGTGTGCCCAGCACTAGGGCGCAACACAGCCACTGGAGAGAACCCCAGCGACAGACAGTGGCTGCCTGTGACTGCAGGAACTAAATTTTATTTACCTTTTATTTTATTTATTATTATTATTATTATTATTATTATTATTACTATTATTATTATTTTGGTGGAACCGGATTGAACTCAGGCCCTTGCGCTTGCCAGGGAAACGCTTATTCTACTGAGCCATCTTCCCGGCCCCTTATTTTACCCTTTATGCCTTTCCATATTTCACAGAATTATTACCATGAGGCAGCAGTAGTGCTTTAATCGCCAAAAGAAGTTAATGCAAATTTACAATTTATGTTAAGGTTACAAGGCAGGCATTATGTCTACTCGTGTAAAGTTACATTCAGGAAATAGACCATACTTCAGAGTTAGTAAGAAATAACTTTGAAAGTAGCAAAATGCATAGGACGCAGAAATATGTCACCAGTGAGACATCAAAATGATAAAGGAGGGCATACAATAGTCAATGCTGTGGCATTTTACTAATTTTTATTTTTTTAAGAGCCTAGTGTAAGGTTTTTGGTGTTGTGGAGAGACACTGACAGAGGTTAAAAACAAATCTTTATTGCCGACAAGGGAGAACTGCTGGAGATTGCAAGGTTCATGGGAGGAGCAAGCTGGGAGCTGGTTTTTATCTGGTTGGTCTAGGGGTGGAGTTTATATGGACAGGCTAAGCTTCCTGTCTGGAGAGGATTGGAGGGTTGTTAGCACACTTGGGAAGAGGAAGCAGAAAGTTTATTCTGGGACTAGAAGAACATGGAAGGTAGTCTTGGAGGGCCACATTTTCATTTTGGGGCCCAATGCCCTGTTCGTCATCACCATGGTAACCTTGGCACAGTTCCATAGGGGTGGAAACTCATCATTACCAGCTTTTTGCTGATAAGGGAGGATGACTCTCTCAAACTGCTTCCTGCTGAAAGGGAGCATGATGGCAAGGGCTGTTGTAGTCCTGGAGATAACCCGGCAGGCCCATATAGAAGCTGGTCATGGATCTGAGCCATGACAGGGATCCCTCTGGTAGTGAAGGCTCTATCCTGGATTGAAGAAATGTTGAAAAAAGCTTTTAAAAGGTAGGTGTTATGAGCAGCAAAAGAATCATCATGGTGAGAGGACCTACGATGAGAAGGATGCCAGGGGCCAAGGAGCCAAGGGTTGACTAACACCAAGAGGGAGAGGGTGATTGGGCTGTTTCTCTTGTCTTTTTGTCAACATAATTATGAATCTTTTTTACCTTGTCTATGATGATACCTGACTCATTAGCGAAAAAACAGCATTCCTCCCCAAGTATGGCGCGGGTATCTCTTTTGTCTGCTGTTAGGACATCAAGAGTGCATCGGTTTTGAAGAGTGACTGCTGCCAGGCTGTTGATTAGGTTTTGGATGGATTGAATAGAGGTGGCCACATCCTCTAGTTGGAGGGTGAGATCCAGAGAGAGCTTGATGGGGGCCATGGACCCTGAGCCCCAACAATCCTCTTTAGTGGTCAGTCTGAGTAGGTCGGCTAACAATTAGTCAGGTAGCAATGATGGTCTCCTGTGTGGTAGACAAGACAGTCAGGCTTCTGGTGACTATCAAGATTGCAGATGGGGGCTGGCCAGATAGATCAGGGAATAAAAGCGCCTGCTTAAGGCGGCCGCCAATCTTAGTGTTAGCAGCAGGGCGCCCCAACTCATACTTCCACTTCTTATGATAGGGCTTTCTTTTGCCCCCGGTCTTGAGGTGCTTGTGCCAGTTGTCCTGAGACATACCCATTGCTCTGCCTTTCTTTTTTCATTTTATGTATTTGGTACAGGGTCTTACTACGCAGCTTGGACTCAGGATCCTCCTGTTTTCATCCTCCCCAGTGCTAGAAGTACAGGCGTGTACCACCATGCCTGGACTCTGTTGCTGGGTCAGTGCACCCCAAGGGTGTGGTTAGCACAACATGCAGGATGGGGGAACACTGAAATGTATGAAGCCAAAACTAAAGGCAGTACAATAGAAAGTTATTTTGGAAAATAAACAAAAAACAAGTGACTGGGAAGTGTTAGACATGTCATTTTTATTACCTATCTATCAAATCAAGAAGGCAATAAGCAAGTATATGTAAGATATAAATAGTATTTCTGTATATAAATAACAAGGTAAATATCACATATATCTTAACTAAAGCTTCTGCGTAAGTATCTCAGATGTTTCAACACTGTGAATGTGATGAAATATCTCACAGCGAACACATCCATATGAACTCCCACACAGGTCAGAAAGGTCATTATCAGCACACCCAAAGGCTTTGCTTATGCCCCTTCCCAGTTGCCTCCTGTCAGAAGTAACCATTGTTCTGGTCTCAGGCTACACGAATTAGCTTTCTCTGCTTTTTTAACTTTATAGAGGTGAGATCGTATGTTCTTTTTTATGTTTGACTTCTTTCAACATCCATCTATATCCTTGTATAGCTCAGTAGTCCTTTTTTTTTTTTGCCAATTGGCATTTTATTATAAAAATTGTGCCACCATATTTTATGCATTTTATGTTAGTGGACATTTGGATGACTTTTTTAGATATAGTGATGATTCGAATATTCCTGTACACACTTTTAGAGGTGTGTAGGTGAACACTTCAGATGTGTGTAGGGAAGCTCACTGTAGAACTTCGGATGATAAGGTGTGCTGTCTCATCTGGGCTTTTCAGCCTTCCCAATTTTAATTGTTTTAAAGGCATACAGTTATATCTTTCTTTAGTTTTTTTTTTTTTTCATTTTCCTGATGACTAATAATACTGAACACCGTTTTATTGTCTGTTTGACTTTCCTACTTGATTTGTAGGAGTTTTAACACATTCTGAATTAGAGGCCCTTGGTGGCCTGCCAGATAGCTCAGTGGATTAAAGTGCCTGCTTAGGCAGACACAGGGACCAGGGTTCGATTAAGACTGGGCGTGGTGGTACATGCCTGTAATCTCAGTGCTTGGGAGCCTGAGAACAGGATCACTATGAGTCCAGTCTGTGTAGTGAGACCCTGTAGACCCCATACTAAATACATTTTAAAAAATGAGTATGCTGAGGGTTTGCATAACATGTGAAACAGCAATAATATTTTGTAAAGTAAATCTTGAGGATGATCTGGATTATGTACAAA
>NW_004524688.1:5262614-5306244 GCF_000260255.1 Octodon degus
ACTGAGCCATCTTCCCAGCCCCTCCCTTGATTATTACTTACTTGCTATCTACTCCACAATGTGACGTGCTTTCTCCCTGTGATGATAATGCATCTTGGAGGATAGAACTTATCAGTCTTTTTAGGTTTGATGAAGTCTAGTTGCTTAATCTTTTCCATTATGAGTATTAATTTCTTTCTTTTTTTTTTTTTTTTTGGCAGAACCAGGGATTGAACTTAGACTCTTGTGCTTGCCAGGGAAGCGCTTATTCTACTGAGCCATCTCCCTGGCCCATGGGTATTAATTTCTATGCCATATGTGAGAAACCCTTTTTAAAAATCCAAGATCATGAAATTTTTATCCTGTTGCGTTTTCTGGAATCTTATCTTATGAACCTAGGTTTATTTATTTATTTATTTATTTATTTTTGTGTGTGTGGCCAGCTCAGCCCACCAGGGGGCGGGGCTGGCTGGCATGTGGTGCTGAGGGATTGAACCGCAGTCCCTGTGTTTTGCTTAGTTTAGCTTGTTCTAAGTAGGTGCTTTAGACCACTGAGCCATCTCACCAGCCCCGAATCTAGGTTTTAAGCTCCCTGGAAATAACTTTATTTTTGCATATGCTGGGCTGCAGAGCATAGGTTTCACTTTTTTTTTTAAAATAATTTTAATGAATTTTATTTTTTTTAATTAATTTATTTTTTTTTGACAGAACCGGGGATTGAACTCAGGTACTTGTGCTTGCCAGGGAAGCGCTTATTCCACTGAGCCATCTCCCCAGCCTGGTTTCACTTTTGAAACTTATTTTACCCAGGGCAATGTGTTAAGATATTAGTCTTTCTACCGCAGATCCGTAGTGCCAGCTTTGTCATATATCAAATGACCTCATTGTTTCACTGGTCTGTTTCAGGAGACAGCAACTCTTCTATAAAAGGCCATAATTTAAAAGTTTCGTAATTTTATACTTTGTCGGCTATACATTCTCTGTTACAACCACTCAATCATGCTGTAGAATATGAAACCAGTCACCACAAATACCTGTACATAGACAATAGCGTCGCTATGACTTTATGACCACTGAAAGTCAAATTTCATAACAGTTCTTTGAAATGTTCTTTTGATTATTTTCAACGACTTAAACCTGTAAAACCGTTCTTAGCTCATGAGCCTTATAAAAACACATGGAAGGGCAGATTGTACACAGGGACAGGTGATTTGTGGATACCTGGTCTGTTTAACCTCTCCATAGACCAACACAGCACTCTCTCAGTCAAGGAAGCTTTATAATAACATCAGTATTTAAGAATTTCTGATATTTTTGTCCCTTTTCATGGACGATTTCTTAGTCTTTGTGTGTCCATATACATTTTAGAATCAGGATGTTTATTTCTACCAAAAAACATGCTAGAATTATACAGAGGCAGCTAATGCTGCAAGAGAAATTTAGAGTGGAACAAGAAATGCTTGGGAGTTGATTTCCAGGAGTCTTTTTTTTTTTTTTTTTTTTTGGTGGAACTGGGGATTGATTTCAGGCCCTTGTACTTGCCAGGGAAGCGCTTATTCCACTGAGCCATCTCCCCACCCCCCCAGGAGTCTTGTTATGTGGGTACATGGAGGGTATCTGTCAGCCCTTAAAACCTTCCATAAGATATAAAAGTCAGTGGGCCTTTGGAGGAGAGTTTATTTTAGAGACTTGAGGGAGATGGGGAGGTTGCAAAATGAGCCCAGCCATCCTCTGGTGGTGCACAGAGGCCCTGAGGTCTCTGTCCCCTTTGCTGCAGGGAACATTAAGGAGAGACCCTGATGAATGTCAGCCCTAAGGTGGGTGGGAGCAGTCTTGCCTCTGGGACTCCACAGATTATGGTGCTCACCTTGACCTCCCAGGAGAGAATCAAATACAGATGTACACTTCTTCCCCTAGAAACCTGTTTACCACCATGTTTACAATCCTTCCAGCAGGGGCCCAGGTGGGGTTCACAAAGACTTTGGGTTTGAGGATGGAACTAAATTACATTTAAATTGGGAGCTGCACATCCCAGGTATGACTGTTGCCATCAGGTAACTTCTCTCCACCTCAGCTTCTTGAAAAGACAAAAAATTAATTGCCATGCAAGCCTCTACTGGTGAATACATGCTCCAGAAGAACCCTGCAGTTCTGCTTAGTGCCCTGAAGCCTGTCACCAGGTCAAGAGCCAGGAGCCCCCAGGTATAGGGGGGACACTCTCCTGCCACCCTCACAAGTTTCAGTGAAGTTTCTTGCGCACCACAGCCAGCATTACACAGGTACCAGGGAGGTCAGGAGAGGTGAGTTCTGGCAGATCCGTGAGCTCATGGAAAGGAATCCAGTGGAAAAGAGTCAGCCCTGCACCCCACTTGGACCTGTCCACTATCCTAGTACTTTGTCTTCTTTTCTTCATGCCTCACTTTGTAAAGAAAAAATTGAAAAATGATAGGAAGTCCCTCATAATGACAGTAAAGCAAGAAGCAGATCTGGACAGGTCATCATGAAGAAGGAGATAAAATAGTCCTAGAAAGACTTGCGTTGGGGTTAAACACCTTTCGTGACCCTGACCCCCACCTGGCCAAAGCTGGGCCCTTTAACACCACTGTGCTTAGGGGCCTGTTCCTGGACCCCTCTACCTTAACTCTCCCAGGACCTATCCAGCCTGCAACTTGAAGCTCCATCTATACTTTAACAACCCCCTAACCTCCCCCCAGGGCCTCAGCTTACCCCTGCCACTCCATTTGCACTAAGACACCCATGGCTAGAGCCAGGCTCTTGATACCCTCCTCAAGCTTGCTGTCCATGGCTTCCGAATCTCCACAAAGGGCAGCTCTATCTTTTTAGCTGTCTGGACCAGATCCTCTGGGTCACATTCTTTTCTTCATACTATATTCAGGCTATCAAGAGATCCTACAGGTGCACTCCAAAGAAATCCAGAATGAGAGTACCTGTTTCTGCCTCGTCTGATACTCCAGGCCTGCCACCCCTTCTCACCTGTTGCGGCAGCCTCCTAACTGATCTCTGCTTTCACTCAGTCCCATCAGTCTTCTGTGGACATACCAACCTGCCCGCACCCAAGTCAGGTCAGGTTCCTCTCAGCTGCTTGGCACCTCGAGCTGCCCCACCTCCATCCTCCTTCCCATCTCTTGCTCTCTGCTGATCTACATGAGCCCTTCAGGCCCTCACTGGTCTTCACAAGTCTCTGCAAATGCTTCCTCCTTGGTAGAGGCCGTGTGTCCAAAGCTGTTGCCCCAGCCCAATAGTAGATGCTCAGCAAACACTGGTGAGAGAGCAAGGAGACCATTGTGCTTCAGATCTGTTCCAGAGCTCCCATTCATTCAGCATGTGTCATTTTCTGTCACTATTGGTCACTGTCATTAAAGATGTATATTAAAAATAAAGCTGTCAGGGCTGGTGAGATGGCTCAGTGGTCTGAAGCACCTACTTAGAACAACCTAAGCCAAGCAAAGCACAGGGACCGCGGTTCAATCCCCCAGCACCACATGCCAGTCAGCCCCGCCCCCTGGTGGGCTGAGCTGGCCACACACACACTAAATAATTAATTAATTAATTAATTAATTAAAAAAACTGTCAATTCAGTGAGCAGCAATGGCACCTTGTTTTATTTTTACAAAATGAACCCCATTGGTTACTTCTTCTGTGGTTTACTAAAAATGCACATTTATTCAATTAAAATCGGAAACACATACCATCTAAAGCCAAAAGTCACAGATAGGTGTGCAGAGAGGTCAGGGCAGAGATTGCATTCATGTACCAGGTTCTCTACAGTTTTGTGCAGTGTGCTGAGTACTGTTGATGAGTGACAGTGTATTACACATATCATATAAAGTCATTGAACACATTGTAATATCACTAAACCATTCATGCTATTCACAGCCTCTAAGGCTATAAGAAAATAAATTGTTCACATCACCCACTGTGTGGTATTTTGTTACAGCATCCTTAGGACACTAACAGCATTCTACTGTATTTTATTTTTATTTTATTGAGAAACAGCAATGAGACAGTTTTAAAACCGATTAATAGGACAGTTTCAATAATTAATACATTACATATTGTTATCTTCTTAGTGGTTATTCATAGTACAAGATACAGACATGATATCCTGTCCAAATACTATTAGTACAAATCTTTCTTCTCATTGAATTAAGAGAAAGTAGCTGTATATCTGTCCTAACTATAAAAATATGGAACGCTTCACGAATTTGCATGTCATCCTCGCGCAGAGGCCATGCTAATCTTCTCTGTATGGTTCCAATTTTAGTATATGTGCTGTGGAAGCGAGCATTCTACCATGTTTTAGACAGTGATAGCAGATAAGGGACTGAATATTCAACAATGCAAAGGAACTGTTCCTAGTGGGAAGCCCAGCTTTTAATTTCCAGCAACCAAAAGAACCGATCCACCTTTGTGTCCCCCAGCACCTCAGGTGCAGCTCATCCAAAACCGATTCCTGTGCTTGGCTTCCCTTAAAGTGAGCGAGCTTAGGGCCGGGGAGATGGCTCAGAGGAATAAGCGCTTCCCCGGCAAGTGCAAGGACCTGAGTTCAATCCCCAGTTACACACACACACACACACACACACACACACACACACACAAAAGTGAGTGAGCTTTACCTGAGGGTACTAAAGGGCACTAACTTCCTCCTTGAAAATGGTACCTGCTTTAATTTGCCCTTATTTGATTATGAATGAGGCACATTATCATATGTTGTTGGATGTTTATTCATTCAGAAAACACACATAGCTTTTCCTCAGCCACCGCCAAGGTGCTCGGTTCTTCCGAGGAAGCTAAGGCCGCGTTGGGGTGAGGCCCTCACTTCTTCCGGCGACTAGCACCGCGCCTGGCAGCCCGCATCATGGCCTCCGTGTCCGAGCTCGCCTGCATCTACTCCGCGCTTATCCTGCACGACGACGAGGTGACCGTGACGGAGGATAAGATCAATGCCCTTATTAAAGCGGCTGGTGTCAATGTCGAACCTTTTTGGCCTGGCTTGTTTGCAAAGGCCCTGGCCAATGTCAACATTGGGAGCCTCATCTGCAATGTAGGGGCTGGAGGTCCTCCCCCTGCTGCAGGCGCTGCGCCTGCAGGTGGTCCTGCGCCCTCCACTGCCGCTGCGCCAGCTGAGGAGAAGAAGGTGGAAGCAAAGAAAGAAGAACCGGAGGAATCTGAGGACGACGTGAGCTTTGGGCTTTTCGACTAAGCCTCATTTTGTAACATGTTCAATAAAAACGGAACAGCTAAAAAAAAAAAGAAAAGAAAAGAAAAGAAAAGAAAACACACATAAGTGCCAACTATCTGTTTTTTTTTTTTTTTTATCAAGTTTGGATCATGTCATTTGTCATTTTATTTATGTAATAAGTTCTCAGAATATAAAAGTGTTATATCTTTTTTCTGACATAGGTTGTAATTTTTCATTTTGGATTTTATTTTTGATACATACAAGTGAAAACAGCTTTCTTTCATGGTTCCTTATTTAAATGTCATACCAGTAAGGATCTTTCCTTCAACAGTATAGAAATATTCACTAATACTATTTTTAAAAATCTGATTCAGTTCCATTTTTCACATTTTGGTTGCACTCTGATTTGAATTTCATTTTTGTGAATGCTCTATTTGAGGCAGACTTCTCAGTTTACTCTTTTATGAACATGCTCTCTACCCTGAGCCTTTTTACCAAGATGGTGCTGAAGGTGAAGAAGGAAGCCCCTACCCTCCTAAAACTGAAGCCAAAGCAAAAGCTTTGAAGGCCGAGAAGGCTGAGCTGAAAGGCATCCACAGCCACAAAAAGAAGATACGAACGTTGCACACCTTCCACTGTCCCGAGACACCACGGCTCCGGAGGCAGCCCAAATACCCTCGGAAGAGCACCTCTGGGAGAAACAAGCTTGACCACTATGCCATTATCAAATTCCCTGTGACCACAGAGTCAGCCATGAAAAAAATTGAGGACAACAACAAACTCATGTTCATTGTGGATGCCAAAGCCAATAAGCACCAAATCAAACAAACTGTGAAGAAGCTGTATGACGTTGATGTTGCCAAGGTCAGTACCCTAATCAGGCCTGATGGAGAGAAGAAGGCATATGTTGGACTGGCTCCCGATTATGATGCGTTGGATGTTGCTGACAAAATTGGGATCATCTAAACTGAGTCTAACTGGCTGATTCTAAATATATACTTCTTTCCCCAGTTAAAAAAAAAAAAAAGAAAAAAAAAAAGAAAACCAGTCCTGGGGAGATGGCTCAGTAGAATAAGTGCTTACCTGGCAAGCACAAGGGTCTGAGTTCAAATCCCCGGTTCCACCAGAAAAAAAAAAAAAGCCACCAAAATGCTCCCTGCCCTTTGGAGTACCTTTCCCTGATAAGGGACACAGACCATCTTCCCACCACTCGAGTCTGGATTTGGCTGGGTGCACTGCTTTGGCCACTGGGATCTAACAAGCAGGACATGCATCACCTGTAGAGCAGGCGCTCAGGCTTGGTCTCTGGCTGCCTTCTACAACCAGCTGTCACGTGAAGCCACCAGATACAACCTGCCACACGCTAGAGAGACACTGTCACTTTGCCTCCATCATCCAGCTGAACTGCAGAAACCAGTGTGAGCTCAGGACATACCAGCAGAATCCCTGCCTTGTAAGCCCACCCTGAGGGCCCCCAGAACATGACTAAATAAGACCATTGTGTTACGTCATCAGGATTTACATATTTATTTTGTAGTTTAGGATAGAGTCTACAGGGTCTCACTATATAGCTTGGACTCGTAGTGATCCGCCTGTGTGCAGCCTCCCAAGAGCTGGGATTACAGGCACATGCCACTGTGCCCAGTCTCAATTGACAACTCAGCAAGCCCCGGCGGCGGGGCCAGCAAGGCACACTGGGGATTGAACCCCGGCCTCTGCATCTGCCTAAGCAGGCACTTTAATCCACTGAGCTATTTGGCTGGCCCTTACATTTTAAAAAGTTAACCTCAATACCATTTTTCACTATTCATCACTGTCTAGAAACTGCTTACTACACTGATTGTATTGTTAAGAACCTGGGCTGGGCTCTGTTCTTGGACTTCTGCTGTGTTCCTACCTTGGGGCAGCTCTGTGAGGTGACCCCTGGGCCCCAGATCAATGTGGCTGAGGAGTAGACCTCTGCACCTGTGATTCTCCTGTCTTAGGGCAAGGGGATTATTTCTGTCTGTGATCCTTAGAGCGCTCCAAGGATGTCTTCACAAATGAGTGTGGAGGGGGCAGGCAATAGCTTAGTAGAATAAGTACTTTCCTGGCAAGTGCTAGGGCCTGAGTTAAAATCCCTGGTTCTACCCAAAAAAACAAACAAAAAAAACCCCAAACAAACAAAAATTGAGTGTGTGCATTTTCATGAGAGGAAAGCTTTCCTGTATTGAGCAGATTCTGAAAGCGTTGCCTGACCCCAAAATGTTAAGGGCCTGAAGGGAATGATGTGGCTTCTGGCAGTTTCTCTGTGGCACCACTGGGTGGCGTCAGTGTAACAAGCAATGCGGGACTGACTCCCAGAGCAACAGCAAATTAACTCCTCCTTCTGTTTGATGGTCTGTTAGTTTGTCAGGAAAGGCTTTAAATCACCATAGGCAGTTTTATGAGGTCCACTGAGATCTGTAACCAGATACAGACGACCCTTGAAGTGTGACCTGCAGCTCTGGGACCCACTTAACATCCCCTAGCCGCTGTTTCCTTCCAAGACGTGGATGGCAGTGCCTGACAAGTGAGCGTGTGACATATGTAGAGCTCCTGGTGCCCCGTGGGTGATGGGTCCTGAAGCTCCACCCTACCCTGCTGGCTCTGCCTGCTCCTCTCCTCCCAGCTCTGCGCCAGGCACAGAGAGGACAGGATGAGCTCTAGAATAGGGTCTTGGAGCACGAGGTTGTGGTGAGATGAGAGCTCAGAGTACCCCGTGGCTAGGGTGGGAGCAGCATTCACAGCCTCCCTGTGGTCTGACTGGTGCGTGTGCTCTCAGGGCAGGAGGACTTGGCTGTCACACTCAGGCTCCGAGGCTGGCAGAGTACCAAAGACTGAGGAGCACAGACCCAGCCTTGAGGCCAATAACGAATTGCCAGGGACCTTAGAAGTGGGGAGAGTGTACCTGGGGACAGGTGGTCCGTGGAGAATTCTTTTTTTTTTTTTTTTTTTTTTTTGCAGAACCAGGGATTGAACTCAGGCCCTTGCGCTTGCCAGGGAAGCACTTATTCTACTGAGCCATCTCTCTGGCCTGGTCCATGGGGAATTCTGTTCCTTCCAGTGAGGCCTGGACAAAGGAGGCACTTTGCCGCTGCCTGATCATTGTCTCTGTCAGCAGGCACAGCTGGAGTCCAAAGTACCTGGGAAGGCTCTCTTCCCTGAGAACGAGGCACATGCTGGGACTCTCCTAGGAACGGAGTTTGAGCCTCTCGGTTATCTCCCAGGCTCCCATCTACCAAGTGCTGCCCCTTTGAAGAAGCTGTCTCTTGGTCCCCACACAGACATGGTAGTGCTATAGTGTCTTCTGGTACAGGCCTTCTGCATGGCCACCTGGACCAGTAAATGAACTTGGCCAGGCAAAGAAGGGATTGAATGGAAGATAGGGGCAGCAGGAAGGTTGTACCTGTAGACAGCATCTCAGGAACCAGGTGGTAGCTCTGCCCAGGTTGAGAGTGGGGTTCAGCATAGCACCTCCAGCTGGGATAGGCTCCTGGGCTGAGACTGGCAGCCCCACGGAGGTCTGAGCAGCTAGGCATTGGCCATTACTTGGCACTGGGAAGGATGGTGAGGGCCTGGTTCTTGGGGGACACGGGTGAGGTTGGGTATGCACATATCTGCAGTTGGAGCTTTCTGGTGGGCCACCAGGATGGAAAGACCCTGAGCAGAGACCATGCTTGAGAGGAGCCCATGCCCAGGTGCCTGGAGGGGACAGCAGGAGCCATTGCAGCAGTCTCTTAGGTATGGCAACAACTTTGTTTGTAGTTATTTATTTATTTATTTATTTACATATTTATTTATTTTGGCGGAACTTGGGATTGGACTCAGGCCCTTGCGCTTGCCAGGGAAGTGCTTATTCTACTGAGCCATCTCCCCGGCCCCTTGGGTTTCTTTACAAATGGAAAGAGGGAAGAGGATCATGATCCTATCTTCTTTTTACAGTAACCTTGACTGCAGTGAGCAAGACTGTGGGCAGGAAGGGCAGATACAGGGCACTGAGAGGCTGTCACAACCATATAGGCTGAAGACACAGGGCGGCTGTGCAGTGCACTGCTTCCAGTGTGGGGGAGGGAAGACCAAAGGAGAGCCCCAGCGTCCCAACAGCCAAGCTTGGGGGAATAAGAACGGCCACACCAGAGACTGAGAGGACACCTCCAGCCACCAAGAGGAGCTAGAGAGAGGTTCTGCGGCCCTGCATAAAAACCTTGGGGGCTTGACTCAGATCAACAGCTGTGGTCTTTAATCTTTTCCTCTGCCCGGTCCAACTGCATTTCTGCAGCCCCCCAGAACATGCAGGCCTGGGGAGCAATGCTCTTCTCCTCCAGCTGCTCCTCCCTGCCCCATCCCCCTTCCCTCTGCTTCTCTCCTCCTGGGGCTTGGCTTCCTGGCCACCTTTTCTGGCTCCCCAAACTGGATCAGCAGGAAAAACTGGCCTGGTTCTGGAGAGGCAGTTTCGGCTTCTGGGCCCTGAGGAGAAATTCATTGGTCAATCATCGGGGCTTTCCCTCTGGGGAGGGGAAAGAGTTTCAGGCAGCTCCCCCATCCCTCCCCACCCCATTCTCTGAAAGGCTCAGGTTGAGAGGGCACCAGCTTGGGACTAGCTTCAGGCCCCTGCAGCAAACAGCACTTCCAACCTTCTGTCACTATACCCTTTGGAAACGCGGGGTGCCATCCACAAGGAACAAGTTAATTTTGCTGTTTATATTTTTTTATTACTTTAAGAAAAAAGAAAAGATAAAGTGCTGTATTAATCTCCTATAAAACCACGCACACAGAAGACAAGTATGTCCCATAAGACTACCCACCCTGAGCAGCCACATGTGTTAGGGGCACAGCCAGAGAGGGTGTGGCTGTAGTAGTGGCAGAGGACTCATGGCTCCAAGAGAGCAGAGCAGAGCCCAAGGGGAGGAAGTGAGTCTCAGGACACACACACACACACACACACACACACACACACACACACAGCCTGTCCCAAAGAGACACACTGGGGAAGAGACATTTCTCAGTTTCCAAGAGTGGGTCCTGTCACCCCTGGCATGGCTCTGCTTCCTCTTTGCAGCAAACCCCTGGCTTGTCAGAACCCTACTTACCTGTCCAGGATGTGAGTTGCTGGATGACAAAGGCTCCCTCCTTCACTGTCCAGCTTCTCCAGATCTTTCCCAGGTCCTGCTGAACCAGAGGTGCCCTGTCCCCAGCCCCCTGCCAGCTCTTCCTGATCAAGTGCCTCTGGCCTTCCTACCTGTGCCCCCAACCCAGTTTCTCTTCATAATTTTCCATTCACTCTCCCTTCATTCTGCCTTTTGACTATAAATTCCTGCTCGGCCCTATTGTATTCAATCTCTGCCTATTAGAATAGTTTTTTTTAAAAATTTTAATTGAGGTTTATTTATTTATTTTTATCTTTTTAAAAATAATTTTATTGAGAAATGGCAATGAGACATTTTTCAAAACTGATTAGTAGGACACTTTCAATAATTAATACATTGCATAATGTTGTCTTCTTAGTGGTTATTCATAGTACAAGATGCAGACATGATATCCTGTCTGGAATAGTTTTAAATAGTCTTTTTGGCCTGGTAAAGCTGTTATCTCCAGCATGGTTGTGAGGATGTTGCAGTGTGTGCTGGATGCTCAGTTCTTTCCAATGGCCATGCTGTTTACTCAACACTGTCTGGGGCTTGGATTCACTCATCTCTGGGTCTTTGGCTCCAACCTTCTCCCAGGCCATGTTCTCAGGGTCACAGAAAAGCACAGGCTCCAGGACCTTGGCGGAGAGCCATCGGAAGGGCAGCACCAGCCAGAGGACACAGACACCAAAGATGCTCTTCGGTCTTTGGCAAATGTGGAATACAACTCGGGTGGGGGCAATTAGGCTGAAGATCACATCACTCATCTCTGGATAAGGAAATCTTGGAAAATGAGGGGTGCTGAAACAAAACTCTCTGTCCCTCCCAAGGCCATCTTTGCCAAGCATTGTTGGTTGTTATTCTCAACACCCCTTCTTCTTCTTCTTTTTTTTTTTTTTTTTTGGCGGAACCGGGGATTGAACTCAGGTCTTTGTCCTTGCCAGGCAAGCGCTTATTCTACTGAGCCATCTCCCTGGCCCCAACACCCCTACTTCTGAGCTTAGCACTTATTGAGGAATTTTCTGAAGAAAACAGAAAATTGACATGCTGGCCAACCAACCAATTCTGTCGCTCCCAGTGGAAAAAGAATGCGGACATAATCAGTAAGAATCACTACACTAGAAATTGGTAGTGAATTATATAGACATCTACTTTTAGCATAAGAGTATGCATACATATTGGACCTGAACAATGCTTAAACTTCAATAACTAGTCGTTGAGAACTGCAGACCTAATATAAACAAGATGTTCTTCGCAATGCACATTGATTCTATAGTTGCTACTGCTGCTGGTGAACTAAACTTAGTAACCTATTTTAATTATTTATTTATTTTTATTTATTACATTTATTTATTGTGTGTGTGTGTGTGTGTGTGTGTGTGTGTGTGTGTGTGGCCAGCTCAGCCCACCAGGGGGCGGGGCTGGCTGGCATGTGGTGCTGGGGGATCGAACTGCGGTCCCTGTACTTTGCCAAGCTTGTTTCAAGTAGGTGCTTTAGACCACCGAGCCATCTCTCCAGCCCTTAGTAACCTATTTTAACAAAGCATGACAGCAGAAGTTGTTCTCCAGCTCCTGGTGGAATCAGAGAACCTCTTTGCACCTACCAAGCATGCAAGTGCAAAAGGTGCACTAGGAGCCAGCGCCCCTGGAGGAAGTCGGAAGTCGGAAGAGGCCTGAGACACTTGCTCAAAACAATGCGTTGCAAATTAGCGCCAGAGTTTAGTTACATAAATGATTGCTCAGTGGGCAGCCTGAGCTCCACAGAGGTGGAAAGGCCATAGAAGTATCTGTAATTTGTCTGTAAGAATTAAAGACAGATTAAAAAAAAAAAAAGAATTAAAGACAGATTTTTAAGACTAGGATTCCAGTGGGCTCCCAGGAAATATTGGTGAATAAATAACTGATAAAGTATGTTTGCATCCTTATGGGCCCAGGGCTGTAGCACGGCTGCGTGTCCCCTGTTTATAGGTAGCGAGATGGCCTTCGAAGGCCATGTGTAAACGCAGGAGTCTTATAAGATCCCGGTTTAACTTCAAGACAGAGAACAAAGGAAAATGCCTCTGAGGAAGGGGGCTGCTGATAGAAGCCTGAGCTCCCAGGTCTAAGGATCAAAGCCCTGCTGAGCCCCAGGCACCTCTGGAAGGCCAAGCTCACTGTCTGTGGGACAAAACACACGGCTTTCCACACCAGTGAGGTACAGCCCTGGCAGTACATAGGGCACAGGGCCGAAGCAGACCTGACACCTGCAGCAATGTAACAAGGGGTAGACCCAGGCTTGGGAAGCCTGCTGGCCACAAGAGAGGCCACAGGCTACTGCATGGGATGACCCAGGCCTGCAGGTCAGTACTAAGGCAGGTGTCCTCAGGGGAATGGAGCACCAGGAAGCTCCCATTTGGGAAG
The DNA here is from genome assembly GCF_000260255.1 of Octodon degus. Lineage (NCBI taxonomy): Eukaryota > Metazoa > Chordata > Mammalia > Rodentia > Octodontidae > Octodon > Octodon degus. Next base: position 5,275,344 of record NW_004524688.1, read on the forward strand.
GGGAGGACAGAAACTCCCTCTCCTTGTCAACCCGTCTTTCTCTGCAGCACATGCACCTGCGAATCTGGAGGCAGGCACACATACAAGTCTTCTGCACACAGTACTGGACTCACAGCAGAGATTAAGCAAACAGCAGGATAAGAAAAGAGGAGCCAGGTGTGGTGGCACATGTGTGTGCACACGTATACACACAGGAGGCTGAGGCAAGAGGATGGCTGTGGGTTCAAACCCAGCCTGGGCTGCATAGTGAGTTCAAGGCCATCATAAACTATGTAGCAAGATCTTGTCTCAAAAAACTGAAGAAAAAGGAGGGGGAGCAAGAGGAAGAAGAGGAGAAACAGGAGATGGGGAAAAAGGGGAAGAGGAGGTGGAAGAAGGAAAGAGATAAGGAGCCAAAATGGGGAAAATGGCCATTAACAGACTCCCATGTGCCTGGGAGGGACAGTGATATCACTCCTTGTGGGGTACAGCTCAGAGTCACTGCATGAACTAGACAGAGACAACCATCATTGACAAAAAAGAAAACAAAAGAAAAAGAAAACAGCATTACTCACCCATGGCACTGGTCAGGAGGCTGAGGTAGGAGGATCGCCCTGAGTTTGAGGCCAGCTTGGGCTGCATAGTGAGATCAAGGGGAGGCTGAACTACATAGTGAGATCCTGTCTCAACCAGCCAACCAACCAACCAACCAACCAACCAACCAACCAACCAACCAACCAACCAACCAACTAGACAAACAAACATACTGGAGTCATTTTTTTTTTTTTCAAAGGAGTAGCTGTGATTGGGTCAAATGCACACTATCCATCCCGTTCTCTCTCGGAACAAAGTGGACCATGATACTACATTATCTGCTTTTCCATTACAGTGATTACAAATGCAAACATTGACTGCCTTGTCCCATCACTGTAATCAAAAGCAGAAAGTGCCAAAAGTTTTCAATAACATACACAGTGTGAAAATAAAAGGTTTTTTTATTTTGTATTTTAGGGAAGGGTCTACAGTGTGTTCAGGGTCTCATTACTAGATCGGACTCATAATGATCTGCCTGTTTACAGCCTCCCAAGAGCTGGGATTACTGGCGTGCACCACCACGTCCAGTCTCATTTGCTGTGTCAGCGTGCCCTGGGGTTAAGGCCAGCACAGCAGGCCTGGGGATTGAACCCCTGGCCCCTGCGCCTGCTTGCAGGTGCTTTAATCCGCCGAGCCATTTGGTCAGCCCCCAAAATTAAAAGTTTTAATCCAGGATTTGTGAGGGTGTCTGGGCACTGGGGTGGGCATCACAGCCACATCTGCAGGCAGAGAGGGGTCGCCCCACTCTGCCCCACTGGTGTCCAAGTTTGCCAGGGCCTGGTGAAGGTCCTGATGTGAGAAACACTGAGGTTTGGGGAAGGAGGCGACACCCAGCTCCTTGACCTCCACACTGGCTTGCTACTTCTGCTGGTATTGTCCACTCTTAATATGAAAGAGTGCTTTATAGGGAAGAGGCCACTGAGAAGCGGTGGAGAAGTGTCTGCCTTTAGCCCCTGCTCATGCCCACCAGCTAGAGAAACATCAGGCACGGGACCCACTGCCCAGCAGCAGTGTGGGAGAGATGTCAGGGCACTTCCTGCATGGGGAGGAAAACTGGAAACTAGTAGGAAGCTATTGCAAATGGAGGTGGGCAACTGTCACAAACTGTGGGGCTATAGTTTCTCCTTGGTGGCCCCAGCCCTAGCTAGAAACATCATGGATGAGGGTGCACAGGGGCACACATGCACACACACATGACAGACACACAGACACAAATGCATACACAGACACACATGTGCACAGTACTGGAACCCTCAAATACAGAAGGTGGTGGCACCAGCTCTCACTCCCTATTCCAGAGCAATAGCTGCCAACATATGAGAGGAGAAAGCTCTCCCAGTTCACAAGAATTACTGTGCAGAATGGCTTTGATCATTTGTTTCACGGGGCCTGCTCATTTTTCCGGACTTCTGCTTCAGATGTGCAGTCTACTTCCTGCACCCCGCTGAACTGTGAAGGAGCCAGGAAATATGGACCATACAGAGAAGTCTTTGTCTTAGCTGCAAGAGAGTTCTGACTTTCCTGGACTCCCCAAAACCATATTTGCATTTTGTCTTTATTTAATCCTCTTCTGTAAGTGACTCTCTAAGACAGGGGGCCTCATCAGCTTCCAATAGAACAGGGCACCAGTGTGGGGTTTTCTGTACCTGAGCACCTTGTCTCTCCTACATCCTTGGGGCCTGAGCCTCAGATGGGGCCAAATGGTCTCCTGTAACCCGGAGTGGGAAGTAGTAGGGGGGGCACAATTCTGGGGGGACAAGAGCACTACTCAGTGTGCCTCACCACTCTGAGCCAACATGACCCGCTTATGTTGGTCAGGAGCCATCCCCCCCCCCCCCCCCCGTTAATAAAGTTACTTTAGAAAATTCCAGGCTGTGCATAGAATAGCTGGGGCAGGGCCAGCAATGGGGTGTGCATGGCGTTCTCAGCTCCTCCAAGACACACAGCCCCCTCCCATCAGCTGCACTTCCCACATGGTCTTCTGTGGGCGGAGAGTCTGAGGCGGGGTGGATTCACCTCAGGGCCGTGGAGTCCCTTGGCCATGTCCTTCCTTGAGTCTGCCAGGGCCTTCCTGACTCAGGTGAGGCAGCATGACCTATAAAGCCGAGGTTGGATGGGGTGCCAGCTGAGGGCTGCCTGGCAAGGATCTGGGGCCAAGAGGAGCTGGGAAGCAGGGCATTCTCCACATCCTGGCCACAAGAGCTTCCAACTCATCAAAACCCCTCATAAGCTCTGTAGGTGACACACCACACCCTGACCCTTGTCCACAGCGGGGCAGGGCTTGACCCTGGCCACTGCCTTCCCATCCCATTGCTCTCTTCTCCTCCCACTAAGCCTTTGTGACTATGGGGTAACTCATATTTGGTGTAGAAATTCTGGAAAAATACAGAAAAATATAGTAAGACTCAGGGGAAAGATCCCACATCTTATTTGACTACAGGGAGTTGCTCTTTATTAACTAGCGGGAATGTTTCCTTCCAAATCATCTGCACATTTTTGGTGAGATGTGCAGCAAAAGTGAGCTCTCCCACATGTGCCTTCCTGTGCCAAGCCTGGCGATTCTAGGTTTTTCAGGAAGCTCCACCTAGTCCCTGGTTTTAGGCAAAGGTGGCATTGCCCTAAATGTTCTGTGTTCCGGAGTGTCTGTGGGCAGCTTACGAAAACAGTCCCTTTGTTGTAGGAAACACAGAAACTACTGGTCAACTCTTTTTTTTTTATAGTAAATAAAGCTAAATGAAGCACCTCTGGGCATTTTTGTATGTGCTGGCATACCTTATAGGTAGGATAAAGTAATGAAAATACTCCACGTCAAAGTATGTGTGGTTTAAATTCCATTGCTGCTGTTACCAAATTGAAATTCCAGGTTAACTTGGACGCCAGAGGCAGGCAGGTGAGGGCCACCCTCCCCTCCTGGGCAGCACCCTCCACACCTGGGCGTTGTCAACCTACCTCACACTGACCAGGACAGCCAGGTTGACATGCAGGCAGCTCTGGAGGAGGCTGCTGTGGAGCTGGAACCTGTCAGGCTCCTGTGACCTAACCTCTGAGCCTTCATACGGCAGGGCTGCTTCTAAAGGGATGGCCTCCCGCTCCTCAGACACCTGTCAGCTGAGGCTGCTCTTCAGATCCTCCTGTTCTCTGCTCCGCTTGGCTGGACTCATTCTTCCTCCCACATGTTGTTACAAGGAGCACCCAGGGGAACTGCTGGGAGGCACAGCCACCTCCCGGACTCCATGGCGCTCCCAGCATCCTTCCACTCAAGAGGCCTGGTTATAACAGGACTGAAGACAGAACTGTCCCTTGGCTTCCCCGGTGGCTGCCGCTGTCACATGTGGTCTTTTGAGTAGTGCAGTACCTTGGAGTTTGCATCTTCACTCCAGTTGCTCCTGGAGTACAAAGTGCCTACCTCTGGATCATAGGCCTTATATGGGGGGCTGTTACTAATCCCCAAGCACGTCCAGCAGGAAGTTGTGCCCTCTAGGAGTGAATGGGGAGGGTGGTCATAGCCAGGTATAGGGGGCTTAATGCCCCAGTGTCATTCTGAGGGCCCTCTGCTGGGTCCTAGATGGGTTTTAGAAATGCAAGATGCTTGTGGAGGTTACTGAACAGCAATCTGCATTGTGTGTACCAGGAAAGCAACTGGGTGGGCAGACAACTGGCCAGAGCGGAGCTGTGCGGAGTGCTGCCTGGAACACAGAGCTTCCCTGCACCCACTCCCTCCCTGTCCTTGGAAACCAAGAAACATGTGCAATTCTAAATCTGGCCACAAAGGTTTAGGGGAAGGACTGTGGTCATATGTGATGCAAGCAGTGACACGGACTGCAGGAGGAGCCCAGGGGAGCTGATGCTGCTTGGAGAGAGCCAGACAGCTACAGTCCTCAGAGGCTGCAGGGGACCCTTCTGTCTTGGGCCAGGCTCATCTTCCTGCACACCAGATGCATTATGGTAAACTAGCCACGCCCGGTGCACACAACTTCTGACCAGTGACGGCCAGCAGTGCCTGACATGGCTCCACCTGTTAGGGTGAGGAACTTTAGTATTCTTAAACTGCAATTGGTAAATCATTGGAATTGTTAAAGGCCAAGATTCTCCATCATCCTAAGAGCCCGCCTGCTAACTGGAAAGCTTCTGGTACTCGGGCACAAATGCACACTCACACACGTGCTCCTGTACACTCGCGTCAGCACATCCTCCCACATGCACTCACTTGTGTATAGTTCGTCTCATATTCACACATATTACGATCCCACAGGATTTTCTTGCCATGTTTTGTGCTTTTTGTAAATCAAGAATTATTTTGAGTTTAGCTTCATTGCTCTCAGTCTTGTTTGTTGTAAGTAGTTTGATTGCCCTGTAACAGATGAACAGGAGGTCTTTCAACAGAGAGCTGCGTGTACAGTGCAGCCAGCTCTTTGGGACTTGGCTGACCCTTCCAGCTCAGCGATGCACCTGGAGGAGTTCACACCAGTAACACATGAGACACACTGGCCCCCTCCACCCAGGACCCCGTCTCAGTCTGTTTTTGCTGTATAATCTCAAGCTCCTGGGAAGAATAAGCCCTGCTATTTTGCAAAGTGCCCTCAACTGGGCACATATTGTCTTGTCATGACTAGATGGGGCTGTGGATTTGGAGAGAATGCCACAGAGGTAAACTGCCCTCTTGCCACATGGCACCTGTCCCATCAGTGACTTGACTGTGGTGGTCTGGCTCTTGGTCCTCCACTGAGGAGGGGGGTCTACCTGAGCTCTCCTTCCAGCTCTATCTTTAAACATGAGTCACTGGGTCAACTTGTCGGGGGAGGAGCTTTAAAGAGTTTGGCCGTGCAGTGGAGTCACCATTGTAATTACTGAATTATATTCTGGAGGAATTGCTTTGAGACTGTGCAGATGTCCTCCCCTTTGCAGGGCAAGCCAGTTTCCACCAGGTCTGCAGGCCTCACTTTACTATGAGAACGGAAGGTGATTTCTTATTTGGCCCATTCTTCTGCATTTGCTGCTTGGTATTCCTCTGTAAAAACGGTGTATCCTTTCCCCCTTCATTTTCATTTATGCAATCACTTGTTTGTATAAGTTCAAATCGTGAATATTTATTTTACTCCTTGGATTATGCTCTGCAGATTCTGCTGCTGCTCAAGCTGTCCCAGCTGTGGTCACTGAGCGCTCTCATTTTAGCTCCTGTGTATTTTGTGTGCTGTGTGGTACAAGGGATTGAATTAGGGCCTTGAACAAGCTAGGCAAGCCTGTTCCCTGCCACCAAGCTACACACCTAACTTTTTTTTTAAATTTTATTTTGAGACAGTCTTAAGTTACCTAGGTTAGTTTTGAACTTGCGATCCTTGTCATCTTAGCCTCTTGCATAGCTGGAGGGCACCACCACGCCCAACTCCTGTTTCCTTTTGAAATGTCTGCATCTTCTGTAAAGTTTGTTTTTGAGCACTTCTGTCCTTTCTGGATCTGCTAAATCTTTCAGGTTCGCCTCTAACCCTGCTCTGGTACTGACAGTTTCTCCGGGAGCCCTGACTCCTTTATTGTTTTTTTATTTTTTTGTGGAATCAGGGATTGAACTCAGGTCCTTGCATTTGCCAGTCAAGCACTTATCCTACTGAGCCATCTCCCCGGCCCCTTTATTGTTTTTTTAAATGTCTTTCTGAGACAGGGTCTCTCTATATAGTTCAGGCTGGCTGGTAGAACGCACAACGATCTTTCTGCCTCAGCTTCCTGAGTGCTGGGATTACAGGTGTGTGCCACCACACCCAGCCCTGACTCCTTTTATTGAAAATCATACTCTGAAGCTAAGCTCTGGAGGTAGAGTATGCTTGTTGGTATGGGGTGTGGCATGCCTGCAAGCCTCCAGGAGACAAAGCCGGGAATATAGGTATAACACACACACACACACACACACACACACACACACACACAGAGCTAAGACATCCCTCTATCCACCCACCCACCGACATGCATGGGAAGTCTCCCTGTGCACTGCCCACACTTACATCCTGGCCTCTCCCCAGCTTCACTGAAACTCCTAGTTTCTGTGAGAAGCTGGTTCTTTTTCCCCACTGTATACTAACTGAGCTGAGAGATTCTAGTATTGGAATGCTAACCTGTACCAACAAAAGCTAGGTGCCATATGAGTTGCTTTTCTTCTCAGCGTATAGCCAGCCACTGTGCTCCAAAGCTGCCTAGGTCAGCTCTTTGTGCCCAGCCTTGCGAAGGTGCATCCTGCTGTCCACCACCTGAGGATCCTGGGTTCTCTGCCCCACACAGACTCCAGTCCCCTCTGCTGCTTCTGAGCCTTGCTCTCTTGAATCTATGGCTGTTACTCTTGTTCTCGTTGTCTGTGCAGCCAGGGTCACTGTGGTGTCCAGTTCCATGGGGTGCGAGTGATGGACAGAGTTCTCACCCAGCATTCGAGACTTCACAGAATGGCTTCATCTCTCAAAGTACCCTTAGCTCCATCTCTTGGAGAAACCTATCTGCTCTCACTCGGCCCTTGGCACAGCCACTCATCTGCTTTCTGTTTTATAATTGTGTACTCACCCTCAACTACATCTGGGACATATGGCCTTAGGAAGCAGGCACAAGTGGTAGCACAAGGCGGTGGCCCCAGGGACCTCACCAGGGATCTGCACTGCCCCAACCCGGAGACTTCACAGGGCAGGGCAGGGCAGGGCAGGGCAGGGCAGGGCAGGGCAGGACAGGACAGGGCAGGGCAGACTCTCATGCGTCTAGAGTAGCACAGTAGGGATGGCCAGAAATGGCCTCAGACATGGCAAGAAGAGTGTCTTTGAGGCTGGGAGGTAGCTCAGCAGGCCTAAGCACCTACTTGGTAAGTGCAATGTCCTGAGTTTGATCCCGGGTACAAAAAAAAAAAAAAACCAAAATATGTCACTCTTACTTTCCTCCTTGCAGAGATAAACCACCCAGTGCCCTAAGTTAAGGGAGGAAAGTTTTGTTTAGCTTGCAGATTGTGGAAGTTTCAGTCCATAACTGGCTGGCTCCAAGACAGGTGGCACACGGCAGAGGGCAGCAGTTCGTGGTGGTGGAAGACAGCAAAAGCAAGCAAGCAAGGGAAGAAAGACGGGACCTTTTCTGTCCCTTATATTGTATGTAGGCTAGGGGTAGCACTTACACCCTCAATCCCAGCATCACACACTCTAGATTCAGCACCTCTGAGAAGCCCATCCCATGACTGCACGAAGCATTGGGTGATGTCTAGACACAAGTCGTAACGAGGCCAGGCTGGAGGGAGCCCTTCTCCCAAGACAGACCTGCCGGATGGAGGGGACAGGCCCAGCAGAGTGGCTCAATGGGAAGAGCTGGGTCCCCTCAGATCCTGCACTCACTCTGGACCTCTGCCCAGTTCTTCCTCTCCACAGCCATCCCTTGTCCACCTTCTCTCCCTTAGGGTCTCCCTCAGCCCGAGACAGCCTGTATAGGGGTATTTTCTTTGTTTGGAGGATTTTTTCAGCTTCAGTCTTTTGATTTTCATGGCAGAAGGATTTTTTTTTTTCCTCCGAATGCCTTCAGGGCAGATTTGGCTGGCTGGAGTGGTGGGGATCGAACCACAGCAACCTGAGGCTGACTGCTTTGTGGAAGCAGCCACTTACAGAACTGAGCTACAGGGCAGGCCCCCAGTCTTTTGATTTTCAAAGTGGAGACAGGAAACCTGTAGTCTGCATTATCAGAATGTCACTGACACAAATTACTATTCTCTGCTGAGGTCAGTACTTGGACATCTGGACACGGCAGACAGAGTCACCCCTACTACCTCCATCTGACTGACCCCTGGCTACCACATGTTTTTGTCACACAGAGGCCAGGGAAGGTGTTTATGGGCTGAGCTGTTGCATTGCGTTAATCCCTTGCCACACAAGCAAAACATAGCCCACTGGAGCCCAGGGATCACAGGCACCAGCTCCCACAAGCACAGCTAGCCCAACTCAAAGAGGATCGAATGAACACAGTGTGGGGTCAGGGGTTCTTGGGGCAAGTAGCACCCTGCTGGTCCCACCAGTCCATGCCCACACCCATGTAACCCCTTCCTTACCACCCCACACTCTGCCATGGGCAGACATCAGCCAGTCTTGTGGATGAGACAATGAAATATAGCTTGGCTGGCTCTATGGAGGCAGCCAGCAACAGGCTGTCCCTCAGTCCCTCCATTGATGGCCATGGGTCACACTGCCTGCCTGGACAGCTATGCTCCTTGCCTGGTTTCCCTCATGTCAGGATGCTGCTCTGTTGGAGGGATGTTTGGGCCTCCGTGGTAGAGTCAGGGGACACGGAGGCTGAGATCTGTGTGGGAGGCAAGCCCTGCAAAAAGAGACACATGGGGGAAGTTGAGTTGACAGGCTGCAGGTGGGACTTAATGCTCAGCTTAGAGGAGTGCAGGCTTGTGTGCAGGCAGTGTGCCTTCCTGGCTGCGGGGCCTCAGTTTCCTCTCTGTCAAGCAGACTGTTACCAAAGTACTACCAGCGGCTCTGAAGTGATATCAGCCCCACTTCCTGATGGGGAGGAAGTGAGCATGTGGCTTCTTGTGGCCCCAACTAGAGGCCAGCTGGGCAGCTAGTGTCAGCAGCAGGTGAAAGGTCACGGGAAGGCCAGCGCCAGGCAAGCACTGGGTGCTCTGCTCCCAAAGGCGCTCAGGTCAGAGAACAGCCCTCTCAGGGCAACTGAGATGCTGGCTGAGAAGGGGAACAGGTCAGGACAGCTTCACAGTGCCCAGCTGAGTCCACATGTCCTAGAGACCTCAACTGGAACTGTCACTTTCTCCTTGGGAAATCACTACGTCCTCCAACCCGCCTGTATAAGAGTCACTTCTGCAGGGCCACACACAGTGCTCCTGACACGGAACACAGGTGGCACCACCTGTCAGAAGGGCTCCCGGCTCTAGAAGGGGTCTTGTAGCTGAGCAGGGGTGGAAGGCAGAGAGTATGCAAAGGACTGGGGGAGATCACAGCTTGTACATCTCCGTCAACAGTCACCAACACACCGTGTTTCCACAGCAGCCCACCCCCACAAGAAAAGATAGGTTCTCTGTATGGAAGGAGCTCCCGTGCCTTTGCAGCCCGTCCCCATGTGAGGGCCTAGTCTCCTGGTCCCTTCCTCAGGGCCAAGTCTGAGCACTGCAGTTTGTGTGACGCAGGGAAGACCTTCTCCTTGACTCTGCACTGTCAAGGTGAGGCGGTGTGTATGTGTGGGGAGAATGCAGAAGGAAGGCGCCCAGGCTGTGTCCAGCCTCCACACTCACTGCCGCCTGAGCCACACTCCTGCCCACTCTCTAGAAGCTGGGGTCCCCACTTCTTGGCTGTGAGGACATCCATGGCCCCCAGACCATGTGGGGATCTCTGTGCATGTGCCACATGGTCCTCAAAGAGATAGCACCTCCCCTGGGGGAGCTGGGGCCAGCAGGGGGCACTACAGGAGCATAAGCTGGTCCGGGTGTTTCGTACAGGGCCAGGGCTCAGGTATAGGGCTGCACAGGCAGAGAGGGCTGCAGCTGTTGGCTCACTCACACCCCTTGCAGGGTTTTCTCCTCCTTTGTGCACATGAAGGGCTAATGCTTCCGAGGTGGTGGGTGGGCAACTTGCACTGCCTTATGGTGAGGATACAGAAGCTGGGGTTAACAGAGGGACTCAGGCCACTCTCAGCCTTCTGCAGCTGGGGTCAGCGTCCGCTGGGCCTGTGTGGATGGCCTTCCTGCTGGCTTTGTCCTGTGATCTTGTGGTCTGGGGCTTCCTGGAGGACTCGACCTCTACCAGCCACCAGGCCAAGGCTGTGTGTGCAATTAGGGCCGACTCATATCTGCAAGCACGTGAACACAGGCTGTGATGCCTGCCTTCTCTGGTGTGAGCACATATGCCCGGGCATGTCTCTCTGTGTGTGTCCTGTGGTTATGTATGTGTGTTCCTGGGTGTCTCTGAGCCTGTAGCTTTATTTCCTCCCTGCTCTCCAACCTTTGGACAAATTGCTTCTCACTGTCCCCGCATGGTTCTAGGGCATTCCCTTGCTCACACATCCCCAGCACTTGTAGGTAGCTGTCCTGGCCCAGATGTGCCTGCAGAGCCTGCTTCGCCCAGCACTCCACCCAGCGTGTACAGGAAGGCCTGGTCGCCAGTGCCATCACACCTATTACCTATGACCTGGACAAAACATCACCTAGCCATAACCCACAACAAGACCTGGTTGCCCAGCTTAAGCCCAGGGCACACCTCCTGAGGGAATGTGATTGGTTCCACCCTGATCCCAGCTCAGGGACTCCTCACCAGCATTAATGTGCGAAGGTACCAGCTCACACCAAACCTTCCTTCCTCCACCTTTGCCATTCGTCCTTCAGTTATGTGGCAAGAGGCCAAGTTATCACTTGCAATCCTTGTGAAAAAGCAGGATCAAGATAGGCACCTGGGTATTCCTTTTTTTTTGTGGTCTGAATCAGGGATTGAACTCAGGTACTTGCACTTGCCAGGGAAGCGCTTATTCCACTGAGCCATCTCCCTGGCCCCCCCACCAAGATAGGCACTTGGTTGCTGAGGACCGAGAGCAGGAACTCACTCCTTCTCAGGTACATGGGGGAAGCAACATCCTTCTCACCTGCCTCCCAGAGAAGGCCAGACCTTCAGGGTGAAAGATAGGGGAAAGGGGTGGCTTGTCACTTGCCCCGTGGGGAGCCCTACAAGGAAGAGGCACCCTCTTGGGTCTGGTCTCAACATCTGCTGAGCAGAGTGGTGGTATGTGCTACGACTTCCAGAGAGGCAGTAGGAGTGGTGGAGATGCAGGAAGGGCCTCTCGCTCGCTGGCCCCCGCTCGCTGGCCTGGCAAGCAAGGCAGCACAGACCCAGGGCCTGGCCAAGAGGCTCAGCTCTTTCCCCCCTCATTTCTCTCAGGCCCCTGTCCTCATGGCTTCTCTTGCAATTCCTGCAGGCCCTCGGGTTCCTGAGACACTAACCCGTGTCTTCCTCACTCTGAAGCAGTCAAGCTGGCTCATTTGGCGGAAAGCCTAAGTTGCCTGTTTGGAAGTCATGTGCTCAGGCTTCCTGCAGCCAGGGTGACTCAGCCCCACACGACTCCAGCTGTACCCCACCCACTGGCCCAGGGAGCTGGCCACGTGGAAGCTTTGTCATGCTGCAAGTGAGCCCAGTCTGGCACTCTCCAGCCAGCTCCAGCCCTGGAGCCTTGAGTTGGACATGACCCAATGTGCAGGGTGCTCAGGACCCTGCCTCATCTGTCCTTCTCAGGATATCTGCAGTCGGTAGGAAACTTGGGAATGTGAGAGGCTGAGCCCACAAAGCACCTGATGGCCAGTACTCACAAGCTGAGTACTGGCCACCACAAGCACAGATTACCTTTCCCAGCCCCTGGGACACAATATGAAGTGACAGCAACAGGATGCTTCAGGCGTCTCTCAGAGCAACACAGAAGTTTGGACACTCACAGGCCAGAGATTGGGTGGAGTAGCAAGGAGGAGATGCCTGGCAGAGAGAAGGCAGGAAAGTGACCCATGGAGAAAGGAAAGGCAGCTGAGGGGGTTGGCCAGGGGGCCCCAGAGCCATAACTTCACCTGGGCTCCTTTGACATATAGTTGGGCTACTCCAAACTGGCATGAGAGTGGGCATGGAGCCCAGCCCTTGGTCAGCCTGTGATGTCAGGGACGTGTTTCAATAACGAGCAGAAGGGTGGTATGAGCCAGAAGTCTTGAGTAGGATCCTGTGGTGACACGGACTCCATGTGTGTGTTCTGGGGCACAACAGATGGGAGCAGAGACCTGAGTGGCCCCCATGTCCCATCAGGGAGTCCCAGAAGGTCCCAAGTGTGACCCAAGGCCCTAAGTGTGAGCAACCCAATTTCAGGCTCTCTGCACAGCTACTGAGGACAGTCTTCTCAGTTCTCAGAGCTCCCTGCCATCAGGGTGGGGGTGAGATGTCACCTGTATGTTCATCTTAGCCAATGTGCGATCAGGTGGCCATGCCCCACCTGACCCTACACCGCCTGGGCCCATCCACCTCACAGACCACCACACTTTCCCAGGGAGGTTCTCTCTGGCTGCTCCCTATCAGACTAACAGGAGTCAACAGCCACTTGGCCTGCCTGTCCTGCAGAAGGGTGTGTGGGATGTTGGCGAGAAAAGCATTGTCTGGTTTCTATTAAAGGCTGACAGTCAACAACAAACTCTCCAGAAGCCAAGCTGCACCTTGTTACAAACAGACGCCCCTGCAGACCCCACCTTGAGACCTTAGTTATCCAGCTATGGGGGGTGCCCAGGCATTTCCAGAAGGGCCTCTGAGCCATGAGACACTGAAGGGTCGGGCACAGGACGAGGCCAAGGTGACCGCAGCCAGCTCCATCCTGCAGTGGTTGCACAGATCCAGCAGGCAGAAGAAGAGCCACTGATGAGCCTAGGCCGATGGAGCCAGTCAGAGGGGACTGGATATGGGGGTTTTAGCCCAGGCCTCTCCACCACTCCTGCCTGGACAGCTGCTGGGTGGAATCTAGGCCCTTTTTGTTGACAAGTAGCCTCCTCATGCAGGTCTAATCTATCACTAATTAGGAGAAAAATATGACTAGGGGGGCCAGTTGGTGTCAGGGCCTCAAGTCATGCTAGCCAGCTGGAAGGCCCTATGCAAGGGCTTTGGGAGCTGTGGGCACTCCAGACAGGAGTCACTCCACCCAGAGGGTCATTTTTCAGGGTCCAGATGTGCCCCTGAGCAGCCAGAGGAAGGTGCAGCAGGGACTCGCTCTGGCCTAAGCCCAGATTACACTGAGAGGGAAGAAGGACACACTTTGCCTTCTACTAGGAAGTGCAGTGGGGCTCCCATGGCTCCTAAGCTCTTCTGAGGCCCCTGCCTGGTGGGAAGTGGGGAAGAGGGCAGGCACAATGGCGGGGAGGGTGGGACCTACCTGCTTCAGCTGGCAGTCCAAGCAGCACAGCTGGCCCACGTCTGTCATTGCCAGGCCTGTCCAGTGCTGCCATTTCCTGCTGCTGCCCTGTCATTCCCCAGCCTCCCTGAGCCTGCTTCTCCATTTGTGAAGTAGGTATCATCAGCCCTGAAGCCACGCTTGTCCAGTGCCAGGCCAGGGACAGGCCTTGAATCTGTATCAGCTGAGGACACTGCCCTGTAGGTAATGGAGAAGATGAAGTCCTGCTGGTGAGAGATGGGCACCTGGTCCGAGACATTCATGCCCATGGCCCTTGAGAGTGTTCTCCATGCTTAGTGGCCTGGATGTGACAGAACCATGGGAGGGCCAGGAGGACAGAGCACTGCATCAGCCCCCCGAGAAGGAAGGCTGTCCTTGAGCCCCTTCGCTGGGAGTGTCTTGCTCACAACTACTGTTTTGCTCGTGACACTCCTGACAACAAATATGGGTGTTTCTCACACAGGAGCCAGTTCTCCAACTATCTGGACACCAACGAGGTGTTTACCATGTAAATCACCTGTGCACTGCCTGCCTGGGATTGCACACACCCCACACTGGAGGTTCTCGCAAGACTGCGTGAAAGTCCCCGATTGTCACTACACTTCTAATCAACTGCTTTGTGTGACCCTCTCATCACATTGGGTGGCTTGTTCACAGGATTCAGGAAAGCACTGAGAACAGCCAGATAGAAGAGCTATGAGGGGCCAGTTTGAGGGAAAGTCGAGGTGCTCCTCCCACTTCATGGGCACAAACACACTCATCACTCTACAGGCTCCAAGAATTCAAGCTGCTGTGTGCCAGAAACGGGAGACAAAGACCAAATATATCATGTCTCACAGCACAAGGGGCAGCCAGAGAGGCGGAGCCCTAAGAAAGCACCCAGAGGAGGAAGTTGAGGGGGAAAGGGTCTGATCAGAGGACAGCAGAGATGCAGTAAACAGCAGGCACAGAGGGTGGGGGACACTGGCAGGAGGGTCCAGGAAGGTTCCAGAAGGTACAGGGCCAGATGAGGTACAGGCCAGTAGACAGGGGCACAGAACTGTGAAGGGGGAGAACAGAGCCTCAGCCCCTCCCACAGGGTGCCCAGCGGTACTGTACACCAAGAGATATCTGCAAAGCTCCCTGCCACCAGGTCCTAAAGCTCACCCCACAGCCTTCTGGGAGAGTGTGTGGCACCGTCTGGCAGAGAAGGGACTCAGGAGCCAGCACAAGCCTGAGCGCCTCTGAGCCCATGCTTCCTCCCAGCCAGGCTGGCTCTGCCTTCTCCCTGGCTGGGTTCTGAATGTACTCTTTCCTACGATGTGGTGGTGCTGGGCAATAGAGTTTAGGAGACCCTTGCTTGCCGGGCCTCTGCTGTATAGTCAAATGCATCTATGTGTGATGCTGGTGAACCTCTTGCCCTGTGAGCACGTGTGCAAGCACAGGCCTACACACAGATGTGGACAGAAGCACAGGCAAGCACTGGGCACTCCACATGCAGAGGCACTCAGGTCAGAGTATGCACATATGTACCTGTGTGTGAGCACAGGGGCTGGCCCACTGCTGCCCAGTCAGGCCAGGTTGAGCAAGCAGTGCTGGGCAGTTTTTTCCCCTTGCCTGCTGTGGTGCGTTGACAGCTGGCAGGCAACTTGTAACAGCCAGCTGACCTGAATCACTGTGATTCTGGGTCTAGAAGGCCCATCTGAGGATTGCTGCCAATAGTATATAACAAGAGAACTGGAGGGGCAGATGCTATGCTGTTGATTCTCCTGGAGAAGCTTGTTGTGCTAGCTATTCTGATAAGAACTTGGCTGTTTGCATTGTTGGAGGAGCTCGGGACTTTGCTGTCACTGAGGATGGCTATAGTTCTCTTTGGGGGCACCTCTAGTCTTTACCTTGGACGTCACTTCCTGGCTCTAGTGCAGATCCCCCAGCCTGCTGGGGCAGATCCTTCATCCCACTGGTGTAGACTTTCTAGCTTCCACTGCTAACCTTTGGGCCTTCCCAGTGCAGATCAGTGAAACAGACTTGCATGAGACATTGTTGCAGCTCTGGGCCTCCATCTGGACTTGTGGAGGACATGGTCATGGGCTCTCGGTCTTCAGCTGGACTCATGCAGGACACTGTTGTGGGATCCAAGCCCTTAGCTGGATTATTTGGGTCTCTAGTGCATGGACAGATTTCCTGTACTCTTGCATTTGACTCTTTGCTTGAATATTATAAAATGGTCCTATAAATTATGTGTCTGCATTAAACCTTTTCCCTTATTAACTCTGACTACAACATCTACCATGGTTCCCTTAGTCCTTGGACCTGAAAGCTCAGTGTACAGGGACCATAAGCTTCTAAGAACCTGTGCAAACGTTGAAGCTGGAGGGGCTGGTGGTGGATAACTGCTACTGTCTCTGCCTCCCACCCTAGAAATAAAAACCTGAGATCAGCTCAGGGTCCTCAGCCTGGACACTGGTGACAACACGTGCTCTGGCTTGCACCCACAGAGCCTGAACCCAAAAGTCTGTGGAGGCTGCTGCTCTACTTGTCAGGACCTAAACAAGTACCAGGACCTGTGCCTCCCTGTGGCGACTGAGCGGTGCCAAGGGGACCCCTGCACATAGTCCTCTCTGAGCCTCTGAGGCTGATAGCAGCCTCGGCACCTACTCTGCTGAATCAACACAAACCACAGCCACCCTCAAAAGTGGCGTAATGTGCTAACACCAGAGTTTTGGGTGATCACAGGGCAAGGGTGTGAAATTTCTATGACTACCCAGGTCTTTGTTCCTCACAAAATAAACTGTTCTGGGCTCAAACTCTCCAGGTGACACATACAATTTCCACCAGGGTGAGAAGGCACAGGCCCAGGACAAACCAGCTTGCAGGTCCCCTGTGTAGTCCCCACCAAAGAGCACCCAGGGGCCCAGGCTGGTGCAGGCGCCTGAGCAGCCAGTGCCCCTCTAAGCCTGCTCTCTGGCTGGTGAGAGGGTCTGAACCCCCGACTTTGGGCATGTGCTCAGCCAAGCTGCATGAGGTGGGTGATCTCGAAGAGGGTGGGCTGAGTGTGGGGCGAGGCAGAGAGGCTGCCTTGTGTTGGAGCCGCCCAGGAGGGGCCGAAGACCATGGACTGTCCCCACTTTCCTGTGGCTGAGGATGAGGTTGATTCATGTGTTTCCTGTGACAGCTGCAGCAGCATCACATCCGCTCTGAGCACTATTTTTAACTGATTTATGTATCTCTTATAGGAAGAAGACATCAGTGTCTTTTGCAGGGAAGTGTTGCAACGCCCTCAGCTCAGCAATATTGTTCAACGCAGACCCGCAGGGGAAGCCCATCCTGGCCTCCAGAGGGAAGAAATTAATGAGGTCAGAAATGGGAGTTGGGCTCAAACGCCATTCTGAGAAAGAGAAAACAAAATAAAATTAAGATGATATATGGAAAAGGAAGAAACTCCATGGTTAAGTCCAGCTGAGGAATCAACATACTCACTTTAAGAAAGAGTATGCTATCTCTTTAAATTGCCTGCAGAAGTGCCATGCAAGAAAGCGTTGGCCCTGGGCTCTGGTTTCTGCCCTGAGTGGTGGCTGCTCTCTGGAGAAGCAGGCGGCTGACATCACTGTGGGCTGGGCAGGGCTGACCTTTCTTAGGGTCCTCAGGCGGTTGAGCTCATGGCTGTGGGCAGGCAGTTTGGGCCCAGGCGGCTGGCAACCCTGCAGAAAGAGTTCTGTCTCCTGGTTTGGGTGGCAGCAGCCCAGGGGCATCAGGACCCATCCATCTCAGCACTCAGCAGCACCACATGGCGGGTGGTACCCATTCTGGCTGACCAGGCATCTGAGCCTGTCTTGATTTCCTTAACCTCTCCCCTCACACACTCGACTCAAATCAACAACCACTTATTTACCAGCTGTGTAGCCCGAGGCTGTCTACCCTGGACTGAGCAGCTCACCAGCACCCAGGGCCAACTGGGGAAGGAGGGTCACAGGAGGTCAGAGAGGCTGAGACCCAGGGCTAACAGATGCCCTGAGGCTTTGGAGAGCCAGGGCCAGGAGGAGAACAGCAGGGATGAAGTCCAGACAGAGCCAGGTCGGCCTCTGGGCAGGGCAGGAAAGGAGGCAGAGATGGTCCAGCCTGATTAAGGCCTCTTGTCAGGCAGGGAGCTGGAGTTTGGGCCATGGCCAGAGCCAAGGAGGATGGCCACCATGTGTCCCTGGCTCCCTCCAGGGAAGGTAAGTGTGGTTCCCCTTTCTAGTGATGCAGTTGTTACCCACCTGGACAGCAGGATGAATGATGAGAAAACTAAGCTAGCGCTACCAATCTTCGACCCTCCTTTCACCAAGGTGTGATCTCCACTCCAGCTGCAGGCACCTCCTCTGGGCTGGCCAAAATCTGGGTGTTTTTCCCCAGAAGCTTGGGCAATCCAGGGCACCAGGAAGAGGGGCAGTAATCTGGTCCAGAGTCAATCTTGCTCTCTCCAAGGCACCTAATGGGCTTTGAGAATCTAGAGAAGGCAGGGCCCAGGCTCAAGGCATGGCTGCTCCATCACTGGGGCCAGGACACCTCCGAGTTGTTTGCACAAGGGTGTTTCAGCACTCTGCCAACCCTCCACACAGAGAAGACGGAACTGAGGCCCAGAGGCTCAGCAGCCTGCCTGGGCTGGGTGTGACAGGAACGCTGGACTCCAGCCCAGGAAGTGGGCCCCAGGCTATAATTTGTATCCTCCAGGGCTTGAGATATCTAAGGTTTAATGTGAAATAATGGTTCCACTCTGTCTCACCCCATACCCAAAAATAAACTTAGATAGACGAAAGGCAAAAGTGTAATTATAGAAGCATTGGAAGATAATATAAAGGCAAATCTGAGTGATCTCAGGAAGGCAAGAGAAATGCAAGAGGCAAAACCCTGAAGAAAACAGTTGATATATTTGACTGGAAAGTTTAAAACCTTCTATGTGGTAAGAAATCATTATGAAAAGGTAAAGTGTTCACATTTGCAATGTGAATACAAAGCAACGATATTCACACATATAGAGAACTCCAACAAGTCAGTAAGAAAAACCAACAAAGGATAGAATAGAAAAATACTAAAGTGAATGTGACAAAATATCCCATCTATTAATTATGGAAATAAAAAACTGAAGAACATTTTGTGACTGAATTCGGTGTTGCCTAGGGGAGGAAGGCGCCATTCACACTTCCTGGGGATGTCCTTCTGAAAGGTGCTTGGAGTCCCCATCAGGAGGCCATGCACACACAGCCCAAGTTGTCACCCAACAGAACCTGAGACCTTGAGCCCATTCCACCCTGGGTCTGGGTGGCTCCGAGGGGCTGGGGACTCGGTGATGCTGCCTGTCCTGCACCCAAGGGGACCCCTCTGCCTGAGAGACACGCGGCTGGGCCAGCTCAGAATGGGGGTGAGGGTGTGACTGGCCAGTCCTGCGACCCCATTCCCAGGCAGCATGCTCCCCACGCCCCAGTCTTCGCTCCCACTCTGGGGCTCCCCCAGGGGTCCCCCACTGTCTTCTCCCCCAGCCTGGGCCTCCTGCCTTCCTGCGTGGGCAGCAGGCAGTGTCATCTCTCCCTCCTGCTGAACCCTGGTGAACTGCAGGGAATGGGGGCGGGGCTGCTCGTATCCTATTGGACCGAATCTTGGTGGCCTCTGCTTTCCGGAGAGTTTAGTCTCTAATTTTATATGCGATAGGAGCCGTTATTTGATCCAGATGCCTGTGAAATCCACAGAGGAATGGGTCTGGGATGGGTGGTGGGCGGCTGGGTGGGGCTCCACTCTCATGAATCAGCAAGCGAGGTCTGAGAAGGGGCCCCTTTCTGGGAACAACAAGAGGCCAGCCCCAGTTTTCTGCCCTGGCCCGCAGGGCCCTCCTGAGCCGGCGCCACACCCCCCACCTCCACCGTGTGCATGGGAGGTGATGGGCTGGAGGGCTTCACGGGTTCCCACAGTGAACCTAGCCCCCCTGCCGGCCTCGCCCCCTCACTGGGCACAGGCAGATTCAACTGCCCAGGAAGGACGGTGCACCCCAAGCCCACGGTGTAACTGTGAGGTAGGTTCCTACTTTCCTCCCCCAGCTCTCGCCTGGGCCTGGGACACCTCCGGAAGCCACCCCTTCCCACCGCCCCCAAGGCAGCCCCAAGGCGCTGCAGACTTGGGCCGGGCCCTGGCTCTGTCGCACTCACACGCCCGCCCACCACCGCACAGCCGCCCTCTAGAACTTGGGCACAGAGCATCGACCAGGCCAGGGATAGGCGCCAAGCCCCGGGAGGCGGCTCCCCACTGCCTGCCCTACCCTGCTTTTCTTTTTCTTTCTTTCTTTTTTTTCTCACAACGTGTTTTCTTTTTTCGTCTTCTCTCAGACAGGATACAGTATATTGATTTATTGCTCATTGCCTGTTCTCCATGGAG
Organism: Octodon degus; assembly: GCF_000260255.1. NCBI lineage: Eukaryota > Metazoa > Chordata > Mammalia > Rodentia > Octodontidae > Octodon > Octodon degus. The sequence continues at coordinate 5,295,216 of NW_004524688.1, forward strand.
CTCTGACCAGGTAGGGAGTGTCTGTCTCCTTCTCCCTCCCTTGAACATCCGAGTGCCTAAAACCTGGGGAAACTTTGCTGCGGCACCAGTACAGTGCGGCACCAGGCACCCTGGCAGGTTACAGATGCTTCTGGTGCTTTAACTCCACCCGAAAGCCATCTCCATCCCATCCTGCATGGACCTCCTTCCCAAGCCACCTTGCTGCAAGCCGACAGTCCCTCTGCCATCTCTCCTGGTCCTGGGATGTTAACACACAGCCAGCAAAATTCGAGCCAGAGTCTTTCAGGGGCTGGGAGTGGGGAAGGGGGCATTGTCTCCTTGGAGGAGACAGGTTCTTTCCTTCAGACCTTGCAGTTTCTCTGCCCAGGGTCTCAGTGGGTGAGGGAAGGAGGCCCAGGGAACCTCACATGAGCATTCTCAGGAAGGCAAGCCCTGAACCTCAGAGCCACTAAAGGTTGGCAGGATCTAAGCTCAGCCTCAAATATGACTGTGGAATTTAAAGAGCAAAACACTGTTTAAGTTAACATGGGACAGAGCCCTTCCTATCCCAAACTGAGGTCCAGGGAGGCATCTCCTCCCCAGCAAGGGGCGTGTCCATCAAGAGCAACCACAAACTGGGGTATTTCCAAAAGACACACACCCTAGCCTTCCCCACAGACTGGGCAGGAGCAGGGGGACCCACAGGGCGGTCAGGGTGGGGTGCACTGCTGAGGGGTGCACTGCACCCGCCCACCCCACCCTGTGCTGACAAAAGGGCTCATTTCATGGCCCAGGTGGGCAGCAGCTTGGACAGCCCTCCAGTAGTCCCTGCCTGCCTGACTTGCCCTGCAGGAAGAGCCTGCTGCCATCCTGCTCAGCCCCAGCCCTCCCTGTGCTGTTGCCAGCACCGGCCCACAGCCCTGAATTCCAATAAATTTAAGCTCCAGTTGAATCCAGATTCACCTACATTTTCGCCCTGAGCACATCTTGAGTTCCTTGTCCTGGAGGATGGCACCACCTTGTCCAGAGGGGCATGGGCAGGGCAGCAGCTCCTCCAAAACAAATACAGCCTGGACACATGGCTCCTCCTGCCCCTCCTTGGCTTGGATGCCATTCCTTGGGCCCTGGGGCTCAGTGACTTGACAATTGGGCCAGTTCCTCAGGACCCCCCCAGACCCAGCCTCAGTGCATGCTAGGGTTTCCCCACATGGCTCTGTGCCCCAGAAGGCAGATCTTCCCCTAACTCACAGGAAATGACTCTTTGTCACTCCTGTGGTCTTCCTGGATGTTGGTCTTGGTCCATCCCCAGCCCTCTAGGGTCTCCTAGGCACCCAGGCCTGTGCTCCACAGACCCTGCATGCTCAGCGACTCCGGGCTCAAAGACATGCGGGTCCCACCAGCTGCATGCTCTTATCAGGACAATGACAGCAGAAGGGAGGAACAAGATGATGCCATTGGTATTGTGTCATTCTGGAGCTGCCTCAGTGATTGCTCCACTCTGGACCTGGGCTGGTGGATGGGTCTCAGCCAGCAGGCAAGAGGACCCTGCCTGCTTGTACCACTGAGGCCTGCTGGGATACCCAGAGACACTCTTTGTCCTTAGAGAGATATCCCCTGGTCCCCAGCACAGCCCTTGAGGGGAACACACAGGCACCAGGACAGAAGGCTATGAGGGAGACAAGCCCACCCCTGCTTCAGCTCAGCCTGGGCTCAGCCTGAGCTGGAAGCAGCCCCCAGGCAGAGCCAGCCCAGCCCAGTGTGTGAACAGCTTGTCTGGAGGAAGGACCAAGGCTGCTACCAGGGCACAGCAAGACACCTGGTGCCACTCTGCTTCTAGGGACCCCGGGCGTAGATGCGGGGCTCCAGGCTCCCCTGTGTGGATGAGAAGGACATAGGTGGTGTGGGCCCAGCCAGGGAGAGGTACCACACAGCCAGGGAGGGCTCAGCCGCATCAAACAAATCTGCTCATCCTCATGGTAAATCGACGCTTTCTTATTTCAAGACATTCACATGTGTTGAGGCAGGAAATGAAGCATGTGAGAAACAGCGTCCCACACACTCCTGGAGTAGGCAGCTCTTCCTCTGGCCTCAGCTGTCACCTCCCCCACCCCCAGGACAGCCCACCCCTCACATCCCCACATCCAATCTTCCCCTTGCATTTCCAGGCTGCATTTTTTCAAAGGCCTTTTTTTTTTTTGTTTTTTTTTTTGGTCTTTTTGAGACAGGGTCTCACTATGCAGATCAGACTGGTCTTGAACTCACTTTGTAACCCAGGCTGGCTCAAACTTGAACTTACAGCGATCCTTCTGCCTCTGCCTCCCAAGGGTTGGGATTCTAGGTATGCACCACCACTCCTGGCACCAAAGGCCTTTTAAGGAACACACATGCAGACACATATCTACATGGTCCATGTAGCTTCTGCCTCCACTAACAGCCCAGGAGGACAGGCAGGTGATGGACAAGGCAGCGGGCTGGCTGCTCCTGGCTTGAGTCCTACTCTACAAACTGAAGAGGCAGATCACAGAGCACTGGGTCTGCCCTGAATTGCAGCGTTAGCTCAGGGTCTGGCATTGTGGACAGGGTCCCCAGGTAACTGACAGTGGGACATGGCAGCCCAGAGGGCCTGATATATATATATCCACATGCTTGGAGGGAGTATAAATACGCATCTCCAGGGGACCTACTGCCTGCAGCTCTGACCCTGTTCCCTGGAGGACCAACCCCACAATCTCAGTCCAGAGGGTACCCAGTCATGTAGCACCAGCTCTGTGCAGTGTGGGAACAAGCTGCTAAAGGGAGGAGTTTGAATCAGAATTACCGGCCCTGGCCCATGTGGGGACCACACGTCTCAACCATGCTATGTCGTCCCACACAGACAGGGCCAAGAGGGGGCAGTTGTTCCCCTCTCCTGCCAAATACTAGGCCTCAGCTAGTGAGTGAGGGGAACACAGCTCATGAGGCCTAGTTCCCAGGAAGCTGCTGGTCCTTTGTATGGCTGTCGGATCGAGGTCTGTCCCAGATGTTTAGAGGCTTATATCCCTGTCAGCCCTTATTCCTCTTCTGTTTAGACATGCTGTCATCAAGACCAGATGTCCCTTTCTAGGGTCATGTTCTCGTTGGTCCAAGCCCACTGACCCTGATGCCTGTCCTCTCCTTGTGCTGTAGGGTGCTGGTCTGAGGTCTCATGGCCCCAGGAGGATACAGGGAAAAGGGAGCCCCTTCAGGGGCTGAGGTCACCTGGACAGATGAAGAGCAGGGCAGCCCCTGGCTCAGTCTCCAGCTAGATGCTTTCTAAAATCTTTGGCCTCAGCCTCTTCCCACAAAACTCCACACTGGTCATCTGCTGGCTATATCCAGAAGAGGTAGTGACTGTACAGGAAAATGAAGGTGTCTCCCACCCAGGAACACAGTTGGCTTAAGAGCTTCTGACCTACAGGGGCCTCTAATGTCATAATGCTGTGTCTCACTCCATCATCCACCGCTCCCACTGCACTCTACCCTGCCCTCAGTATTGTTCTGAGTGTGCAAGTGGATGAGGGAGTTCTAACCTCTTCAGTCAGAGCAACTGTACTCTCTGCATGGCCAGAGCCCAGGAGGTGTGCATATTGCCTGCCTCCAGGTTGAAGGCTGAACGGGAACAGTGGAAGGGAAGGCTTTTGAGAGGGAGGCTGTGGTTGCAGAATGCAGCAGCCAGAAAGTGGGGATTTGGGGGAACAGGGCAAAGCAGCAGGACAGAGAGGAGTGGGCCAACTGGGGTCGCCAGGTACAGCTAGGTTGTGGGTTAGGTGGATGCAGGTGCCTTCAGGGACCGAGGGGAATATGTGTGAGAACACTGTTGTGCTACACAGGGTGGAGGGATAGGCTCAGGGAGTGCTGACTACAGAAATGGGCTGACGGGCAGACAGAAGAGTTGTGTGTGCTAAAATTTCACAGATCAAAGAACTGTGAAGAGTGGCTGGACACGGGCTTAGTCCTGCTAGTTATTCCCATGTATCTGTGAACACAGACAGATTCCAGCTTCCTGATTTCCAGAATGACCCATTTAGCGGTCACTGTGAGCCTGCAATGGCCTCCCTGTGCGATGTCCGTGGTCACTGCGAGGGGCCAAAGCTTATTCCTGTTCTTACTTATGTGCTGGGCAACACTCTAGAGTTTTGGACATCTCCAGAGAAAGGGACACAGTACCTGCTCCCAAAGGCCCCCAGTCAGGAGAGGACAACCTGGCAAAGAGGCAGTGCACAGTGGTGCTAGAGCTCAGGGACATGGAGGCAGCAGAGCCAAGCAGGAAGTGGCCTTGTGCAAAGGGGGCCGGCAAAGGAGCAGGGAGTGAGGGAATCTTAGATGGGAGAAGCGGGACATTCCCAAGACCAGGACAGGGAACCCCACAAAGGCTTCTAGCATCCTAGGGCAGGTAGCTTCAGCTCTATTGAAAAACAAAATACAATGCTGTGGCCCATGGGAATACAGAATGGGACTCTTAGCAGGTAGAAGACCTGGAGCACTGGAGGAGATGGAGACAGACCCACTCTGAGGCTCCACCAAGGTCCCTGGGCAGGTGGACACAGGACACCTGGCCAAGAAGGTCACACCCATCAAGCAACCCATCAACCTGCACAACTCAGCTCAGAGCTGAAGCTAGGGGTTACCTGCAGATCCATCGGAGGAGGAGGATCTCCTCCTCAACTTGGAGGACACCCGGACTGTGCGCAACAAGGCGGCAGATGGAACCCTGCTGCCGGTCAGGGCAGTCCACTCTACGGGAGCCCACGTGCACACCATCCATCACCAGCTTTACAAACAGCGTGAGGCGCGCCCACGGCTGTGAGCAAAACAATCCCAACCTTATTTTCCACAAGCACCAACAGATGTTTAGCATTGGGGAGGAATCTCTAGGACGGAGTCGTTTCTCAGGCAGGGCCCCTGGAGCCGTTCCAGGGAGCTGCACGCCCATGGCTCGCACTGTTGTTCCAAGCCGCCCTTCACACGTCAGGAATGTCAAACAGAGCTGACCTCAGCACCCCAGAGTCCCCCTCCAAACACAGCCCTGGCCATCCTCTCCAGCGGCAGGCAGGCTCCGGGGTGTTTGTCTAATTTAAAACAAACTAGTAGAGCGGTATATTATTTCTCCAACCAAACAATATTGAAGCCGCATGTGCGAGGCATCGCGATTGCTTCCTGCCTTCCTGCACCCTTCAAGCCTGCTCAGCACATTTAGCAAGTGAAAAAGAGAGGATTGTTTCCCATTTTGCTGAGAAAATAGAAGCAATCAGAAAAGAATTTCCATGTGCTCCCTCTAGGGCCTCCCTGCCCAGGCCAGCTCTGCTGGGCCTGCAGCACCGGCCCTCCCCTCACGCCTCGCCTCGCGGCTGGGCAGGGCCTCGCATTCTCTCCCAGGCTGGCCAGGCTGCCACCCTCTGCTGTTCACCAAGTGTCCTGTGCAGGTTGCTGCCATCACCCTCCTTCCTTGGCTCCCTCTCAGACTCAAGATTTTATCCCTCCTACTGCATGAAAATGGATCATGACTCCCACAGAAAGTGTATTTTTCCTGCATTTCTACCTCCTGGCCTGGCCTGCCACTGATTCCTTCTGCTTCACGGTTTCTATAGTAGCTTCCTAGGGCTGCTATTAGAAGTATCACAAACCCAGTGGTTTAAAGCAGTACAAAATAAATAAATAAATAAATAAATAAATAAATAAATAAAGCAGTACCATCCAGCCTCTCAACCTAGGAAGACTGAGGTGAATCACCTGAGCTAGGAGTTCAAGAGTAACTTGGGCAGCAGACTGGGCCCAGACTCCAAGAAAACAAAAGCAAGGTGGGCTTGTGTAGCATCTGTGAGGCCCTGGGTCCGTTCCAGGCATCAGAATAAAAAAACAAAACAAAACAAAACAAAACAAAACAAAACAAAACCGGAAGCAAGTGAAGAAGGAAAGAAAAAAAAAATGACACAAAAAACCCCCATAAACATGTTTTAGCTGTGGAGATCAGTCATCTGAGAATGGGCTTCACTGGGTAAACCAAGGTGTGGACAGCGTTACCTGCTCTGACCAGAGGCTGCCCGTGGGCCCTCCCTTCAGGAGTCCCAGTCCTGTCCCTGCCTCTGCTCCGTCCGCATGTCTTCTCTCGTGCTGGCAGTCTTACCTTCTCCTCACAAGCTCACTCATTCATGACCGCCTTGGGTCCTCCTGGGTATCTCCCTTTCACAGAGTCCTAAATTTCAACACACCTCTAAATCCCCTTCTTTTTTTTTTTTTTTTTTTGGCTGGCTTAGGATGCCTTAAGGGTGGGTCTGGTAAGGAAGGTGGAACTGGGGATGGAACTGCGGTATCCTGTGCCTGACTGTGTTTGCAAATCCCCTTCTGACAGATTATGTAGCCAGTTCACAGGCCTGGGGGATTTCGATGTGAACTTCTTTGATCAAGTTTCTGCTGAGCATCATTTGTCTTCTGTCCTCCAGAAATCTACATGCCTCCCACATACAAAATATATTTGCTAACCTCAACATCTATAAAGGTCTAGTCCATTGCAACATGAAGTCTACGTCCAAAAAGAACTCATCTAAATAGGTGAGATGCTAGGTGCAACACATTCTGATACGTGAGTCCTCTCCACTTGTGAACTTGAAAAACCCAAGTGAGAAAACAAAAAGGAGCCACCAACAAGAACCTAGAAAGCAGGCCACCTGTCAGTCTCCCCATCCTCTGCCTCACACAGCTCTGTTCTGTCTTCCGTGGGAAAGGGCCAGGTGCTGCAGTCAGGCAGAGTGTCCCAAGTCCTTGTTCCCCTGGGTGGCTCCCCTGGCCCACCCACTGCTATGGTATCTTCCCAGCCCCCAGAAGGAGCCAGGAATTGGGGCTCCCTGGACCTAGCATGAATCTAGGTGAGGCCCGTTGCCTCTGACTGGTAACAGAGGCCCCCGGCTGGAGCTAGGTCAGATTGCACATGGTCATGTGGTCTCAAGACCCCAACTGTTCACAGGACTGGTAGAGATGCCTCCATCCTCTGCTTTTCTACCTGGCTCCAACAGCCACTCTGGAACAGCTTGTGTGGCCCTGGTCGGCTCCTTGTCCCACCTCCACTGGCCTGTTCTGCCTGTGGACTGTTGCAGGCCTAGGCAAAGAAGCAGGCTGGATGCTGCTGCCCAACACAGAGGTGCTGTGGCTGAGGCACAGGTGGGTTTCTGGGATCAGAAGGGCCTCTCCTTATGAAGCAGTATTACGACAATAGCTGACTACTCGAGGCTTTGATAGAAGAAATTGGGAAATGGATTAAAAAAATTCAATGACAAAGCAATCACTAAAACTGGCTCCTGCCATAATTTAGGAAACAGGAAACATACCTACTACATTCTTGGCATTGAACTAAGCACTTCCCTAGCAAAATATCACCAAAACACATTGGTCATTTTTATTGCACTTAATAGAAAACCTCAAGAAAAAAAAATGATATACTCAAAAAAGAGTGAGCAGGTTCACAGCAAACTGGAGAGAAAACAGAGAGGTTCCAGAAAGTCTAGTCTTGGCAAAACTAAAAGTTATGACTGTTTCTGCAGCTAAGAGTTAATACCGATGAGAATCTAGCAGTAGAAAAGGCTTCTAGGAGTTAAGACAGCTTTGGGGGCACCAAGTGCAGACTAGCCCCACATCAGGCCAGATCGGGGGTGATAGCCTCGAGGGACTGCCTGTCCCCATCTTTGGACATGGAGGGGACACAACTCTCAGAGTCCTGGAGCCTGAGGAGGGAACACCTTCAAAATTCCAGGGTTTCCGCCATGTGGGGCTTATCTCAGTGTGTTCAGGAGCCAGAGCAGCCCATGGCAGCCACTCTGTCTGCCATCCTGTTATGAAGGAAGGGAGTGCGGGCTGAGGCAGACAATAACGGTGAGCCAAGAGGGAACATAATGCCCAGGGAGCTGAACTATGGGCACAAAGGCTGATACCCTGTCCTGGGCTGACCTGGCTGCATCTCGATTCTCTGCTAAGAAAATGCGTTTTTACTTCAGATCAGCCCAGCTAGATCACCCCAAAACAGGACAGAGAAAGAAGTTACTTACCCTGGTCCTGGGCCCCTTGCCCCATTCTGGAAGAAGACTGGCCATGGCCTCCGCATTCCTAGGAGCCTGCCAGAAACCTGTGGCCTGGCACCACAGGTCATTACCCTGGGCAGGGCTCATCCTGCAAAGGGACACACTTTGCCAAGCCATGAGCACTGCTTTCGGTCTGCAGAAAGCTGCAGAAAAGCAGAGGAAGGGTCTGGGATTTGGTGCCAGACTTGCTCCACACTCAGGCTCTGGGTCTTTCCCAGCTGTGTGGCTCTGATTAAGTTGCTTAGCCTCCACGAGCCTCAGCCTCCACAGGTGTGAACCAGAAAATCGACCACTGCCGACAGCATGTGTCAGGAGAGCAAGGGCTATGTTCATGTTCTGAAGGCCCATTAAGCAAGAGCAGGCTCCTTAACAGTCTCAGGGTGGTGATGGTGGAGGCAGAAGAGAGGAAGTCGGTGCTGCGGATGGTGATGATGGCATGTAAAGGAAGCGACATCCATGCCCCAAGAGCCTCTGCTCTATTGATGTGTGTGAGGCACGGACAGGAAGTGTCCCTAGCCCCAGCCAGCACCAGAAAGCACAGAGCGGAGCCCTAACAACCAGGTGCTGATTCGCTCTTTCAGGAAAAAAGGGATGACTTTGGAAAGCTAACGAAGCCCCAGGCATGACTGGAAGACAAAGTGCAAGCCCAGCTCCAGTGGAGGGAACCCACACTTTGGAACACCCTGGAGGAAGATGGATTATATCACTTCCGGTCACAATGCAGCATAGAAGGGTCTTGTGGAGCATGGCAAGCTCTGTGGCCCTCATGGGTGTGTGTGACTTGTCTCTGCTAGGTGGGAGCTTTAGCTGGGTCTTGATGTCATAACAGTTTTTTTTTTTTTTTTTTTTTTTTTTTAACATTTCTGTTTTGTCTAGAAATTTGCCACTGTGCTGCTCATGGCCAAGTAAAGACAGACTCCAATGTACCTTTTGTCAAAATGTCACAAGCTCAAGGGAGATTATATGATTTTCCTTTCTTTGGAGCCACCTTTTCAAACCTTGTGTGAACTTCCCTCCTGTGCCCTCACCTGTGACTTCCCTTTGGGCACAGGGACTCATCAGAGGGCCTGGAACCTGGCACCTTCCCCAGCCACAGGCTAGCCTGGACCTGTCCCAAGCAGGTCTCACTATTTTCTGTGTGGTAAGAAAACCACATGCCAGAACTCTTCTATCACAGGCTGTGCCTGCCCCACCTGGGGGACCCAGCTGTCCCCATACTCCCTGCACACTCTGCAGTGTGGGGTGAGCTGGTCTCTGCCACATAGACTGGGCCCCATAAATTTTTAGCTGATGTTACCTGCCCATCCACTGGTCAGTGCTGCCCAGGTCATTTGTCCTCCCCTAAGAGTTCAACACCTGTGTGTGCCGAGGTGGTCAGTAACTACAGGGCTCATGCTGGCCAGCTGTTTCTGGAGACCGGACCTTCTCTGCCAGCTTTAGGTAAACTGAGCCTTGGCTTCCCCAACCCCTGAGACAGCCTGTAGCAAATCCATGTCCTAGGGCCAAGGGACCATTTGCAGTCTGCAGCCCTTCCTCTGAGGGCAGTGGCAAACATACTGCAGCCCAGTGGGGCTTGTAAGTCCCTGGGTTGCCCAAACACGAATCCCAGCATGCAGCAGTAATTCAACAGAAGCTTACTGAAGAGTCCATATATTGAGGCTGTCCCCACAAAGAACCTCTGTGCTGACCTATGGAGCCCAAGAAGACAGTGACAGCTGCCACTAGGTAATGGGTTGGAGTGGCGCTCCCTGCCTTTGGGTAGTGGCCACATGCCCTCTAGGGATGGTACGGGGGAGGGGGGAGGGATAAATAAACCCAGCGTGGAAACCCAGGCCTGACTTAGGAGCCATATAAGAGGAGTCCAGGTCAGTGCAGGGCAGCACTGGACACATCTGTCTTGGGAACCTGCAAGGTCAGGCCATACCTTGTGCCCCAAGAAGAACAAAGGGTGTCTGTGCTGTTGAGTGAAAAGTCCATGCATTAGGAGCCAGCGTCTGTGGGTCCTCGAGGGCTATGTCTACTCTGGGGAAGCTGGACCCTCAGCACCTTGGCTGGAAGCCAGCCATACTATGGCAAGGAAGGGGAGGATGTGTGCCTCCTCACCGGCAACCACAGCTACCCAAGACTGGGGCTCCCTGTGCTGCAGGACTGACCCCAGAGAGCCTTGGCAGCACACACACACCTCTATGGGAGGCCTCATCTGGCCCTCAAAACCTAAAGCCATCACCGACTCCTCACAACCACCCCTCCCCAGTGCATCCTGTTGTAGGAACTTCAGACAGGGCCACTCCCGATTCATCCCCTTGCTCCCCACCCACCCACCGCTGGCCAGTCCTCCTGCGAGTTCTATGGGAGCCCACTGTTCCCCAGTCCCCAGACCAGCGCAGGCAATGCCTCCTCCACAGCTGAAGGAACAGAGACTCAGAGATGCTGACTCTTCTTTAGGCTGCCTGGCCAGGCAGGCAGGCAAGGATGTGGGGTGAAAGTCCGAGCATGTGTCCTGGGTCCACTGTGTGACCCCCACACAAACAGTGCCTGGACTTTGAGGCCATTCCTGATCCTGCTGAAGTGTCTCAAGGGATGAGTTCAGTATTGGTTAAGTCCAAATTTTGACATTAGGGAAGGAGCTTTTTTTTTTTTTTTTAAATTCAAATATTGAAGAGATCAAATTCAGAGAAACCACTTTAAAATGTTCTGCCTGACCCCATGTAAGCAGCTGGACCAAGAGTTCCATTTGCCTCCTTCTGACCCTGTAGCCTCAGCGCATGCCTGGGAGGCCCAAGGCTGCCCTATAATCTGCCCTACATCCTTCACTCCTCTCCCACCTTCCTAGGGAGCAGGCCCACCCTGGTGCCCTGGCTTCAGCCCTGCAGAAAACACATGAGAAACCACTGTGAATTGGCTTTGCACCGTTCTGCTTCCCTCATCCCCACCCACAGCTGGACCATCAAACCCTGACCAGG
>NW_004524688.1:5306559-5323973 GCF_000260255.1 Octodon degus
GAGGAAGGAGCAGATCCCACTGGGAGCTGCCACACATCCCAGGCAGGTGAGGTGCGGGTAGGGGAGCTCTGGGGCCACTTCTGATGGCTGCTGAGCTCCAGGAAGGTCCAAGGCAAGGAGGAGCACAGATCTGACTGCATGGTGTGTTGGGCCTCCGGCCTACACCAGCGTCTACATCCTGTTTTCCCCAAAGCTTGGCTCTTAGCTCTCCAGAGCAGACTCACAACTGAGTAACTATATTTCCATTGACCAAACGTTTGCAATGGTGCCAGGTGACTCTAGCGCTCGGCTGAGGGTGGGGTGAGGATGAGGATGGAGCACATCTTTCTCTGAGTACTGATCATAGCCTCAGCCTCAACAATGCTTACCCAGGTGGTACCCAGTTGTAGTTTAAAACCTTTAAAATAACAACAAAAAATAACAAGATTTTCAAGAGGGAGAAGAAGAGACCCGCACCAAGAGGAAGATGGGCACACTTTTACCCCGTGTGTCTCTATCTGCATAGAGAAAGGGAAACACGAAGTGCTGCTGTTGGAAGACCGCACATCCCCTGCAGCCACCTGCGGGAGGGACACAGAGCTCCCTGCGGCATCATCCTTCCCCTGGCACCACATGCGCATGCACACTGACCCTCACCCCAACAGGTGGGCTCTGAGGGTCGCCCGCGCTGTGGCGTCTGTCCCTGCTGCGCAGCTAGACATGCGCTACAGAGTGGGTAAGGCTGACTTGCTCCGCGGGCAGCCTGGGGCCTGGGAAGCCTCTGGCCTTGAGGGATGTTGGGATGGGGGCCATGGACATCTGTGTGCTGAGCTGTGATTAGCTGGCCACAACAGCCTGGACCTGCTCCATCTCCCACGGCAGGAGAATCTCTCCCCACTCCTGGCCCTGGCACAGAACATGAACCCTGATTCTCACAGAGGTACACTGATCCAGAAAACACCCTCTAAGGCAGCACAGCAGGAGCATCGAGCAGTATTGTTCTAGGGAGCTCCTCCAGTGCTCACATGGACCCACTCTTGTGAGGCCCACCAGAGCATGAGGCACAGCCAGGGGAAGCCCTGACCTGAGGAGGGCCCCCCATTGGTCCCCAAGACCTGTGGACCATCACTGGGCTCATTGTGGCTGGGTCACTTTTGTATAGTATAATCCAGTTTCTATAAGAAGGAGCTGCCAAGACAATCAACTACAGAAGGTTTTATTGGGTGATGCCTGTGACAGGAATGGGTGGCATCTCCTGGTGCTTGGGACACAGTCCAGCAGTGGTCATGGCTCTGTTCCCACACACACATGCAACTCCCAGGAGATGGGCCCCAAGGGCTTCTTGCTGCCCCTATAGTGTGCCCATGGGACACAGGCAACATGAAGGCAACAGTGAGGTAGAGCTGGTACCAGTTCTGGTACCTGAGGCAATGTGGCCCAGCACCCAGAGGCAGCTCAGAGACTAGCGGTGCCACAAAGCCAGAAGTCAGTCTCTGACTGAAGTCACTGATGCCTTACCCAGTGGAGTCAGGCGGAGGATGGGAAATCTGATCTGAGCTTGGATTGCTGACATAAATTTCCCTAAGTGGGCAACTGATACACACAAAAACGTGTTCCTCACAACTTTTGAGCTGGGAGTCCAGGCCCCAGGTACTGGCACAGTTGGGGTCTTGTGATAGTCATCCTCGTCGCTTGCTTATGGCACCTTCTGGTTGGGTCCTCACTTGTTGGAAAGAACTAGGAGCTTGCGGGAACCAGGTCTCCCCCTGTGACCCCACTCACTCCCAAAGGCGCTCCTCACAGTGTCATCAACTTTGATTAGGACTCAGCATGGGATATAAGGGGTATGACCACTCAGGGTCCTACAGGCCGAGGACAAGGAGCCCAGGGTTGGGGGCCTTGCCTCAGCTCAGCACACTCCGAAGAGACGCTTCCCTGCAGCCAGGGCTTGGATGTATCCCTTTATTCCTGAGTTGCACTTTCAAGGTGCTGCATAACAGGCTGAGGCCGGGGTCCCATCTTGGACATCTTGCTGTGCATGTGACAGCTGTGTCGACCAGAGGTTGTCCACTCAGTGCCTCCACAGAGACTGATTCTCTACATCTATACCCTAGGGTAGCTCTGGAGCCCCACCAGATATTCTTGCAGTGTTTTGAGGGCACTTAGCATTCAACCTATCCCACTAGGCTGGACCTGCCATGCAGGGCTCCTGAAGCTACAGAAGTAAAATAGTTTTGGGGGCCCAAGGGGCTGAGGAAGCCAACAGACACCTGAGCATCTGCTGCGGATCCACTCCAGGGGTAAACATGGACCACATGCCCTTCCTGCCCATGGTCTTCCCAGCTGTTAGCTCATACCTGCGCTCAGCCCACTCCTGCCAGGACCCGGGTAGCATAGGAGCCTGTGCCTCAGGAGAGTGGCAGGAGGAGGGGACAGAAATTGGGCCAACACAGGGCCTGGTGACCCATCTCCTGACCACCCTGGCCCCCAGCAGGGTGCAGCCCAGCCCCCAAGACAGAGTTTCATGGGCTGACCACACATAGCTGTTGGGGCTGAAGGAAACCTAGAAAAACTTCTGTAAAAGCTGCTCATGGATGAAAGGATGCCCTTTCATACCTCTTGGAGGAGACCCCAGCCCCAAGATGAGCCACATTCAGACCTGACTTGGGCCAAATCTGATTCCATTTGGCCAAAAATGCTCTTCACCTTACCCAGATTCTTCCAGACATAAACCCTATGTTTCTTAGTAACAGAAATCAATCAGTAGACCAATTAGTAATCACCCTTTCATCCCAGAGCTGTTGCCCAGTCTCCCTGTTCACCTGGGCACAGCTGAAAAACTTGTGTGCAAACAGGACCTTCCAGACTCTGGGCAAGCAAGTGATGTTCCCACTGAGACCCAGGCCCTGGTGAGGGATTGGGGACAAGGGCCACTGACTGGGGCCTGAGTTGGGCTGTCAGTTCAGCTCATATAGCAGACTTCTGAAACTGTGACCCAAAGTAAATCTTTCCTCCCCCAAAATTCTTTTTCTTAGGCATTTAGTAGTAGCAATGAAAATCTGACCCAGAAGAGATATGGAAATTCCCAGGGAAAAAAAAAAAAGACTAGGGGAGGCGCCATTCCCAGGACCTGGACACAGCCATGCGAAGTAAAGCAAGATTTCATTTCCAAGATGGAAAGCCCGCCAGACCCGGCTGTGATTTTCCCCCACACTCCACAGGCCTGTGCGAATCTACCATCTCCCTATACAAGTAGCTCACGGAAAGCGCCCATGAGTGCAACACTTAAAGAAAGATTAAGGAAAACAAGGTTTTCATTTAATTCCCCTTGTAGTGTGGTAAAACACCTTAAAATAGAGAATGAAGAAAATGATCAAACTTTTTCAGAGAAACCAGCATCTTCAACAGAGGAAAACTGCAGTTTCAAGAAAGTTTTAAACACATAGAGAGTGAATCTGAAAAACAGACATACTTGAAAAGTACTTGCAAGAATATCAGTGCGTGTGGATCTGAGTTGCTTGGTACCATGTCCTGCGATGCTCTCCAAAATGATTTTGCGCATGACAGTCTTAAACAAGAATTAAAGGAAGAAAAAGCAGATTTGGTGAAGCAGGTGCAGGAGAAGGAAGATGTCCTTCGGAGGCTAAAACTAGTCACGATGTATAGATCAAAGAATGACCTGTTGCAGTTATAGCTGCTGGTACAGAAGTGGAGAAGCTGTAGCCAGCTGCTGCTTCATGAGTTGCAGTCAGCTATGTCTGCAGAGAACAAGAAACTAAGCCTTACTGAACTCATAGACTACTACGGGCTGGACGATCAACTGCTGCACTACAGCAGAAGTGAGGAAGACTTCATAGGTGTTTAATTCATAATGTTTATTCTCTTTCTCTCCTTTCACACTTTTTTTTTTTTTCAGCACTAGGGGATCAGAGCTAGGCCCTCTTTGCGTGCACTCTACCACTGGGCCATACTCTGGTTCCTCTCAAGCAGATCTTTGAGAATGGTCACTTAGTGAAAAGATACTTAGACACGTTAAAGGGAAGATGCTGGTCATTACAGCAGTGGTGGCTAGCCTGTGGCATGTGTGCCGCAGTTGACTGCTTATACCATTTGCTGTCAGTGCAAAAAGGTTCGCCAGCAGTGCACCAGGGTTCACAGTAACATGTCTCAACCATCAATTTAGGGCCCTCTAAGACATGAATTAAGTCCTAAAATGAAATTCAGCATTTTGAGTAGATTTACCAAAGAAAGCACAACATTAAAGAGAAGTTAAAAGGTGGATTTAGTGGCATTTGCCTTTATGTAACCTGGAAGTATGGGAGCCGACACAGGTGAACAGTTTGGGCCCTGCCTGGGCAACTTGGCAAGACCCTGTCCCCCACCTCCCAAAAAAGAATTTAGGAATATAGTAAAGACCCTGGGGTCAGTCTCCATAAATGAATGGGCCAGGGACATACTGCGTCAAGGCCCCATTCTGCACATACACAAACACCAATTAATAGCATGTTTTAAAAAATTTATGGACAGTCCTAGGAACTAGTTTTAATATGTTGTTTTGGTTTCTTGTGGCAAAAAGTCTTATTTTCAGTGTTTAAAAAAATAGTTCAAAACGCAAGGATCTGAGTTCAATCCCTGGTTCCAAAAAAAAAAAAAAAAAAAAAGTCTAGTCTGGTGATTGCCCTAAACCTAAACTGTCTAAAAGTTCTCACCTAACTTTGTGGACCTTGTTTCTGCTCCTTTAGTGCCTTTTGTCATCTGCTGATCTCACATGATTAAACTTATGTTCAAAATCACACACACACACAAAAAATAAATAAGAACTGTTAGAGCTGTAAAACACTGTAACAGAAACAAAGATGGCTTTCAACAAGCTCTTGAGGAGATGGGACATAGATGTGAAGAGAATGTGAGCTTTAGGATAGGAAACAGGAATTCCCCAAATTGAAAAACAAGGGGAAAAAAAAAGCCAGACTAAAATAGAAGACAGACCCAAACATCCATGATCTATGGGACAGCTACAAGAAGTACATCATTTGAGAAAAAGAAAGGGACAGAGAGGTAGAGCAATATTTGCAGCAAGAGCGACAGAATTTTCTCAAATTAATGTCTGACACAGACCTGGGAATTGCAGGGGAGATGAGGCAGAATGAATGCTGAAAGCAAAGAAAGCAGCACAACTCAGAGTACCTCACCTGGACGTGTCACAGTCAGCCTTCAGAAAATCAAAGAGAAAGGGCCAGACAGACAGCTCAGCGGACTAAAGTGCCTGCTTGGGCAGAGTGCAGCGGCCAGGGTATGATCCCCAGCATGCTGTGCTGGCCCTGCCCCCGTGGCGCGCTGAGATGGCAACTGGGCCAGGGCGTGGTGTCATGCGCTTCTAATCCTAGTGCTTGGGAGGCTAAGAATAGGAAGATCACTACAGGTCCAATCCATGTCTTGAGACCCTGCAGACCCTGTGCTAAACACAAAGAAGAAGAAGAAGAGGAAGAGGAGGAGGAAGAGGAGGAAGAAGAGGAAGAGGAAACAGTCCATAGTGGAGCAGGGCAAGCAGAAGGCAGCAAGCAGCAGGCCTGCTTCTTCCTTTCATGCCTTCCAGCCTTTCACGTGGTGCCACCCACACGTGGGCCTTCTCATTATCCACACCCAGAACTATGCTAAACCAGTCAGTAGACCAATTAGTAATCAATACGCTTAATCCCAGCATCATAATCCTACATCCAGCCACCTCCGAAAAACCCCACCAGTGACTGCATGAAGTTTTGGGAGGGAGATCTAGATACAAACCATCACATCCTTCAAAGGTGAGGTAGAAGCAGAGACCTCAGGCAAACGAGAATTGAGTAACTATGTCGTAGTATACTTGCCTTGTAAGTAATGTTAAGAGCTCTTAGAGAGAAGGAAAGCTATGCAGGTTAATTCTGATATACGTAATAGAAAGAAGAGCATTAAAGAAAGAATAAGTAAAAGCATAAGTCTTATTTTCTTATCCTTAATTTATCTGACAGATAAGTTTGTTCAAAATAATGATGTTAACACATTTGCTTATGTGTGCATTATGTAAATATGTACAAACATATGTACATATGTTGGTGTGTAAGTGACACAAGTGACAGCAATGACACAAGGAATAAGAGGCTGGGTTACAGACACTTTGTCACTATAAGATATTTGTACTACTTATGAAGTTGTATAGGATCAATTGAAAATGGAGTTATAGATTAGTTTTATACTGCTATATTGCATTCCACTTAAGGACAACCACTAAAAATGTTCAAAAAGAAGTGTAACATAGAGGGACTAGGGAGACAGCTCAGTGGCAGAAGTGCCTGCCTGGCAAGCACAAGCTCATGAATTCAATCCCTGGTTAAAAAACAAAAAAAGATGTGTATTTCTCTCCATTCTTATATGGAGAAATTATATAATTTCTCTCCATAATAAGAATGGAGAGAAATGGGATGATAAAAAAATTAAAACCACAAAAAATAGAAAAAGTATAAAAAAACTAGGAACAAAGGAAAAAGGCAACAAATATAAATACTAGAAAATATGGCATATATCAACAGCATTAAATCTATAAAGCCATAAATATCAATGAAATGAACACATCAATTAAAAGATATAATCAAAATTAATCATCAAACAAGCCAGGAATGATGACATCTGCAAACCCAGCCCTTGGGGAGGCAGAAGGATCAGGATTGCAAGCTAGGATCTAGCCTGGGCCACTTAGTGAGTTTGTGAGGTCCTGTCTCAAAGTAAAAAAGCTTTTGCAGGGCTCAGTGCAAAGGCCCTGGGTTCAATCCCCAGTACCAAATACAAACAAAACTCCCCACTGATGTCCAACTACGTGGTGCCTATAAGAAACCTACTTTATATATAAAGACACATATAGATTAAACAGATAAAGGTAGGCCATGCTAACACTGATCAAAAGAAACTGAGCATAGTAACATTAATTTCAGACAAAGCAGGCGTTAAAGAGATCAAAGATCTCTATGTAGATGGCAAAACAATGAAACTCCTATAGATCACACACAGAACAGCATTGGATGACTTTGGGGATGGTGATTACTTATTAGATATAACTCCAAAGGCACAGTCCATGAACGAAATAGTTGATAAATTGAGATTCATCTAAGTTAAAACTCTATCTTCAGAAAGGATATTTTCAAGAAAACAAAGTCAACCATAGGCATATTTAAAAAAGGACTGCCACCAAAACATATGAAGAACTTTTGAAATAACATGAAGACATTAAGTGACTAAGCAACTGCCCTGAAGATGGTAATCTGTAATAGTAGTTTCATGCTTGGAGTGCCAGTCATTCTGGTCTTCTGAATACGGGCTGCTTGTCATGACATGCCAGTTGCTGCTGTGCCGTCTCTTAGGTAGATGCTTATTCAAAAGAAGAGGGTGGTGAATGAAGGCAAGAGATAGGAAAAGGAATATTGTGGGACTGTCCTGCTTCAAGGTTGTATATGGTTAGATTTTTGGACTTATATGTAAACATAAGTATATAATTCTTTATGCCTATTTTAAAAATATATTCTAATTTTTAAATGTTTTTTCATCATATTCTATAGGGACTTAAAGTTCAACATATCAATACTTGATGAAAAATACCTGTTCCATGTTATGTCCAAGATGTTTGATATTCAGACAGATAGTGAGGTTAAGCTTAACAGCCTAGGTTGTATGGTAATAACAATAAGCTTGTCTTCTGGAGGGTTAACAACCTAAGTTTGCAGACCAAAATTAGAGAAAAAGGAGGGCCGCAAGGAAAGCCAACATTTTGACCCTAGCCTTCCAAGGTCACTTAAGACTCAGGACATATGAGAACTTGTACTGCAACATCATGTAACTCAGTAGTGTCCCAAATTTTCTGATCAAGGAGATTATGGGGCCAAAGAGGAAAGTGATCGATGATGTAGAGTGTGCCTAAGGAGAGTTACATGGAGAGAAAACATTCTCTCAGGCTTTCACAGAGAGCACATTGGCCAAGCAATGGCCGTGACTCATCCACATGGCTGACACTGACAAAGGTTCTACAATCTGAGGTACAGGATCTCAGGATAAATCCTGAGGGGATTTCACTGACCTTCTCAGACCCAAAAGCCACAACTCTTGTTGCATAGGTCCTGCTTTACCTTGGTCTTAACCATCTAGCAGAAAAGTATAAAAACGAAGTATAAGAAGTAAAGCCATGGTGTTATGTTGAGCTGTAAGGAACTCAGATCAACAATTTCTGACATTGCCAGTGAAGTGGAAGACCCAATACTATTATGGACTACTGAACTCTTTTAGAATATTTTGCTTAGTTTACACACCTATAATATTTGAATGATGGAACTTAACAAAAAAAGGGGATACAAATGAATGTCCATTTTGTATCTGTGTATTCAAAGTGGTTAGGATAGATATATAGTTACATTCTCTTAATGAATAGAAGGATTTGTTCTAATGGTGTTTGTAAATAGGATATCAAGTCTGCATCTTGTGCTGCAATTAACCACTAGGAAGAGTGTATGCAATGTGTTAATTATTGAAATTGTCCTACCAATTTGGTTTGAAACTGTCTCATTGCTATTTGTTTCTCAATAAAATTGTGGAAAAAAATAAAAGTTTACAGTTATAATTTAAAAAAAAACTATAGGTGACTGGGTTAAAAAATGAGCAAAAGGCCTGAAGAGGTACCTTGTCAGGAGAAACATACAAATAATTATGTAGTGGCCAACATTCTCATTGCTGGGACAAAGTGTCTGAAATGTACAACTCAAAGCAGAATGTGGTTTATTTGGCTCGTTGTGGTGGAGGTTTTAGTCCATGGTCAAGTGGCTTCAAAGCAGAAAAATCATAGTAGGATGGTGTTGTGAACATGGTGGCTAGGAAACAGCACAGGAGAAAAAGCCTGCCCTTGATATTTATCCAGAAGAATTGAAAATGTAGGTCTACGGATAGACTGGTGTGCAGATGTTGACAACACCATTACTCATAATTGTCAGAGGCTGGGAGCAAGGCGAGGCATGGTGGTGCACACTTATAATCCAGGTACCTGCAAGGTTGAGGCAGAAGAATCACCATGAGTTCAAGGCCAATTTGGGCTACACAGTGAGTTCAAATCCAGCCTAAACTACATGGTGAGACCCTGTCTTAAAGAAGAAGGAGGAGGAGAAAGAAGGGAGGTAAAGAAAAAGAAGGAGAAGAAAAAGATGAAGCAACAGCAGCAGCTATGCACAACTAAGATGTCCTTCAGGAGGTGAATGGGTCAACACCCAGAAGGGAACCATCAAGCCGCCAAAGCTGTGGAAGCTTAGAGGCATATTACTAATTGAAAGAAGCAATCTGGAAAGTCGACATGATTTGTGGTCGCAATTACATGACATTCTGGAAAAGACAAAATAGCTACTGTGATAGACCATGGGACTAGGCCATTAGGGGAATGACAGCCACTGAGACACACATGACGCACGGGTGGGACTAGTGAGATGGAAAAGCCTGAAATACAAGCCAACAGGTGAAAATGACAAGACAAAGAAGCAAAATGCAATCTCAGACTTCCAGTCCTCCCAGAACAAGTCTAGGAGACATCAACATAGAAAAAATTGGAAGACACACACCTGAATTTTTTTTTTTTTGAGAGAATTTGGCATTTTATTACAAATCTGAGTCTGAGCGAAACAAAATTCATTATCACCTTTCTGCTAATGAAGACACTGATGAGGAAATGCTTGCCCTGTGCTCTTGTTGTCCTGCCCTTTCATGCCTAGAACTACAGCAGCTGAGTTCACTTACACACTGCAGGAACCACACGCCCAGACAACTGCACTGTTATGTACCTACACTACCTGTCACTCCTCACTTCTGCACAGGCAAAACCCAGGGCTACCTTGTATGCCTGTAACCCTAGAAAGATCAAGATACAGAGCTGAAGTGACAAAACAGAAAGCAAAGTTTCTTGAAGTCATCCTCATGGGATCTAGTCCCCCTGCAGCCAAGAAGGGAAGCCGCCAGTGGCAGAGGTCAGTGACACATGGTGTTTGATCACTTCCTCAGGGTGTCAGAGTGCCACACACTCTACCATTTCAGGGATAGTCTCATTTACCTTGAAAAACATTAACATTCGAATCCTTACAAAGTTCATCTGATGATAAATTCTTTTTTTTTCTTTTTTTGGTGGAACCGGGGTGATGATAAATTCTAAGGTCAATTTTTATTTCTTAAAAAACGGCCATCAAAATTATATATAATATAAAACACATTGAAAGGTATTGCTGAATGAACTTCAAATGGAGTTTGACTCTGCAAAGACTGAGTCCAAAGGGAAAAGACTGTCTTATTCCTGGGCTGCGCTGCTGGCTGTGTTGAAAGGAAGGGGTTAGCAGGCACCCCAACAACCACCAACTGATGCCAGACACAAAGCTGAGTCCATCCAATTTAAATCCCACAGGGGGCCAGACTGTGCCAAGGGAGGGGTGTGGTGGTGTTGCTGCAGAGAGAGGTATCTCAGGGCTCTGTGGCACATTCCAATGGAAATTTGGGATGGACAAGCTTGGAATTTGAAATGGATAGTCTGGCTTCTGCTCGGCCTGTGCTGACCAGTGGATCTTCAAACATGGCTGCAGGGAAGGTGCCAAATCTTGGCCTCTGGAGCCCTTCAGTGAGAAATTCATCATCATCTCACAGGCTACATCTTTGGCTGGCAAGCCCTCCAGAGTCACCAGGCCTGGCATTGAGGGTTTCCCTGGATAGGCAAGGTAAGACTGCAGTTCAGTCAGGTACACACAGACAGCAGGGCTTGCCCGCTTAATCCACACTGTTGTGGAAACAGAAGAGCTGGGTGGGCCTCTCTTTTTAGGGCTTTTTTGAATGGTGGGGTGGGAGGTTGGTGACCTGTTTTGTGAATTTTTAAAAGGATGTTATAGACTGGTATTATGGTTGTGTCTAGTTGTCCCCCCAAAGCCTCATGCAGTCATAGGGTGGAGACTTCTAGAGTTTGAGATTAACTCATGGCCGGGGTTTGATTCCAGCATGCCATGCCTGCCCTGCCTCTGGGGCTCACTGGAACAATGATTGAGGCTGGGCATGGTGGTGTGCGCCTATAATCCCAGTGCTTGGGAAGCTGTAAACAGGAGAATCACTATGAGTCTGATCTACGTAGCAAAACCCTGTAGACCTTGTAGTCTCTCTTCTAAATACAGGAAGAAAAAAAACTTGCTAGTGTTAAAAAAAAAAAAGATCACCTATGAAGGAAACCCCATAAAAATCACAACAGACTTTGCAATACAAATCCTCAAGTCAAGAACAGCTTGGAGTGAAGCATTTTAAGTCCTGAGAGAAAACAACTTCTAAGCCGGATTGGTGTACCTGGCAAAGTATCTTTCAAAATTAATGGAGAAATAAAATGTTTCCATGACAAAGAACAACTTAAGAAATTCATGACCACCACACCAACCCCACAAAGAGTACTGAAAGATATTCTAGATAAAGACAAAAATGACCACAATTCTGAGAACAGCATGAGAAAGAAACCGCCAAGCAGAGCAAGTAATTAAATAGAGAGGGAAAGAAGGGAACCAACTGTAGAAAACAAGGATAAGCCAATATGTATCAGTTATAATCAATGTAGAAGGCCTGAATTCACCAATCAAAAGAAAAAAATAGGCAAAATGGATCAAGAATATGATCCAGGGCTGGAGAGATAGTTTGGTGGTCTAAGCACCTGCCTGGCAAGTGCAAGTTCCCAAGTTCAACCCCCAGCACTGCATGCTGTGCTGGTTCCAGAACCCTAGGAATGCCATGTTGGCCCTGAAACCTGGCATGGTGGTGAATATCTGTAATCCCAGTGGTGGGGAGGCTGACACAGGAAGATCATTACAAGTCTGAACTGCATAGTAAGACCCTATATCAAATAAATTAAATTTTAAAAACCAAGATACAACAGTGTGCTGTATACAAGAAACACATTTAACTCAAAAAGAAACTCATAGACTGAAAGTCAGAGGATAGAAAAAAAAATACTCCATGCAACAGGAACCAAAACAAACAAACAAACAAACAAACAAATAAATAATATGGGTATCTATACTCTTTACAGACAATGTGAGCTTCACACCAAGATTGATCAAAAGAGATAAAGAAAGGAACAGTTAATGCTTAATTTTTCTTCTTTTAAATTTTTGACCAATTTTTCATGCTTATATCTGGTAATCTGAATAGCTAATTTGAAGACAGCAATATATAATGTAATAACCACTGATAAATTCTTACCATCTTGTTTTGTGAAATTCTCTATGGCTTCTATTGTGGTTTTTTTCACTATTCTTATTCTTTTTAAAAACATTTTTTGGGGGGCTGGTTCAGCCCATCCTGAGGCTGGCGTGGCATGTGGTATCAGGGATTGAACTGCAGTCCCTTGTGCCTGCCTAAGCTTGCCTAAGCAGGCACTTTAGACCACTGAGGTATCTTGCCAGCCCCTAAAAACATTTTTAAAAGGGCAAGGGAGAAGGCCACTACATACTTGGTTTTTTTTTTTTTTTTTTTTTTTTTATTTTATTTATTTATTTATGTGTGTGTGGCCAGCTCAGCCCACCAGGGGGCGGGGCTGGCTGGCATGTGGTGCTGGGGGATTGAACCGCAGTCCCTGTGCTTTGCTAAGCTTGTTCTAAGTAGGTGCTTTAGACCACTGAGCCATCTCACCAGCCCCCATACTTGTTAAGGGAAAAATTCAAGAGGAAGAGGTAACTATTATAAATATATAGGTACCACATATGGGAGCACCCAACTATATAAGACAAATATTACACTTGATCTCAACCAAAAGGCCGAGAAGTGATAAGACAAATATTAATAGACCTGAAAAACCAAAATAGCAACAACAATTATAATGGGACCTTTAATATTCCATTGTCACAAAGAGATAGATCAACTAAACAAAAAATTAGCAAAGATATAACAGAATTAAACCAAACCTGTGAACAAGTGGACTTAGTAAACCTTTACAGAGCGTTCTACCCGAGACATCAGAATATGTGTTCTTCTCAGCGGCACATGGGATGTTCTCAAAAGTGGATCATAGAACATACTTAAGTAAATGCAAAGGGATTGAAATTATCCCATGCTTCTTATCTGACCACAGTGTAATGAAGTTGGAAATTAATAACAAAAGAAACTACAAAAAACTACATAAACAAATGGAAATTAAGTAACACCTTTCTGAAGAACCAGTGGTACACACATGAAATTAAAGAAGAAATTAAATAATACCTGCAATCAAACAAAATGCAAATACAACTTACTGGAACCTGTGGGGTGCAATGAAAGTAGTGCTGCGAGGGAAATTTATGGTAGTGAGTTCTCACAACAGGAAAACAGAACAAACACAAATAATCAACCTAATGCTGCACTTTAAGCTTCCACAAAAAACAAAGAAAAGAAAAGAAAAGAAAAGAAAAGAAAAGAAAAGAAAAGAAAAGAAAAGAGATCAAGTCAATCCCAAAGCCCCAAGAGGAGAGGACATTACAAGAGCAGAGAAGAAATTAACATGATCAAGACTAAGACAACAACACAAAGTATTAATGAATTAAAGAGTTGATTCTTTGAAAGAATAAATAAAATTGATAAACCCCTAGCCAACCTTATCAAGAAAAGGAAAGACTCAAATTCATAAAATGAAGAATGAAACAGGTGAAATCACTACAGATCCTATAGAAATTCAAAAGAGTATCAATACTTACTTTGAAAATATTTTACTCTCATAGGATAGAAAACACAAAAGAAATGGATAGATTCCTAGAAATGTATCTATTACCAAAGCTGAATCAAGAAGATATAAAAATTCTGAATAACCCAGTATCAGTTAATAGAAAACAAATGTAATTAAAAAGTTACCAACAAACAAAAGCCCAGATCCTGATGGACTCACAGCTGAGTTCTACAAGAAATTTAGAGAAGATTTAACACAAATACTCCTTAAACTCTTTAATGAAATTGAAAGGGAAGTAATTCTCCCTAACTCATTCCTGGAGGCAAGTATTACCCTGATATCAAAATCAGGGAAAGACCAATACAAGAGTACTACAGGCTAATTTCCTTAATGAATATAGACTCAAAAATCATCAATAAAATACTAGCAAATAGGATGCAGCAAATCATCAGGAAGATTATATATGATGATCAAATAGAATTCATCCCAGAAATGTAGGGATGTTTCAACATACACAAATAAATAAACAAACATAATACACTATAACAACAGAGCCAAAGACAAAAATTACATGATCATCTCAACAGATGTAGGAAAAGCTTTTGGTAAAGTTCAACACCCATTCATGATTATAAAAAAAAACCTACAGCAAATTGGAATATATGGCCTTTACCTCAACCTGATAAAATCCATCTATGACAAGCCAACAGCTAACATTATACTAAATGGATAAAACCTGGAAACTTTCATTCTAAAATCAGGAACAAGACAATAATATACACTTCCACCACTTGTATTCAATACAGTTGTGAAAATATTAGCCAGAGCAATTAGACAAGAGAAATAAAAGGAATAAAGATAGGAAAGGAAGAAGTTTAAATATCATTATTTGCAGATGACATGATAGTCTACATAAAAGATCCCCCAAACTCCACCAAAAGACTACTAGAATTAATAAGCAAATTTAGTAGCATAATTGGATACAAAGTCAACACTCAAAAATCAATAGCATTCCTGTACACAAACAACAAACTCACTGAGAGAAATTAAGGAAACCACCCTTCATAATAACATCCAAAAATAAATAAGTAAATAGGAATTAGTCTAACAAAGGAAGCAAAAGATCCATGCATTGAAAATTACAATACTCTAATAGTGGAGATTGAAGAGGATATCAGAAAAGATGTTCCTTGTTCATGGATGGGAAGAACCACCATTGTGAAAGTGGCCGTACTCTTTAAACTGTGATACAGATTCAATGCAATCCCAATGAAAATACTATTACTATACCTTACAGGTCTAGAATAAAAAATACTCCTAAAATCCATCTGAAACTAGACAAGACATAGAATAGCAAAGGAAATCCTGGACAATAAAGGCAAGGCAAGAGGCATCACAATTGCTGACCTGAAATAATATTAAAGGGCCGGGGAGATGGCTCAGAGGAATAAGCGCTTCCCTGGCAAGCACAGGGGCCTGAGTTGAATCCCCAGTTCCACCAAAGAAAAAATAAATAAATAAAAATAAAATAAAAATAAATAAAATAAAAATTAAAAAAAAAAGAAATTGTACTAAAAGCTACTATAACAAAATTAGCATGGTTTTGGAAAAAAAAAAAAAGACCTGACCAGTGGAACATATTAGAAAATGGAGATACAGCTCTAAACACACTCAGCCACCTTATCTTTGACAAAAGGTCCAAACATGTTTACCGGAAAAAACCCTCTTTTACAAATGGTGCTGGAAATACTGGTGTTTCACATGCCAAAAACTAAAATTAGCCTATGTCCATCACCATGCATGAACCTAAAGTCAAAATGGATCACAGAGGGGCTGGGGAGATAGCTCAGTAGAATAAGCACTTGCCTGGCAAGCACAAGGTCTTGAGTTCAATTCCCAGCACCACCAAAAAAAAAGAGGATCACAGATCTAAATAACGAAGAGAAACACTAACTCTACTATAAGAAAAAGTAGGTAGAAATCTTGAAGACATAAGGTTAGGCAGAGTTCATGAACAAAACCCAAACTGCTCAGGAAATATTTCAAAGAATCAACAACTGGGATCTCATCTGATTAAAAAGTTTTTGCACATCGAAAGAAATCACCAACAGTGAAAAGAAAATCCACACAATGGGAAAAAATTTTAGTCTACTGTCCCTCAGACAAAAGACTTCTATCTGGAACATATAAAGAATTAAAAAAAAAATCAGGTTCCCACAAACTCAAAGACCCAATTCAAAAATGGGCCTCTGAGATGAATGCACACTTCTTAGATAAAGAAATGTAAGTGGTAAATAAATATATGAAAAAGTGTTCAACATCATTGGTCATTTGAGAGTTGCAAATTAGAGCAACACTGAGATTCCATCTCAACCCTTTGGGGAAAAAGGAACGCTTTTCCACTTTTGGTGGAAAACTACTGTGGAAATCATTACAGAGATTTCTTAAAAAAACTAGGATTAGAGGTCTCATTTGACCCAACTATTCCCTCTCTGGGTATCTTCCCAGAAAACTTAAAAACATCATACCACAGTGATCTATTTACACCAATGTTTGTAGCAACACAATTTGTAATAACTAAATCTTGGAACAAGATTATCACCTGAGGAATGGATAAAAAAGATGTGAAGTACTACTCAACTATGAAAAGGATAAACTTGAGGCTTTTATAGGTAAATGGATACAACTAGAAACCATACTCAGAGTGAAATAAATCAGACTCACATGTGTAAACGTTGTATCATTTCTCTAGTATAAGACACTAAAAGAGGGGCCAAGGGGATAGCTCAGTAGAATAAGCACTTCCCTGGCAAGCACAAGGTCCTGAGTTCAATGCCTGGTTGTAGAAAAAAAAAAAAAAAAAGAAAAGAAAAAAGAAAGAAACTAAAAGAGAGTATGTAAGATGCAAAATACAGAATAGATATTGTGAAAGGAAAAGAAACTGCTCAGTAGGAAAGAACAACTGGAATGAAGGAAGAAAAAAATAAGTATATACAAGATAACTAAGATAACTGTACTACTAATTTCTATTAGTCATTGAAGGAAATGGTTGTGCTCATATAGTTTGATCAGTTTTGCGTGCCTGTATCTTGTAATCTGAGCAACTACTTGGAAGATAATAATATGTGATATAATAACCACTGTTAATTTCCCCTTATCTTGCTTTGAAATTCTGTATTTTTTTAAAATGGGTTTTGTTTTTCTAAAAACAAAGCAAAATCCCCTGTGGTGATGGTAAGAGATCAGTGGTGGCCACAGCTAGGAGGGAGGAATAAGCAGGCAGTGAACTAGGGACTTTTAGGGCAGTGAAATTACTCTGGGTGACACTGTAATTAGTGGGGTATCTATATTGTTATGTATTTGTCCAGGCCCACAGAGTGTCCCACACAAAAAGCAATGACGTGTTGGTGTGGGTCCATCAACACCCCACTGCCTGGGGTGTGCCAGGCAGCTGTGTAGCCCACGTTCTCCTCGTGAAAGCTGCAATCTGCATTAGGTTTGCTATCATCAGAATGGGTCTCATTGATTAAAGCACCTGCTTATGCAGACACAGGGACCAGGGTTCAATCCCAGGTGTGCTGTGCTGGTCCCACCCCCGGGATACCCTGAGATGGTGACTGAGACTGGGTGTGGTGGTGCACGCCTGTAATGCTGGCACTTGGGAGGCTGAAAACAGGAGGATCACTACAAGTCCAATCTACATAGTGAGACCCTGTGGACTCTGTACTAAAAA
>NW_004524688.1:5324083-5347766 GCF_000260255.1 Octodon degus
GAGTCTCATTTCATTTTAAAATGTAATTTGTGCTACTACTTCCATCCTTTTCATACTTACATTTTTATTAAAATGAAAACGTATAGCAGGACAAATGCTTGACAATCTTACCACTGAATGTCGCTTACAGTGAAGGCCCTTATATGGGCCAAGGTTCACCCAAGAAGGCAAAGGACAAGGAAGAAGCATGTGAGGGAGTTAACACCTAGGCCCATCCTGCAGGCAAGGGACCTCCCAAGCCCAGCAGGCACACTGGCTCCGACGAGGGGCCACACTAGGGGATGCCCTTTTCTTCTCTCTTGATCTATCCAAAGTCCAGAGAGAGTGCAAAGGTACCCAAGACACCACGAAACCATGGAGTGGAGAGATGCCCGGCCACCCTAGTTGCTGTGTGACAGGCAGACATGCCCTGTCCCCTGTGATTTTGTGGCCCACTCTTCCATGCTGTCCCCAATGCTCACCCTTTTGCCCATTTAGCAGCTCTGGGCACTTCCTCCCGTCTGTCAGTGTGGCCATTGTCCACCACACCACACCCGGTGCCTAACATGGAGAGGGCTGCACAGCCCCCACTGCCCCTGCGAGGTGCTGTCTGATTCCCATCCTCTGTGTATTCTTTGAGAGCAGCAGCCCTGGCAAGCTGGCTGGATGTCTCGGCATTCTAAGCAGTCCCAGCCGGGCACATGAAAGCCCCCGTCTGTGCAGTGCAGGATGACATCCGCTGGGGCCGAGTCGCCATGGCAATGCCCTGGAGTGGGAATGAGTAAATAGTGCTGGCCTTGGCAGTGAGGCCCCCACCCTGCCTGGCCACTCCATGCCTGGCTAACTTGCTGGCCCCTGGCGATACCCCTGCCAGAGCATGTGGTGCCTTTGGGACAGACCCAAAGGGTTCAGGCAGGATGTCTCTCCAGGCAGCAGTCAGGCAGAGTGTGGGGATGGACAGCGGGCAGGTAAACCACTTACTGGCCACTGCATCTAGAATCAAAGCAAGTGGAACCCAGGATGAGCAGAGAACTGGTCTTACCTGAGGCTGTAGCACAGCATACATATCATGATTCACAGGTATCAGGACATGCCCACGGCCTAGGAGTGCATGTGCTCCAGTTCTGGAAAGGGAAATGGTCATGGCATGACCCAAAGAGGGCAGCAACACAGGAGGGCAGAGATGGCAGGACCCTGGGAGTGCAGGGTTGAGAACACATCTGCACACACCCACTCTTCAGCTCCTTAGACCAGGAAGCAGGCATCTGTGGGGCCAGCACACTGGGCTGCCCTGACCAGAAAAGGTCCAGGGTGGACAAGACCAGACAGACAGATGAGGGAGAAGGTGGGACACAACTGGCATGAAGGTCACCAGGGGCTTGGTGAAGAATCTCGGCAAGTTGAAGGAGAAATGTTAATGGTGTCCAGAGAGCATCTAGAGGGGCAGCCATGGAGCTGTCCCTCCTCAGCCACAGTGGGCAGGATGGCTCCAATTGGAGCCTGGAAACTTGCTGCCTTGGGGGACATAGCTGGGTGGGTGGGCAGAAGTGGGAATCTTTAGTTCCACTCAGGCCAAAGCTATTACTGCCCTCATCAGAAAAGGGTTGAGGCCCTGAGGGATCAGAGGCATACTCAGGAGTGGGGAGAAGATCTACTCTAGTGCTTCTTGAAGGGGAAAGGTCAAAAGATGGCTCTAGGAGTTTGGGGAAGAGCTGTGTGGAAACTGATCTTAGGACAGAAGCCAGCAGTTAGGGATGGTGGAGCAGTCTAAAGGGCACTAGGAAGGAGTGACACAGCTACAAGACTGGAGATAGCATAGTCCAGACACAGATGTGACACGGGACAGGCACAGGAGGAGACAGGATAGGTATGGCTTTGTGCACGCAGCAGGTGGGGAGGTGTAGCTGAGACATTCAAACACCAACACTAAGAACACAAAGCTTGACTTGGTAAGGATGACTTTACATAGCTATAATTTTTAAATATCTTCAGCAGACACTTTTTTTGGTTTGTTTCTTTTTGGTCTTTTTGAGACAAGGTCTCTCTATGCAGTTCAGGCTGGTCTTGAGCTCACTTTGTAGTCCAGGCTGGCCTCGAACTTGCAGTGATCCTCCTGCCTCAGCCTCCAGAGTGCTGGGATTACAAACATGCACCACCACGTCTGGTTTAGCAGACACATCTTGATTACATTTGATTCCTTAAGTTCATTGTGTTTTGGTTTGGTCCTGGTAGTTGGTGTAAATGCGATTGTTTTCTGCAGTTCTTCTTTGGACAGTTTGCAGTCAGTGCACAGTGTGCTGAGGGTTATACGCTGATTCCATATGTGGTAACTTTCCTGAATTCATTTATTACTTCTAGCCGTTTTCTGATGGAGTAGTTGGGATTTTTATCAGTGTGATCACATGGAAACAGGGTAGCTTCCTTGCTCTGATTTGGACATGAGCTTTTCCCCCTTTTCTTGCCTACTTGCTGTCTAGGCCATCAGCACTGTGTGGACGGGAGCAGGGAGGGCAGGCATCCCCATCCTATTTTCATCTAAGGGGAAATGCACTGCGTGTATGAGCCCTGTACAATGTCAGCTGCGGGCTCGGCATATGTGGCCTTCATTCTTCATTCTGTCTAGATTCGCTCCTGCTGTTCCTGCTGCCCTTAGTTCACTGAAAGTTTTCATCGTGGAGGATGCGAATTCTGCCAAAGGCCTCCTCTGTGCCTGTTGTGGTGACCTTGTGCCCCGCATCCTCCCTCCTGCTCCTGTGTTGTCACCTGTGGGCTGCTTTGTGTGTTTTGAACCTTCCTTGCAGCCCAAGGACAAATCCTTCTTGACTGTGGGGAATGGTGTTTTCAGTGTCATTAAAACTACAGCTTTCTTCTTCACTGTGTTGTAATCAGTTAAGAGAAGGGAGGCATAAGAAAAAAGAAAAGGGAGAGAGAGAAAAAAAAAGCCTTGGCAGCCCCTGGCCCATCCTGGCCAGTGAGTAGAGATCCACAGCAGCCCTCCTGCCCTCACCCGGCCCACAGCCTTGGGCATTCCTGCTTCAGGTGGTGTGACTTGATGGCCATTTGTGGATTTTTCTATTCTTTTCATTTTTAATTCTGCTCTTATTTTCTGCTTCTGACACTCTTGTGTTAGTTTCCTGCCATAACAAAGTCCTACAAATTGGGTGGCATAAACATCAGAAATTTGTTCCTTCCCTGTTCTGGAGGCCAGAAGGCCAAAAATGAAGGCCCCACCCAGCAAGATCATGTTTGCCACAGAGGCTCTGCTTACTGGTGAGACCAGTTCCTCGGGTGGCTGTATTATTCCAGCCTCTGTCTGTCTTCAGGTGGCTCCTGTGCGCTGTCTGTGTCCCCTTCTCTGCTTCTTGTGAGGACACTTGTCACTGGACTCAGGTCCAGTGAGGGCCCTCTGGTAATCCAGGGTCATCTCCCCTGGAGATCCTATTACATCTGCAAGGACCCTTCCCACAAATGGTTGTGTTCAAATTCCAAGGCTGGGATGTGAGCATCTTTTCAAACACTACTATATCTATGGTGGAAAGCAAGAATGAAGATGAAATATGTCCAATTCTGAAATCCTGTAATCCCAAAAGAGCCATTAGTCATATCCCAGCATATTTCTTTTTGTCTTTTTCCTATATACTTTAATGGGAGCAGTCAATACATACAATTTTTACATACTTTCAGCCCACTTTTAAATTTTAATTTAATTATTATTATTATTTTATTTCATTTTTTTGTGACTGGCTCAGCCCACCCTGGCAGCAGAGCTGTCACTGCATGTGGTGCCAGGAATTGAACCATGTCCCTGCACACTTGCCTAAGCTTGCCTAAGCAGGCGCTTTAGACCACTGAGCTATCTCATTGTTCCCTCAGCCCACTTTGTTAGGGCACATTTAGGTGCAACACGACACCCCGATTTGTAGGTTCAGTGAGCTTTAACACATCCATGCACCTGACTTCCCCAGCCTGCATCCTGTCTTCCGCGCTCTCCTCCTACCCCTGCTGTCTCCATCCCACCCCTCCCTTGTCCCCATAACTGCAGTGATTTTCTCCATGCATCACAGTTGTCCCCAAGATCTCCAGACCTTTTCTTCCAGATTCTTATGTGCTACATAATATTCCGGCATCTATCTGCTCATCGATTATAATCATTCTGAGGGGTGCTAGGTATTCACCTAATCACTGCCCCAATACTTAGTGCTTAATTAAGTCTTGCTTTTTTTCTAATTATGAGTAGTGCTGTGACAGCATGCTATGCACAAGCCTTTGTCCAATTCCCTCTCTGTGCATTGTCTTGTCAAGGGTGGAACAAAGAGATGTGACCTTTCCTGGGTACCTTGGATTTTAAAGTCACGCCTGTCTACTCAGGGGCTATCTTGATCTCCCAAGGTGCTGTTTGCTCTGTGTTTCTTTGATTACTGGTGTGTGTCAGTTACTTTTCACTCATTACTGTGACAAAATACCTGACACCCAAAATTAAGGAAGGAAAGGTTTTTTTTAGCTCACAGTAAGTGGAGATTTCAGTCCATGTTCGGCTGGCTCCAAGGCAGAGAGGCACATGGCACAGTGTAGCCCTTGCAAAGTGCAAAGAGCAAAGGGAGGGGCAGCAGCTCAGGCAGCTAGCTAGCTTCTCTCCCTCCTTCCACTGTAATGCAGATTACCTGCCCCAGGGCGGGTGTAGCACTCACACCCACAATCCCAGCATTGGATCAAGAATCAGTCACAAGGGCTGGTGAGATGGCTCAGTGGTCTAAAGCACCAACTTAGAGCAAGCTCAGCAAAGCACAGGGACCACGGTTCAATCCCCCAGCACCACATGCCAGCCAGCCCGCTCCCTGGTGGGCTGAGCTGGCCACACACACACACACACACACACACACACAAATAAATAAATAAAATAAAATAAAATAAAAAAAAGAATCAGTCACAAACTTCAGAAGCCACCCCATGACTGCATGAGGCTTTTGGCGGGGGACAACTAGACACAAATCATGGTGAGACCAGTTTTCATGACTATCAGCCATTTCAATTCTTAGGGCTCTGAGTGGCACAACCTTTGCCAGGCCACGTTCTCCTGGGATGGTAGCAGAGTCTCTTGGAAAGATGCTCCTGTCCAGGCTCCCCCGCTAGGGTGGAACATGTCCCCTAATCCCTCAGGAGAGTATCAGGACCTGGGTATCCTTACTCACCACCCACTCAATGCTTACTCACCTACTGCTGCTTTGTTCCCAGGGTCACCTCCCTTGGTGTGACACTGTGACCTCAAGCTACAAAGCAAACAAGGAGTACAGGCAATCTGCCATCCCTGTGGGGAGGTTCATGCTGGGGACCCCATTAGGCTGAAAGTATTTGGATACCAGGACTGGCTGTCCCAGAGCCAGCAGCAGAACCAGCACATCAAAACTGTGCTGGATGACAGAGTGTAAACAGCTGGTGGGATCAGGCCCTCATAGCCCCCCATGAAACTGCAAATCAAAAATCCCACATGTTTAATAAACAGACGATGACTCAAAGTGTAAATGGAAAGAGAAGAGAAAGACAGCACTGCTGTTGGGCACAGCAGTGTGAGGCAGCTGACTCTATCCATGCAGCAGTTCCCCAGATCATCCACAAACACCATGAGTCTGGCACAGATCCCCAGCGGAGGCCCAAACCCTGGGAGGTGGGGACCAAGAGAGAAGAAGGAGCAGTGACCCTGAGAGCAGCTAGTTCCACTCCTGGCCTACAGGTGCCTGATATAAATGGCACCCAGGAAGGTGGAGGAGTCGGTGAAGCCTGCTGGCAGCTCCAAGTGCCTGGGTAGCCAGGCTGATGACAGCTGGGGGAGGGGAAGAAACAGAGTTATGTAGGGAAGCCCCGGAGTCCATGAGCTGTTGTGGTGAATGGGAATGGGGAGGGACATGCTAGGAGTGAGAGGGACTTCATCAGGCAGGTGAGCTGCCTGGGCTTGATTCCTGCTTGGCCACTGGCCCCGTACAGGTGGCCTCTGCCCCTCTGGCTTCCATGGCGTGGGCCTATGTGGGATGCACCTATCACCAGACTCCATTTGGATGACAGTTTTGGCTAGGTGCTTCTGGACCTTCCCCAGTACCCTCCCCAGCTGAGTCAGTCCAGCCACTTCCTCCAATCCACTGCCTCCTGGTCCTGCAGGACTGGGCTCCACCAGTCCCAGCCAGCATCTCAGATACTTCATGGCACATTGAGGAGGGAAAGACCATAACAGACTCAGCTAGGAGCCAATGTTCAAGAAAGCCAAGGCCAGAGCAGCGGAGAAAAAGCTCGGACAGCATGAGTGAAGCAGCTCAGAGCATCAGAGGAGGCCGGGAAAGGATGGAGCTCCGAGGTGTAACTGGATCCAGACCAGACAAGGCGGCTAGTTGGGCAGCAGCAGGGTGAGGGCAGAGCTGGAGAGGACTTCTGACTCGAGGCCTCAAGAAAACAGGGCAGGCTGGGAGATAGCTTGGTGGTTTAAGCACCTGCCTGGTAAGCACAAGATCCCAAGTTTGATCCCTGGTACTGCACGTGTGCTGTCCTAGCCCTGGAATTGGGCGTGGTGGCACACACCTGTAATCCCAGCACTGGGAGGCTGACTAACGAGGATCCCTACAAGTCTGAACTGCGTAGCAAGACCATGTATCAGCATGCAGCGCTGTCCCCACCCCTGGGCGTCCTGAGCCAGCGATGGAGTCCAGGCGTGGTGGCACGTGCCTGTAATCCCAGCACTTGGGAAGCAGAAAGCAGGAGGATCACTATGCACATGGGCTGTGTAATGAGACCCTGCTTAAAAAAAAAGACCCTGTATCAGAAAAAAAAAAAAAAAGACAAGAAGGACTCACCCTAAGGAGAGAAGCTCAGGTAGTGAGAACAAGGCAGACCAGGTTCATTGCAGGAGGCCCAAGCGTAGAGAAGCTTAAGAGAGGCTCTAAGTGCCTGGGCTGAGCACACACAAGAGGAATGCCAGGGAGAGGCATCGGGGCCAGGAGACTCTGAGGCCACCAGAGGATGTGGTGAGGGTATAAATGTGTCATCAGAAGTTGATGGGGGTGCTGGAGAAAAGTCACATCTTACACCCAAAGAGATGGGAGGCCCTTGATCTGGGCAAGGGAGATATGGGGAGGGGACTAGGAGAGGTATGTGACCAACAACTGGCAAGCAACTGGGCATGGTTATCTAGACAAGACCAGAGCAGGCGCACACAGCAGTTAACATACTAAGTAGGCTCTTGGATGGACCAAGCAGCCAACTAGACAAATGACCATGAAGTTAAATCTAAAGACATTATCCAGGATGCAGGACAGTACCAGGAGGCCAGGGCACACACAGATGCGGCTCACACTTCTTCCTGCAGATTATCCTTTTCACTGCAGTTAGAGATCTGGAAAACATAGAGAATTCTGGTTTGGTTTGGCTTGGCTTTTTTTTTTTTTTTGTGGAACCGGGGATTGAACTCAGGCTCTTGTGCTTGCCAGGGAAGCTCTTATTCCACTGAGCCATCTCCCTGGCCCCTGGTTTGGTTTTTGTAATAGCATCTCACTGTGCTTCCAGGCTGCTTTCAAAGGCCTAAGCTCAGGGATGGGGTCTTAGTTACTTTTTACTTGTTGCTGGGACAAATACCCAACACTCAAAATGAAGGAAGGAAAGGTTTATTTAGCTCACAGTTACTGGAGGATTCAGTCCATATTCCGCTGGCTCCAAGGCAAATGACAGCAGTTCACGCAGCAGAAAACAATGAAGAGCAGAGAAGGAGCAGCAGCTGCGCGTCCATCAAGCCTCTCTCTTCCTTCTACGCTGACTGCGAAGACCAGTACTCCACAGTGAAGATCGGAGCTCCTCCAAAGTAGCGCGGCTGCGAAGGTCAAGCTCCTCCAAAGACAGACTTCTCCATGGAAGTGGGGCGGGGTGGCAGGAAACCAGGCAGGGCGGCTTCCTGCTTTTCTCAGTTCCTGCGCCTTGCCCACCTGCAGGGCTAGGCCCGCACTCTGAGATCTGCCCGAGCTGATTCAGCCAAGTTGACACAATGTATCAACTAACACAGCTGGTAAGATAGCTCAGCAGACTAAGGGCCTGCTTAGGCAAGTGCAGGAACTGAGGTTCCATCCTGAGAACCACGTGCTGCACCAGCCCCAACCCCGGGGCGCGCTGAGTTGGCCACCAAGACCAAGCATGGTGGCACACGCCTTTGATCCCAGGCTGAAAATAGGGGGATCACTAGGATTCTGAGCTGCATAGTGAGACCCTGTACCAAACACATTAAAAAGAAAAACATCTAGGCTCGGGCTGTCCTCCTGCCTCAGCCTCCTGAGTAGCTGCGATGACAGGCACATGGCCCCATGTCTTCAGACCATGGATGGCAGGCAGCACAGGGCTGCAAAAGAGACAAGGGCAGCAAAGCAGAGGAGTCCCTGGGCCTGTGGCTCCATTCCCCAGGCATTTTCTGGTCCAGTGTTGGAAGCCCACCCAGGAGAGCATGGTGATTTGAAGGATCTGAGGAGATAGCTCAGGTTCCCAGGGGCTGGGGGAGCCAACAGCACAGGAAGGAGCTCTCCAAAGAGCTGTGCCTTCTGCATGCATCATACTGCATGTGCACAACACCCAGAGAGCAACCAGGGGACGAGAGACGCGGGGGCCCAGCCAGAGTGGATAGACCTTGACAAGAAATGGTTTCTAACAAGTCCTTGCTGGAAACAATGGAAGTGGGACATCAACATAGTCCTGGGGAGGAAAAAAAATCCCAACAACCTAGAATCCAACACTCCAAAAATCCTGCAAAAGGAAGACAAAATTATGACCTTTTCAGACAAACAAAAGAGAATCTGTCACTGGAAGACAGGCAGCACAAGAAATGAAGGGTGTCCTCCATGCTGGGGGAGTGCCCACAGCAATGGCGTCCGCTCAAGGACAAAAGGCACCAGAAACGGTGAACGCACAATGGATGAAGTAGCCTATTTCACCTTGTTAATATCTTTAGAATAAATTTGCCTGAAAGCTAAAACAGCAATTCATTGTGGAAAGTTATAACATGCAGGAGTAAACATAGGACAATCATAGCACAAAGGACAGAAAGAAGACAGGAAAGCAGACTTCTGGGGATTGTCGCCATGAACGAAGCCATGTTACAGTGCTGAAAGGTGGACTGTGATCAGGCCTGGCAGGTGTAGTATAGAGCCTCAAGGAAGCACTAAAGTAATGCTGTGGAGAAGAGAAGGTAGAATCCTAAAAATACTTAAGACATCCTAAAAGAAAAGAAAGAACAAAGAGTAGAGACAAATAGCAAAACAGAAGATTGAATCTCAACTGTCAGTAACTGCATTCAACAAAAACGAATCAAACACTCCGATTAAAAAGGTAGAGACCGGCCGAGACATTCAGAAAAGAAATAAAAGATGTGTGGATCAGAAAGGAAGTAAACTACTGCTCGAATTGTATTCATAGAGAACACATTTGAATTCATAGATAATCCTCTATGTATTTTTAAAATTACCAAAATGAGCATGCATGCTTGAGGTATAAAAACAATATTCAAAAATTAATTATATGGCTGGGGAGATAGCTCAGTGGTCTAAGAGCCTGCCTAGCAAGCGCAGAAACCTGGGTTTGATCCCTGGTACCGCATGTGTTCTGGTCCTGGAACCCCAGGCATACTGTGCCAGCCACCAAAACTGGGCATGATGGTACACACTTGTAATCCCAGGACTGGTGAGGCTGAGGCAAGAGGAACACTACAAATCTGAACTGCATAACAAGACCTGTACCAAATAAAAAAAAAATGAATAGTTTTTTAAAGCTTTTTTAAAATAATAAAAATTGTATTTCTGCATATCAGCAATAATTAGAAAATGAAAATAAGCAAAAAAAATTTACAAAACAACCAAACAAATTTGATAAAATGTATAACCTAGGGCCTGTTCAACAAAAACTGCACAACATTGCTGACAAAGATTATGAAGTGAATGCAAATGCTTATGTCTTAGCTCAAAATTGTTAAGAATCTGCTCTTTTCCAAATTCATCTACAGGTTAAACTTAATCTCTATCAAAATCCAGCAAGCATTTGCTTTTATAGTAATTGATTCCAACATTCATACAGATAGCCCGGAAAGAGCTCCACACGCAGAGTAGCCTGCATAGGCAGGGCTGAGGGGCAGGCAGACCATGCTCAACACCAGGAGCTGGTGCTTCTAGGAAGAGTGAGAGCAGGCTGCGACTCTAACCACACAGGAGGAGATAGATGGTTTCCAGCTGGACAGCACGTTCACGTGTGGAGCAGAGATCTGGGAGCAGAAGCCACAGGCAAGTGTAACAGAAAATTCCATCCCTCTGGCTAGAGAAAAATGAGTTGAAAAATAAGATTTATGTCTCTGCTTCTTCGTAGATTTTAAGGATTCTACCTTTTTTTGTAGGCTGAGAATTATGTCTTGCCTAAACTTTTATTTTCTATGCTTTTCTTGCTAGCACATTCTGCATAATAAATGCTAAATAAACAATTGCAGAAATTGAAATGTATGGGAAAAGTTTGAAAAAGAGCCACATCCCTCAGATGTCTGTGACTCCAGGAGACCCCTGGGGGGGCACTATGGGCTGGATTAATTTGAGACTGGCTGTGGCGAGGATTAACAAGAAGGAACTTCTTAATTTTGGGGACTTCCCAGCATACAGCATTCTTTCCTTCAACGATTTATCATTACTTATATTGAACTATATCTAAGGATTGATTTGATTTTTATATTTAATAAAAGGATCAAGCTTACCTGAATCTCAGGTAAAGCTGACCAGGGAGAAAGAAGGCCCAGTTTCCTCTATTGTCCCCAAGGGCACTACACTACCCAGGATCAAGATAGACAGCTGTGACTGTGGCACCTTCCCCAAGGCCTGAGCTGATGCCAAGCTCAACCAGTTGACAACCCAGACTCAGCTAAAACATAGGACTCACCCAGCAGGTAATCAGTGCAAAGAGGACAGGAGGAAATCTTTGCAACCTGGGTGTCAACAAAGATTTTCCAGCAGGAAACACAAACACCCAGCTTTAAAAAAAAAAGTTGATAAAATCAGGCCTTATCAAAATTAAGAACCTGGAGCAGCCACACCCGCTGCACGAACTTCAGCTGAGCCTGCACTGGGCATTCTGCACCCCAGTCTTGTCTTGTCAAATTGTCCAATCCTAGCCGGCTCTGCATTTTGGTTCCCCTCAGTAGGGAGATGCTGATCAGCTGGCAGACTTGAGCATGGAGGAGGCCAGTGCCCCAGAAGAGAAGGAAAGCCAGGAAGACCAGCAGCTCCAGGGAGAGGTAACCCATGTGGCCGGCCAGCAGCACTTACCCCAAGAAGAACTGTAAAAACTCCCATAGCAGAAAGCTGTCAGAGAAAAGACCCAGTGCAGTGCCTGCCATACTGCCAGAGATCAGTCAGGCGCCATTATAGCTGGGGCGGGGGAAGGGTGGGGAAGGACACAAGACTGAGCACAGAATGACTACACTACAACTTCCATCCAGGATTTTGAGTGTCACCCTCCTTTCGTGACTGGGTATGAAGCAGTCACAGGAGACAGACGAGAAGGGGAGGGCTAGACACAGATCACCTGAGATGTTCATGCTCAGGCCAGGAAGGCCACAGGGTCCCGCACCCTAGGGCGGAAGCCAGGCCTGGTAAGTGCGGCTTTCAGAGGGAGCTGGATTTGAAGGTGAGGGCACTGAGTCCTGCAGTTTGCTCAATCCCCTGCCTGTCCTGCTGCCTGCATCTAGCAAACCCCCAGCGTCTCATGGGTCAACCTTGGCCTGGATGGCTGCTGCTGGCTGGGATTTCCAGCGGCGGAAGGAGAGTCTGGCACGGGGCACCTCATGAACCACCGGCTACAGAGCTGGGCAGAGAGGACCACGCCTTGCTGGGCTCTGGTACTGCAGGTCCTAGAAAGCAACTGCTCACAGAGAAATACAGAGGAATTTTTGGAGCCATTTTTTCCTCATTTTAGTTTGGTTTGAGTTTTTTGGTGTTTGGAGGGTTCTCCCCCCATTCTGGTCTCTCTATCTCTCACAACTTTTCTCTTACTATTATTCATTTTTCACTTGGTTTGCTCTCCATCTTTTTTCTTGTTTATTCATTTCTGTTACTTTTACCTAATACTCTTCATTTTCTCCTAAATAGAATCCTTTATTTCACATTTCTCATCAACTTCTCATCCCCTATTGCTTACTTTTAAATTTTCCCACTCTTGTGCACTTGTTCCCACGCCCTCTGTCTTCCCTCATACAACCATTAAGCTTTATGAATTTTTAGATAGTTGACTCTATGTGCTTACTGTCGAATGCCATGTTATTGTTCGTGTAGGTCCAGCTGCTTCATCTTGTAGATATTTACTGTAAATCAATATTTGGTTTGTCTTAATATTTATACTGTAATCATAGATCTCTTTTCTATGGTTAAGGGTGGTCCATTACTGGCTCTTAGTGTGTGCCAACATCCAGTTGGTCTTTATGTTGTATTGTTGCTGATTTCATTGCCAAACCTAAGGTGTCATAGTGGGTTCTCTCATTTGCTTTTCTCTGCACGCCAATACCCCATTAGCTTGCAGTCAACAACAGTACTGCACTGCAGCCCATTCCAGGGGAGCAGCCAAATACACCACAGCCTCCTCTCCTGAGTAGACAGAGGCGGGAGGATTCTGGGACATGGGCAAAAGTCCCATAGCGAGCCACACCACAGTACATAACAGGAGAGCAGATATTAACTAACAAAGCCTCCATGGTAGCAAGAAAGTCTTCCATTATAATGAACCTGCGCACCTCAGCACAGAAAACAAACAAAACAAAAAACAGAAACGTGAGAGCACAAGGCAACAAAATGCCTGCCCAAACCCGCAACTCACCCAAAGCGGATCCATGGGGCGTGGAGGCCCATCAAAAATCACACGAGTGAATTACTTGAAATGCTGAAAAAAGAGATTAAAAAAAAAATAAGGTGCTTGGCAAGTTCAAAGAAGATAGTGTATAGCTAAACAGTTAGTGATCCCAATGAACGAATTGATCACAAGTCTACTGGAAACACTAATGAAAACTTAGCTGAGCTAAACAAAGCAATGGAAAGCATGAGTGTTTAACATAGAAAATGAGAGTCCGTGAAAAGGTGTACAACAGAAATTCAGGAGATTACAAATTCTGTTAGGCGTATGGGCAGTAAAAGTGACCAATGTGAGGACAGGGTATCAAAAATGGAAGACAGAGACCAAGAGCTAGAAGGAGCAGGCAGGGAAGGGGAGGGGAGGATGTGGAAAAAAAGAAAGAATTAAACTGTGCTGTGTTCTGTACCACCTTCCCATGGTCAATGCAATCACCAGGCACTAAGAACTTGTACATAAAAGTCAACAGCTTTCCTATATACTCACTGAGAAAGAGATTAGGAAAACAAAACCTTTACAGTAGCATCAAGGAAAATTAAACTTTTTGAAATTAACCTAACCAAGGAAGTGAAAAACCTCGACAATAAAGCTGCAGCACTCACAGGTGGTAAAAGAGGATGGTGGAAAATGGAACAATAACCCCTTTTCCTGTATAGGTAGAATAAATATAATCAAAATGGCCCTACCCCTAAAACTGCTATATAGATTTAGCACAATCCCAATCAAAATACCAACAGTAATCCTCACAGATCTAGAGAAAATACTCTTAAAATTCATATGGAACAAGATAAGACCACAAATACCAGAACAAATCTTAGGCAGAAAGAGCAAAGCAGGGGGCATCACAAGCCCTGAGTAGAAGATATAGTAGAAAGCGACTGAGAGCAGACAGCACGGTGTGGCACAAAAACAGGTATGTGGATCAGTGGGACCTAGTAGGAGAAGCAGCAACAAGCCCAGGCATATGCAGCTCTTTGATCTTTGACCAAGATCCCAAAACTTAAGCCGGAGGAAAGCTTACCCCTTCAAAACCTGTGCTCGGAAAATTTGATATCTATGTGCAAAAGAGTGAGACTAGACCATGTACTAAACCGAAATGAAAATAGGTAAAAGATCTAAATGTTAAAACAAAGTCTGCTGGAAGATAAAATATGCAAATCTCTTGAAGACATAGGTGTAGGTAAGGACTTTCTGAACAAATCTGAGTGGTCCAAGAAATAGTACCAAGAATCAACAAATGAGATCATATCAGATAAAAAGCTTCCGTCACAGCGATCAACAGAGAGAAAAGAAAACCTACAGAACAGAAAAAATTTTTTTGCTAGGTATTGCTTAGACAGAGGACTAACACTTAGCATATGCAGAGAACTCAGAAAAATCAGGCACTCCAACATAAAAGACCTATTTAAAAAATGGGCAACTGAAGTGAACATATACTTCTCAGAAAAAGTACAAGTGGTCAATAAAGATATGAAGATTCTCATCGTTGCTGGCCATTACAGAAATGCAAATTAAAACAATCCTGACCGCATCTTGTACAGCAATGAACCACTAGGAAGAATGTATGCGATGTGTTAATTATTGAAACTGTCCTACCAATGTGGTTTGAAACTGTCTTATTGCTATTTGTTTCTCGATAAAATTATGGAAAAAAAAATCCTGGAATTCGCTCTAACTCCAGTAAGAGTGGCTATCTTCAAGAAATCAAATAATAACAAATGCTGGAGAGGCTGTGGGGAAAAGGAACTTTCTACGCTATCAGTGGGAATATGAAGTACTACAACCGTTATGGAATCAGTATGGAGATTCTGAAAACAAAAAAAAAAAAGTAGAAATTCCATGTTACCCACCTATTCCCTTTCTAACTATCTTCCCAAAAGAGTTAAGGACATCATCTTCCATTGATACAGGTACACACGTTTCTAGCAACACAACTCACAATCGCTAAATCTTGGAAACAGCCTACACGTCCACCAACAGATGAATGGATAAAGCAAATGTGATATTTATACACAATGGAGTAATACTCTGCCATAAAGAAGGATAAACTTGAGTCATTGCAGGAAAATATCCATTTGAGCCTATAATGTTAAGTGAAATGAATCGGACACACAGGCTTAAGTATTGCACAGTTTCTCTTACGTGAAAAACCCAAAGTTTAAATGAAGAACAATATAAAAATCTAGATAATAGGAAGTAGGGAGCTCTTTTTCAAAGGGGAAGGGGAACAAGAGATGGAGGGAGGGGGCAAGAAGGGAGGGAAAGGGGATGAAAAGCAGAAATGAGAAGCGTTACGTATGTGTGCCAGCTCCGCAGGAGGGGTATAGTCATGTGTAAGGCAAGCTAATAAAAGATTTTCATCCCCCCCCCTTTTAAAAAAAGTTTTAAACAAATAAATAAATATAATTTTTCCTCTTAAAAAATCAAAAGCCTTAAATTTGCCCGCTCAGTGGGTATGCAGCTGGAGCAAGAGCTCCGGGGCCTGGGGCAGGGTGCCCAGGCCCAGGGTCTCGAGGTGGGAGGAGCTGGCCAGACTGACGGGGAGACACGGGAGTCAGGAGCCCCCTTATAAACAGAGGAGGAGGGGGATTTGAACCAACTGTTGCCCTGCCCAGCTGGGAGGAGTGCCTGGAGCTGGGCCCAGCCGGGTGCTCCCTCCATCCACACCCAGTGTGCTCTGTGGAGTAGACAGGAAAATCCAAGGGCTTTTGTCAACAGCTCTGAGGCTCCATCTTGGGCTCAGACACTGAGGGCCTTCCCATGCCCGGTGCCTGGTGGCTTCCAGGTCATCCGGGTACAGGGGCCCGTGGCCTACTCTGTGCCCAGCCTGCCTGAGGAGTGATGAGCAGCACAAGTACTGGGCGTTGGGGCAGGAGTGGGGTGTGCCCATGTGAGACCCAGAGTGATGGGGACCCTGGTGGGCTCCTCTGCTCCTCAGTGTGCGAGAGCTCCCCCCTTCCCCTGCTAATCCACAGCCAACCTGAGGTGCCAAGGTCACCCCAGCCCCTCGTGCTGCAGGAGCCTCTCACGCCTCCACGAACAGCCTCTAATTGCCTCAGACCTGCCCTGTCAGCAGCACAGAGGCAGCCAGGCAGCTTGGCCCACCATTTGGACGCCACTGTGCCACGGAGCTACAGCACAGGCAGACCAGGGGACTGGGGGAGCATGGCCAGCTGGCCCTCCAGGTATACCCCTGCCACAGGGTGAAGGCTGGCCTTGCCCTCACCAGGCTGTGGGGATGGATGGGGTGAGCTGAGCAGGGCACTTGGACCTCTGCAGCAGAGACCAGCCCCCAGCACCAGCTGCTCATGCACATACTTCTGAAGTGAGGTATTTAACAATTTTTCAACTGCCCGGCAGGATCCAGCCCGAAGTCAGTATGAGGAAGGGTAGAAGGAAGCGGCAAGGCCAGATTAGCAAGAAGTGGGCAGAAAAGGGGGAACAGAGAATGTGGGGTGGAGCTGCTCTTTTCCAGTGAAGCTGTGG
The DNA here is from genome assembly GCF_000260255.1 of Octodon degus. Taxonomy (NCBI): domain Eukaryota; kingdom Metazoa; phylum Chordata; class Mammalia; order Rodentia; family Octodontidae; genus Octodon; species Octodon degus. The sequence continues at coordinate 5,340,437 of NW_004524688.1, forward strand.
CAGCACTTTCAGGAATGCAAGGGGTCGGGAAGTCTGCAGTCACTCAGGCCCACGGGGTAGGCGAAGCCAATTCTGCTCAGTGCTGGGATCCAGCACATTTTGAAGGCCTGTTGTTGGGTGGCAGGGGAAAAGTCCTTGTGATAAAGCACTCTAAGAATGACGGCCTGGCCTCAAGACCCACGGAGCTCAGCGGCCTGGACAGGAAGGGCCAATAGCCGCTCTGCCTGTGCTACCTTCCTCTCTCCCAGCCTCAGCCTCACATGCCCGGCCCTGTGATGTCTGAGTGATGGGATCCTCAAGGTGCTGCTTCTAAAGCCCTGACTGGGGCAGAGCCCTTCCTGGAGACAGAGCTGTGGCCCAGAGGCCATGCTGGGAAGGCCTCTTCCCATTCTCTCCCATCTACTATGCTGTCCTTGTCTAGGCTGGGCTACTCACAGGGTCTCCTTAGCCTTGAAGTCCCTGTTGGTGAGCTGCAGTCTCCATAGTCCTGCAGAGAGCTGGTGTAGACAGATTCAGCCGGACCAAAACCAAAGCCAGTTCCTTGACTCCTGTCCTTTGTGAAGGCCTGGGTCCCTACCCACACTTCTCATCCCACCTCCTGCCATCTGTCTGAGAGACCCTTCCTGCTTTCTGAGCCTCTCCTCTCACCCCCAGAGTTCTGAGCTTTGTAGCCAAATAGCAGAGCTACCTGCATCCAGCCAAGACCAGAACAGAGACGTGTTCCCCTCTAGGCCTAGTGTACTAGGCAGAGTAGGGGCCCCAGTCCTCAGCCTGTTATCACCTTTGGTGGTTTCCAAGGAAGCCTCCAAGCACCCCCTCCCATGCCCTTGAGGTCACTCAGTTTCTGTCCCCATATCCAACTGGCTCTGCCACCGTCACTGTGGCCTATCCACTCCCAAGCAATCCAGCGGCCCCAGCAATGCCTGTGGTGGTTGCACGGAAAGACTTGGGAGGGTGTTTGAACTTCCCGCTGATCTGCCCCATTCCCAACAATCTCAGGAATGCTGGAGGAATGTAAACAGCACATCATCACAGCAGCAGCAGCAGAGGTCAGCGACCCAAACACACATCTCTGCTTCAATGCACAAAGTTCACAGCTTGGCCAACAGCTTCCAAGTTCCAGAAACTCTGGTTTGGCAGCTCTCTCCCAGTACTGCCCTCTTGCTCACTAACAGGCTGGGTGAGCACAGCAGATGGCCTACAAGTCTTGATTGTGACAGGTGGTGACTTCCTGCATGCCAGCCATGGTGTACGACTGTCTTGCAGCAAAGGACAGCAGAGACCAGACCCTGAGGTCTGAGGAACATCGTGCAAAGGCCACAGGGGAATAGATCTGCTTGTGTAGGAAGATGATGCAGAGGCTCTGAGCATGCACATACGCACGTACACACGCACATGCATAGTGCAGAAGCAGCGCTCATCCTGGCGTCTACCCAGTCCCCTTTCCACACATGTTATCTATAGAAAACCAACAGCCAAAAGAGGCCATGCTGGGAAGGGTTTCCCCCTGGAGGGAAGGCTGCCATGCGGTCCCAAGCCTGTGGCGGCTAACTATAACCGAGGTCTCAGCAGCCTCTGCTGTCCCCACAGCCTATCCTGAGGGGACCTTCCTCTGTTGTCTTGGACAGAAAAGCATCCCCGTCATTAGGAGTCCAGACTAACCACTTTCCTGAACATCACCACCATGGTACAGTAGCCTCCATCTGTAAGGAGGGTTGTCCTAAGTGACAGACGGAGTTTGAGGAGAGAAAGGGAGAGAAGTGACCTCAGAAAACAAAAGAAGCAGCGCTGAGCTCAGAACCCTGAGGGCTTCAGTGTCAGGAGGGCTGAAGAGAGTGAAGTGGGTCCTGCAGCCCTGTCCTGGCCTCGCTCAGGCCACGAGTCTCCTGGCAGGGGCCAGGGGAGAACTCAGGGACACATCTGAATTCCTCTAGGTCTCAGTGCTCCAAGACAGAAGGAAGAAACGGTAAGCAGTCACTGATTCCAAAGGCATTAAAAAGATTATCAAATAATACTACAGACAGATTTGTGCCAATAAATGAGACAGCTTAGGAAAAATGAATATATTCCTAGAAAGACACAAACTACCAAAACTGACTCAAGAAAAAAGTAAGACTCTGAAGAGACTTATAAGCAGACATTGAATTATTAAAACCATCCTGTAGAAAAGGCTGTATAGTTCTACTGGTGAATTCTGGCAAATATTGAGAGAGGAAATAATTCCAAATATCAGACTAACTCGAAATTTATCTGATAATGCCAATATTATACTATATCGTAACAAAACCCATTTACCAAAAACTATAGCTCAATGTCCTTGTGAGTATAGATACAAAAATCTTTAGCATAACTTCGGCAAACAGAATCCAGCAACATGCAAAAATACTCCATATTCAAGGATTTATACTTTAACATCAAGGTAGGTTTAACATCTAATGATTAATAATAGAATTGACACCATTTATAGAACAAAGAACAAAAACTATGTGATCATCTCAATAGACTCAGAAAAAAAAAAAAGCATCTGACATCCATTCATGATAAAATGTCTCTACAAAGTGAAATGGAAAATAACTGCCTCAATTTGGCAAGGGATATCTATATAAAATCTCTCTAACATCAATCTAACATCAATCTAATATCAATCTCTCTAACATCAAAAAGACTGCTGGGCCGGGGAGATAGCTCAGCAGCACAAGCACCTGCCTGGCAAGCACAAGGCCATTTGATTCCTGGTACCCTTCCCCGTCCCCTAAAAAAAAGATGAGAGACTGATAAAAGGTTTTCCCTCTAAGACTAAAACTAAAACAAGAATATCTGCTCTCTCCACTTCTATTCACACTGTACGAAGAATCTAACCGATGTAGTAAGACAACACAAATAAAATAGAGGTGTCTGTATTGGAAAGGGAAATCTAAACCTGTATTTGCAGATGATTTTATGTCTAAAATTATCAAAAATCCTTCAAAAACACAACTGAAACTAGTAAGTTCAACATCAAAGAGCCCACAAACAGTATTATAGTATCGACTATGTTTTTATATATCATTAATGACAGTTACTTTGTTTTGAGACAGGATCTCACTATGTAGCCCAGATTGGCCTTGAACAATGTAGCGCTGCGAAATCAATATCCTGAGTGCTGGGGATTACAGGTATGTGCTAATACACCTGGCTTGATAGTCTGCATAATAAATAATCAATTTTAAAAATAATTCCGTGCACAATAGCATCACAATTTTTTTCAAGCATTAACAATAAAGTTTAACAAAATAAGTGCAAAACTTTCAAACTGAAAACTACAAATGCTGAGAGACATTAAGGAAAATCTAAATGAATGGAGAGGCTGCTCAAGTTCTGAATCCCAAGATTCAAAACTGTTAGATGACAATTCTCCTTAAAGTGATATGTAAACTTCAGTTATCCATACTGAATCCTAGCAAGCTCTCTTTACAAAATACGCAACTACAGTCTTTAAGGAACCAGAAAAGATCCAGAATATCAAAAGAATTTTGAATGAGGAAATCAAAGTTGTAGGATTTATATTTGCCAATTTCCACAGCAATAGAGACAATTGTAACTGGCATTAAGCACAGACTTACAGATTAATGGAACAGAATTAAAAGCCCGGAAATAATCTTTTCCCTTTATAGACAATTAATTTTCAAAAATAAAATCAATCAATTGGAGAAAAGTACAGTATTCAACAAATAATGTGTGGGGCTGGGGAGATAGAGCAAAGGCATAAAGCACCTGCCTGGCAAGCGCAATGTCCTGAGTTTGATCCCTGGTACTGCAAAATAAAACAAAACAGATAATGTGGAAAAATTCTATATTTATATGCAAAAGTGATTAACATAGAGCCTTTTATCTTAACACACACACACACATACTGTCAAAAGGTAGCAGGTACCTAAATGCAATATAATAGTTAAATATTAAATTTTAGAAGAAACTATAGAAGAAAAAGTCTTTGTGACCTAACAAAGGCACATGATTCTTAGACACAAGACCAAAAATCGTGATCCTTAAAAGAACACATTGACAAACTAGACTTCATTAAAATCCAAAACGTCTGTGCTTCAAAGGCACTAACGTAAAAGACCATAACAATGCCTAGCACTGACATTGTCTGGAATTGCTGAGGCACAGTGATCGTGAAAAGCTGAGTGACATCTAGCTATTTTCATTATTGCTATTGAATCCACTACAGGCAATATAGCCAGGTACAGTGTCCACCTGGGGCAGTCTCACTCCACCTCCTATGTCACACCACTGCAAGTGCAAACACACTAAGCGTAGACAAGCATGGTAGACTTTTCCCATTTATGTAAAACTGTTCTTTGTTTCATCTGTTAACTGACAGTTCTAGTTCATGCTTCTTAATATGCATTACTAGAGGCTATGGGTAGACTATTTTATCCAAATATTTCTCATTGATAGAATTACGGCTTGCCGTTTTTATTATCTTCATTTTCTAAAAAAATATTTTCTCTACGTGTATATACACTGGCTAACAGGGTTTATTTTCTTTCTTTAGTACTTGTAAAGTGGTATTCCTCATTGTTTGGTCTCCACTGTTTCCAGAGAAGTTAGGGACTGTGCGCTGTCCCTCTGTTAGCAATGTGTTATTTTCTCCCAGATGCTTTCAAGAGTTTCTGTTTGCACTTTGTTTTTGGCAGTTTGACTTCAGAGTGTCACCCTTTGTATCTAAGTTTTCTTTCTTATTTATCTGTTACTCAGTTATGTTTTGAGGGACTGGAGATTGAACCCTGGGCCTTTGCACTGAGCTACATCCTCAGCCCTTTTCTTATTCTTTGAGATAGGGTCTCACAAAAGCAAGTGCATGCATGCGCACACACACACACACACACACACACACACACACACACACACACACATCACATCATTTAGCTGGACAAAGTGATGCACAACCATAATCTCAGGGTTAATCCGGGAAGCTGAGGCTGGAGAATCTTATTTTGAGCCCAGCCTAGGCTGATTTTATGAGATCCTGAACGTAGAAACTTGGCCTCAACTTCTAGAATAGCTGGGACTGCAGACATGCATTACTTCACCCAACTTGCAATAGAATTCTTAAACCTGTAAATTAATGTTTTTACCAGACTTTAAAATAGTTAGCCAATTTTTCTTCACATTTTGCTCCCTACCTCTGACACTCTCATTATATACTGGGTATTTTCTATCATGTCAAAGATCACTAAGAGTCTTCCTTTTATTTTATTTTTTTTACTCATGGATTCCTCAAGATATTTCTGTTTTCTTGAGCATAGTTAAACTATCTGCTTTAATATTTATTTTTAAATTTTTAAAAAATCTTTGTTTTTCCCTGTCTTTAGGACAGGGTCTACAGGGTCTCACTACATGGATCAGACTTGTAGTGATTCTCCAGTTTTCAGCCTTCCAAGTGCTGGGGATTACAGTGCACCACCATACCCAGTCTCAATCACTGTCTCAGTGCACCCTGTGGGAACGGCACCACACGCTGGGGATTACACTCAGGCCACTGCACGCGGCCTAAGCAGGTGCTTTAGTCTGCTGAGCTATCAGGCTGGCCCTTAAAAATCTTTATTTATTTATTTATTTAGTACAGGGTCTCACTATGCAGCTCAGACTCATAGTAGTTCTCTTGTCTCAGCCTCTCCAGTGCCAGGCATGTGCCACCATGCCTGGTTTCAGTAGCCGGCATGGCATGCCCAGGGTTCTGAGGCAGTGTGGAATGTGGTAGCAGAGATTGAACCCAGGTCCTTGCATTTTCCAGGCAGGTGCTTAGACTGTCAAGCTATCTCCCCAGCCCTAGTATCTGCTTTAAATTTCTTTCTTTCTTTTTTTTTTTTTCCTAATCCCAACTTTGAACTCACCTCAGGAGAGTATCCATGGATAGCTTTTTTCTCTGAGTCACATTGCTCTGTTTCTTCACGTGTCTAGTAATTTTGTATTGTATGCTAGACATTGTCAATGACCAATGATGGCATGGATTCTGAAATGTTATTCTAAAAAGTATTAATTTACTCAATTTAACAGGCATTTAACCTGGCTGACCTAAGACACCAGACTGTATCTTTCCTAGATAAGAGATTGTAACAGCTCACATCTGTGGTCATTGGTGAACCATGTATTAGGCAGGGGTTTCAAGACAAAGAACCCCAAGAGTTGTCCATATCCACCTAATCAATCTGTCTTCCTAGGCCTACATCTATAAATAAGAAGAGCCTTTAAGGAATTATCTCGAGATGGTGATGGCTGCTGACAAACCCAGAACCACTGGGTCAGCAGCACGCTGGAGGCCCAGGAAAGATCAAGGTTGTACCTTGGGACTATCACTAGAGAGCTCCCTCTCCCTAGTTTCCTAGTTTCCTTTTCAGGTTGGTCTCTCTCTTCATGCTTCGACTGGCTGTGGAGGCCCATCACATGATGGAGGTCATCAGTCTACCCAGAACCCCATGTTATAAGTGATAATCCCATCCAAAATTAGCTTTCCAGAAGGGTCTAGATAATAATGGTTGGGGGGCTGGGGAGATGTCTCAGTAGAATAAGCGCTTCCCTGGCAAGTGCAAGGGCCTGAGTTCAATCCCCAGTTCAGCCAAAAATAAAAAAGATAATAATGGTTGATCAGAAAATGGGTATGGTGGCCCAGCTGAGTTGTCATAAGCAATTGGCCAACTCAAATGTACGGCTTGGAACATGTCCTGTGGTGATTAACTCAGGAGTCAGGCAGGGATTAGGCAAAGATGGTATCCTTGGTGGTATTAAATTGTAGCACGTGTCTCCTGCTTTCCAGCTACATGAATACCCTGGAGCTGCCCACTGGTTTGTTAAGCCATAATGACTTCAAAGTTTCCTACAAAGTTCTAGGGATGGTCTGCCGGCCAAAAGCCCTGAGAAAGAAAAATAGCAGGATGCTTACTCAGTGAAATCTATTCTTTCAAGTGTGAGCAGCTCTGGCTTTCCTCTGCTCCCAGCCACTCTCAGACCTTGGACGAGTTGATCTTTGGGTCTTGTCCAGAGCTCACAGGGACTCCCAAAGCACCACTGTCTGTGACAAACTGGAGGCAGCTTCCCTAGATCAGAAGCCAAGTGCCTTAGATGCATACCATTGTGAGTGGTAGGGTGGTAGGTGCATGTAGCTGTGCCCAATGATCTGGTCGCCTTATTCCTGGTGAATATGTTTCTAGAAATGAAGCATTGGGGGTTGGGGGTATAGCTCATTGGCTCAGCATCTGCCTGGCAAGCACAAGATTCTGAGTTCAATTCCTGGTCAAGAAAGAAAAGGAAAGAAAGGAAGGAAGGAAGGAAGGAAGGAAGGAAG
>NW_004524688.1:5347938-5362589 GCF_000260255.1 Octodon degus
TTTTTTTTTTTTTTTTTTTTTTTTTTTTTTGCGGAACCGGGGATTGAACTCAGACCCTTGCGCTTGCCAGGGAAGAACTTATTCCACTGAGACATCTCCCCAGCCCTTCATTTCATTTTAAGTAGCATGTTTAGATCACTGTCCCAAAAGCTGTACCAACTACAAACTTCATGTATCCACAAACAATATCTTCTCTACATTAATTCCAGCTGTAGACATCATATTTTTAAATCTCTGTAGTCAGATGAATAGTTCGTCACTTCCACATTAGTAATTTAAAGCATCTTTTCATCGTTTTTGCTCCTTTTCTGCTATGTGACAAATTTTCCTGCTTAACATCTTAAGGCAATGTTGCTTTTTGTCTCACAGCTTCTGTGTGTCAGAAGTCCACCCAGAGAGTTAGCTGTTCTTTGTTGAATCTTGCAAAGGAGGGCAAGGTTTTAGCTAGCCTGCCCTTCTTCTGAAGCCTCATAGAGCAAAATCCCTTCTCCAAGCGACCTCAGCTTGTTACAAGATTCATCTTCTTGTGGTTGTAAAATTTCGAGGTCACTTACCCACTACAGCCAGTGGAAGAGACAAACTCTGTCACTGGAGTCTCTGGGTCCAGGAAGACTTGACCATCTGCACAGGGCTCATCTGATTAGGCCAGGCCCCGCCAGGGTAATCTTCCTTTCGATTGCCTCATGGCTGCCTAATTAGGGACTTCTCTCTCCACCCTGCCAATTACTGAAAATAGGCATGAGAATGATGTCATAGTCACAGGTCCTGGGTGTGGTCGCTTCTGCTGACCACACTTAGGCCTGGGGTTTGCTTCTCTGTGAATTGCCCAATTTTTGTCTCTGTCCATTTTTCTATTTTTGTTGCTGTTGCTGTTGTTAGCATTTTCTTGTCACTGTAGAAGAGTCACCCTTTTTACCAGGGAAAACATGTTCCTAGACCCGCAGTAGATTCTGAAACTGCAGGTGAGACCAAGACCTCTAAGTACTGCCTGCTCTTGGAAGAACAAAGCTATGGTAAGGTTTAATTTATAAGTTAGCAACAATGAAATAGAACAGTAATGACACATGGGATCTCTCTCCCTCCCCTCTCCCCTTACCGCATGCACTGTGCTGGCCCCGCTTCGTAAGATGGTGAGATGATGCGATGCTTAGGAGGGGAGATGCCAGGAGATGAGAGACAGAGACCCTGTACCCACTCCCTCATCTCTCTGAGTAGCAATGCTCCCTTTTGTTTATCTGTCTCTGGAAGATGAACATTGTATTCTTCCCCTTGCCCCACCTCTATGGGCATAGGGCCCAGGGTGCCTGTGGGCTTTGTGATCTCAAAGAACTTCACTTCCTAGCACTCTTGAACTTTAGGGACCTCAGCCCTTGTTTGTTTACTCACTTGACTTTCAAGGGTTTTAGCTAATTCTCATTTTCAGGTTTTTTTTTTTTTTTTTCTTGCAATAAGGGGCAGGCATAGGGCTCGCCTTAGAGAGATTAACTCTCCCTCTCTACCCAACTCTGACCGGCAAGGGACCCTCCACGGGAACCACTCACCACCTGGGGTGGCACACTGAGGCTGGCTTCAGGAGAAAGGCTGAACTTCTCATTGAACAATAATTGAACTGGAAGTTTCAGAAGCAACTTGGCCACAAGCTGCCACCTCGTTGCCCTTTGTGAGGGCTGCAGCCTCACTTGTGTTCTCACCCTAGTGTCAAACTGGGGACCTGATACAGGAAATCCCAAGTGGGGCCCGGTCTGGATGCAAGGCCCACTGTGTCCTTGGGGGGCTCCTTCAGCTTCCAGACTTCCTGTGGGGTCTCTTTTGAGATCTAATGAGACCTTAGCACTCCCCCAAGGTTTGACCACAGAGCACATCTGGGTGACAGAGACCACTGCCAGAAACATAAGCAGATTTGTCCAGATGAATTTATACTTCAGAAGGTGAAGCTCTGGGGCTGGGGATATAGCTCATTTAAGCACTACCAGATAGCCTATCTAAGGGCCTCTGGCAAGCACAATGACCCGGTAGCCAGGTATGGTGGCGCACCCCTGTAATCCCAGTACTGGGGAGGCTGAGGTAGGGGAATCACTATGAGTCTGAGCTGTGTAGTGAGACCCTATACCAAATAAATAAAAAGATTTTTAAAAAATAGAAGGTGAAGATCTCGGATCCTGTGACAGCTGGTGGCAAGGATTGCTGGTGGCAGTGCCCACCTGGCCATCAGTTGGCTTTGCCCTTGTCTAGGACGCTGTCATCTGAATGGCATAGGGAACTCATGAATATCCAGAGTTTTACATGTACTCAGAGCTTCAACCTGTGCTTGTCAAACTGGGGACCTGTGCTTGTCAACCTGTGCTTGTCAAGCTTGGAAAGGTGCTTGACTTATTTATAATTTGTTATGACCAATTTGTAAACTTGGACTAGGGGGGCTTCGGTAGGCAGTTCCTGAGGCTCTTGTAGGGCTGGGGTGGTTCCAAGGGAATAGTGTATAGAGTTTAACAACCTAGCGTGGTGGGTGCCAACTCCAGCTCAGAGCCCGCTGTCTCTCAATCCAGAGCTTTCAGCCCAACAAGCTTCTTCTCTATCCATTTGGACAGAAAACTTCAAGAAGCCCCACATGTGAGGTGGAAATTCTGGGTGTAATGAGAAGGCCTCCCGCCAGTCCTTAGACACAGGAGCTTGGCATCCCATACCGCTGCTGGTCCCATCTCCCTGGGATCCAGCCCTTGTTCTTGTATGCACCATTTAGAAAGCTATGTTGATCTTCACAGAGCACCAGAAAGAGGAGAGCCATGTTCAGTCCTGTTCCAGGATACCCTGAGAGCACCATGTGCTTCTGCCCTTCAGCAGCCACGCTGCAGAGACATCAGTTAGAGGTCACCTATGGCCTCAAGGCTAGGGCTGGGGAGCTGGTCTGCAGGTCACATGCTGCAGCCCAACATAAGCTCACTCAGTGACACCCTTGCCCCCAGCTGCCTCGGTCCAGGCATTCATGCACCCTGGCAGTTCCACTGGGGAAGACGAGTCCCCAGGGCCCTCATCAGCTGGGCTCATTGTATCCCCACAGAGCTGAGATGCACAGCCCTGAGCCCAGACAGGTCCCTAACAACAGTCTGCTGTGGCCTCTTGAAAAGACTGGATTTGCTGTCTGTGCTTCTGTTCTGGATCAGACACATTTACTAGTTCAAGACACTGACAGGCACAGTGCAAACTTCAGCCAACAGCCTGGCTCTGTGCCCACATTCCATCCCCTGCTGGTCTGCCCTCCCCTGACCCCACACACCACCTTCACAGGACCTTCCCTTCTATGCCAGGGGAGCTCCAGGCTTTCTCAAGAGTTACTGCCACAAAGCCCAAGTGAGGAAGGAATCTCTGGAGTCTCAGCAGCAGGAGGAGAAAGTGATTTTCAGAATGAGCTCCATGTGTGCCCCCTGGGACGCAGCATGAAGGGGCTCCTAATAGCCCAGACTAATTCCTTCCATTGGTCTGGATCTGCCTCCGACATTCCTGGGGGATTTGTCATCCAACAAAGCATCATTCACCAGGAGGCGCGCATCCTTGCACAGGGCTCGCTGCCCCTCTCTCTGATTTCCCTTTCAATTCCCTGACATTTGAGTCACACAAATAACAGAACAGGAAGTGAAAGTGGGGACCGGGCCTGGAGCCGCTGCCTGGCTAGCTCAGGTCCCCACCCTGTCCTTGCACCAGCCTGTGGTCGCTAGTGGAAACTTTTAGGTCCTGAAGGTCCCCTGGTTTCCCTTCGGAAGGAATTTACTACTCATTATTCACCCAGTGTGGCATTTTTACTACAACTGACACATGCCTCAAAGGAGACAAAACCAGGACAAAACCACTGTGGCATTGTCAAATAGCAAGCAACAACACACAAACCCTGGCAATGTGTCACTGCTGTGACAGTTTGTCCACACAGTGTCTGTGGAGGTGCCGGTTGTAGTGGCACGGTCCTTGGATGTGATCGCAGAACTCATGGCCACTCACGGGCCATGTTCCTCTGGCCTGTGTGTGCGGAGTAACCCACAGATGTCAGGGGTCCTCATAAGCACCCAGCAGAGGGTAGAAGAGGACACCCTGTGAACTCATGGGGACTCAGCCCAAAGGCCACAAGTGCCCAGAGGAGCCATGTTGCATCTGTGAAGACGACACCTTTTGTCTTGAGCAGCTGTGGCTTCACATAGGCTAGAGTGGAAAGTGGGGGGCATGGCCATCTTTGTAAATGCTCACCATGCCTGGGGACATGTGTGCTGCCCCTGATTTTCTACAGAATATGACTAGAGATGCCCCTGGAAGGTAATGCCCCTGCGCTATGAGTCTCCAGCTGGCCAGGAGCAACAGGGAGACAAGGAATGAGGCTAGGGACACCAGAGAGTGGCCAACTGCACTGGCTTCCTTATTTTACCCAGGGAGGGTCCTGGTGGGGACAGAACTGGGGGAGATGGGTCAGGAGGGCCCCACTGAGGCCCCTGTGATGTATCAGATACAGGCAGAAGTGAGATCATGTGCCAATGAGACCACACCGTGGCCAGTGCTTTAGAAATCACCTGTATGGTTGTTCTGGGTCAAAACAAAACTCTGACTCATCCATCAGCCCTGTGGAGGTATGTGGCACTGTCTGGACCCCAGGGGCACAAGCATGGCCCCAGAGGAAATCCGAGACCTCCAAGCAGGAGACCCTGGAGAAAGGGGCTCTTACTAAAGCCCTGGGCCTCCTGAGGGGCAGCATCCAAAGAGGAAGAGGAAATGCTGATGGGCAAGTGTGGGGCAGAGCCGAGGCGCGTGACAGAGCCCAGGGTGTGAAGCTGGCCCCACCCCGCTGTCCCTCAGACCTCAGCCTGGCATGGACTCCGTATCAGGGCTCTGATCTGCATTTTGGGCACAAGACAGGAAGTACGGCCTGGCACACACATGTGAGGCCAGTGTGTGGGGATGCGGCACTTTGCCTCTGAGTGTGCACACAGCTGCCTGCAAACACACTGGCCCAGTCAGGCAAGTAGGGAGTCAGGCGGACATCAGCACAGCACTCCAGGAGCAAAGCAGGGTGCTGAGGAGCGAGGGACAATAGTACTAGAAAAGAAGCCTGGGAAAGCCTTTCCCAATGTGAAGCTGGCAGAGCCCTTAAACCGTGAGAGGAACCAGGAAGGCATAAGAGAAAAGATGAAAAGCTCATACCTAAAAGGATTATTTTTGAGGTTCAAACAAATACAACAACACTAAGAAAGTTAAAAGGCAAGATACATGGAGTATTCCTATCACAGATGAAGGGCTCATCTTTATCTATAAAGAACTCAAAGCCAAACATGGTGGCACATACCTTGGAATGCAAACATTCTAGAGGGCCAAACAGGAAGATCCCAAGTTCAAGACCAGCCTGGGCAAATTAACAAGATCCTGTCTCAGGGCTGGTGAGATGGTTCAGTGGTCTAAAGCACCTACTTAGAACAAGCTTAGCAAAGCACAGGGAACGCGGTTCAATCCCCCAGCACCACATGCCAGCCAGCCCCGCCCCCTGGTGGGCTGAGCTGCCCCCCCAACATATAAATAAAATTAAAAAAAAAAAAATCCTGTCTCAAAATATTAAAAAAAAATTCAAAGGGTTGTGGATGTAGCTCAACGTGAATGCTGGGTTCAGTCCCCAGCCCAAGAAAGAAGAAAGGGAGGAAAAGGGGGAGGAAGGAAGGAAGGGAGGAAGGGAGGGAGGGAACATATGGCTATGTCACCTGAGCCTGGAAGGGATCCTCAGCAGAACAAGCAGATGAGAGAAACTGAATAACAGTCACAAAGAGTGTATTTTAGTGAATGTTAATGAACTTCATTGGTTCACTCATGACAATGTCAAAAACGGAGAACTGGCCAAGGATCTGGGAACTAGGTCCTGTCCTCCTGGTCTTCCTGTAAATCTGAAATGGTTCTAAAAACAAGGCTTATTATAAAAGAAGAGAAAAACTTTCACGGTTAAAAGGAGCACACAGGAAAGTGGATGCGACACTCAACAACCTGTGGAAGTCAGGTGTGTGAGTGTGAAGGTGTCAGGAAGACCCACCAAAGCCAGGTGCAACCTGAGCGGGTTGGAAGGCAAGGGGAGATGTTCTTAAGCGGGGAACTTGGAAATAGTTAGAAAGGATTAAGGAAAAAAGGCAGGAGGGAGAGGCGATGCCTTCACCACACAGGACGGTAGGGTGAAGAGAACAAGAGCTCTCGGGTGGAGCCAGCACAACGACGCTGGGCCCCTGGTCTGGCCCTGCCTCGGTCAGGGGAGGGAGGGCTTGCTCCTCCATTGCTGCAAACCACCAGGGCCCCAGCAACTTCCGCTTTCTCCAGAATCCAGCCCAGGGCAGGGCCTGAGGTCTTGTCTGCTCCTCTGTGCTCCTCTGTGCTTTAGCTCCTAGGCCCCTCTGGTATCCAGTCTTCCCTTAGCTGGCTCCCAGGAAGAGCAGGTCTCAGAGGTCCCAGGCAGGAGACTTGCGACAGCAGCTGCGAGGGCTCTTGGGCAAGCAGATCCCTGGGAGGTGGCCTGCACATTCCCAGCCTCTCCCTCAGGTCCACACTGGTATCCAGGAAAGCTCACCCACTCTGTCTCAGGAACCTCATGACACCCAACCAATCTCAAGGCAAATATGGGCCCAACAGACTTCCAAGGTGAAAGGTAGCCTGCCAGGCAAAGGGACCCTGGAAAGGAGAGACAAGGCCCAGGAGTGGTATCCAGAAATCTTGTATCTGACCATCCAGACAGTGTGGCTGCAGCAGATGTGTGAGCATAAGCACTCCAGAGGGCTGCCTAGCAATCCAGGATGCTGCAGTAGCAGAGGTGGGTCCTGGGGAGACCTGGGCATGCCACGCCCCGAGTGGACAGGCCCAGGGCGGGGGCGACCTTGAGTCCTGCAGACAGCTATGTGCTTCCCCTCTTTCCCTTCTTAGAGCACAGAGAGGCAGCTGTGGTGGCACCTGGATGTGTTCCACACCACTGGCCACATGTGGGGAGCTGGCCTCGTTCATGGCCACAGAGGGAAGCGGGGTGGGGCCAAGAGCCACCAGGAACAGCGTCCTCCCTGCTGTGACGTCTTCTTGCTACTCACTTCCTGTAGATAGGGGTGATGCTGTGGCTTGCTTCATTTCTTATCCTTTTCTATCAGAATTAGGTCACCAGGTTTAACTCACCCTCAGACACAGGAGGACAGCGAGCCAAGCCAGACAGCCAACACTCCCAGGACCCCTGAGTCTTCCTGTGCACCTGTCAAGCCAGTTAATGAGTCATAAACCAGAGACATCCAAAGTCCACACGTAGGAAGCACAGGAAAGGGAGGAGTGGGTGCTTAGCTAAATGTGTTTCAAGAGCACCTTCCCATTTACAGTAGAGAATTACAAATTGTCCAAAGCCTGTTTATTCTTCAAAAAGAAAGTCTTCAGAATTTCAGGAGCAAACTAGCAAGTCTCTTCATTATACACTTAAATATTTGAAAAACATGGAAACAAGTAGGCTATGTCAGACACACAGATATCAACCCAAAGTGCAGGGCCAGCAGCCTCCCGGGCACCCCAACTCTGCATTTTCTCTATAAACATAAGAACGTCGAACTTTGGCCCTGGAGATGAGCTGGAATGGACTGCAGCCCTTAAGCGAACAACCAAACTCAAGCCAGCTGGTGCAGGGTGACCCTGACCTCAAACCAAACAGACCCCAACCCTTTCTTTGTTCTTGGAGGTGACATACGTCCTCTGGGACTGTCTATATCAGCACCACAGCCTCTGGTACCCATCAGCTTGTCCAGAGGCCTATCCACAGCCCTCTAGTCACCATCCTTGGTTTCCTCTCTGCAATGAAGAAGGAGCTATTCTGAGAGTCACTTTCCATGCTGGGCAGCCCCTAAAGTCAAATGGACATCATAGTAGCCATAGCCACCGTGCCCCTTGCCCCAGTCTGACAGGTAGTGAGATACAGAGCATGTGCTTAGCAGTGAATGGTGAATGGATGGATGAGGGACCCAGAAGCACTTTGCAAACTTCCCAACCTGGAAAGCCAGTGTTAAGGCACACAGGCACCCCTTGTCACCATCTGCCAGTGGGCAGATGAAATCCCCAGAGAAAGAGACCTGGGCCATGCTTCAGGGTGGCAGCCTGTTGCCATGAGGGGAATGGGATCCAGTGTGCAGGTCCTAGGCCCTGCGATTCCACCTGCTACAGTGTAGCAGGATGTGGCTGAGTAGCTCATGTCAATCCCCGCTCTGTGTGATGTCTTTGAACACCCAGCACATGGTGAGAATGTGCCAACACATCCAATGATGCTACCACACATTCTTGTTTTGTTTCATTTTGTTTTTTGCAGAACTGGGGATTGAACTCAGGCCCTTGCGCTTGCCAGGGAAGCACTTATTCTACTGAGCCATCTCCCCAGCCCCGCCAACACACATTCTTGTAGCAGAGTTCCAGCCATGACTCTGAAGCCACCAAGTTGAGCTAGAATATGGGTTCTCTGAGGACCTGGCTGCCTGGGACCCAGAAACTTGGTCCCACAGCTCAGAAGCTGGCAAGAGCCTCTTCCAGCATGAAACTATGAGAAATATATCCAGGGGGTCATTCCATGTGAAATGTCCCAGGGCCTGAGTGGGAATCCAAAGGGTTATGCCTGGTGTCCCACAGACAGGTGGCCTTGTCCCTGCACAGGTGAGAGGAGGCTTCAGGGGCCTGGGTGTGAGCTGCCAAGTTTGTTCTGAAGAGCTCAGAATCCAGGGCTCAGTGTGGCCTAGATGAGGTGGCACTCTCAGCCAGGGATATAGAGATCAGAGACCACACCAGAGGATACTGGACAGGGCAGGAGGCCCTGGCACTCTTAAGCCAGTGATACTCAGATTTCCAGAGTCTCCTTTCTGGGAGACGCTCTATGGGCTCTTCTCCCTTGGGTTCCTTTGAATGGGTTTGAGACCAAACTTGCTCCAAACCCATGCCCTCCAGTCCTGGCCCATCAGCTCTGCTGGCTGGTCTGACTGGACTCCACTCAGCTTGTCCCCTGCCCCAGGTAGTGACATACCTCCATCACCCTTCAGGAGGCCATGATCTCCCCAGGACTAGTGTGGCAGGTCTTCTCACTCTCCTCTTGAGATCTTCAAGGCTGCAGGATGCATGTAGTGGACAGTTCTGTGGCCTTCTCCATGTGTCATTGTTTGGGGTTTTGCAAAGGGGAACAATACAATACAGGACACATTTTATAAGGTTATTTTATAATGAATCACCCAAAGAATCATATACCAAGAGTGCAGGAAATCTGTCCACACACTAAAGGCCAAAGAATTTGGCTGAGGACATGGATCCTACAATAATGTCCTGCATGAGTCCAGCTGAAGACCTGCAGCCCACAACCTTGACTTCCACAAGTCCAGCTGGAGATCTAGAGTCCACAACAATGTCTTACACAGGCCTGTTTCACAGATCTATACTGGAAAGGCCCAAAGGTCAGTGGTGGAAGCTAGAAAGTCTATGCCTATGAAGGAAGTATGCTAACAGGTTGAAGGATCTGAACTGGAGCCAGGAAGCAACACTCCAGATAAGAACCAGAGCTCTCCTGAAAAGTACCACAGGCATCCTCAGCAACAGTGAGGTCCCGAACTTCTCCGAAGATGAGGAAAGCCAAGCTCCCATCAGGAAAGCCAATGTGACAAGCTTCTCCAGGAAACTGAACTGTGTACCATCTTCCCCTCTAGAGCCAAGAAATGATGCTCAAAGTGAGGACCAGGGCTCCCTTCAAGTGAACTGTAGCCATTTTCAGCAACAATGAGGTCCTGAGCTCCTTCTCTGACAAGAACAGCCAAGTTCATCAGGAGAGCCATCATGACAGGGTCCTCCAGCAGAATAGCCCAGGAGAATTGTCAGCTTCCAAACAGCTTCCTGAACAGCCTCTCAACAGCTTCTCCAGTTCTGCTTCTTATGCTGGCAGCAAGCTTCAGGTGGGCCTCCCACACCCAGCACCACATTAGTTCAGTTCAGCTGGGTGTAACAAGTTGACCACCAGTACTGATCCACTACACCATGCTATGTTGTTGGCTCTTTTCGGCCCAAGGTTTACCCAGGAGGACCCAGTGGCTTCCTCTGTCTGACCTTTTCTTACACCCTTGAGTGCATGAGCCCGTGCACAGGGCAGGTCTGTCCTTCTTGGAGCCAGCACTGAGCAGCACATTTTCCTAAATTCTTTTTCTTTTCTTTCTTTCTTTCTTTCTTTCTTTCTTTCTTTCTTTCTTTCTTTTTTTTTTTTGTGGTACTGGGGATTGAACTCAGGACCTTGTGCTTGCCAGGCAAGCACTTATTCTACTGAGATATCTCCCTGGCCTCCTGAATTCCTTGTTAAAACATTGAAATATCTAAGTATAAATTTTAAGAGCATGCTTCTATATCAAAGGCACAGTCACAGGTCCCTACAAAAGTATGGCTCAGGCTGAAGCATTACAGGTACCTGGGAAGGGTCTGAGAGAGGCTACCCTGCCTGGAGAATGGGGTGAGGCTGACAGGAATCATACTCTAGACTGGGGCCCTGGGAACCCTCTCCCGGCCACCCACCCTACCACCCTATGTCCATACCCCTGCCTCTTGCCCAGCTAGCGGGGGCTCCCCTTAGTCTCCCTTGTCCACTAGAACATACCACTGGGGTCCATAAGCTCTTGCAGCAGAACAGAACGCTTATATCACCATTGGTTCCATTTTTCTACATAGGACCTTTGAGTAGCCTACCCAGGGTCCATACTAGGGGAATTGACTGCCACAGAGCATGACATATGGGCCAGGGGAAGCTGTCCTCATTGCCCAGCCTCAGACACCTGGCAGCATGGCTCTACCACACCCCACCAGTCACCACCCACCAGGGCAGTGGCACTGCTCAAGTGCAGGAGAATGGAGACATGGCACAGGGCCCGAACATGTTTCAAAACCATCTTCCCTGTCACATAGCTGCTTTGGCTTTAAGAGAAGCATAGTGAATTCCTGATGAGTCCCACAGGTGAAAAACCTGTTCAGTTACACTCAAATCTGGGCACCTGAACACAGAGGCTGTACCCTCAGCCAGGACTCCTTGGATGGAGATGGCAGGGTTAGTGGCAACACTTGGTGGTGGTGTGCAAGGCCTGCACAGGCTTCCCGCAGGAGGCTCTGGACATCACGTCAGATTCAGGGTCCTGTGTAAAGTGTCCTTGTTGCCGAGACTTGCACTCTGTCCTTGTCTCCAGCCCCATATCCACCCTGAAAAGCACATGAGCAGGATAACCGAGTGGCTTCCAAAACCATGGCAGCCCCCTCTGGGTGGCCATGATGCCCAGAGACAGTTCCCCCTCAGTCTGCCCAAGAGATAATGAATCATGGAGGCTGAGTCAAGTGAACAAGTCTCTTAAGAAATGCAGTCAGGTGGCCAGTATGGTACCTGGTCACCCCACAACTTGCTCCAGAAGAAAGACCCTACTTCAGTCCCTAAGCAGACACTGCTTCCACTGTGCCCCTCCCAGTTGTCATGTGAAGCCCCAGCCAGCACTGGGTGGAAGTGGTGGTGGCTATGTTTGCCTTTAGCCTGTTCTCAGGTTTGGTGCCTCTTTTCCCACATCTTGGTCAACATTTTCTTTTCCACCACTTTCTGATGTTTGCCTACCGGGCTGGCTGTCAGTAGCAGGAGGCCCCCACACTTATTCTTTACAAGCCTTTCATTTACTTCTGATGCAGGAAGCCTGGGCCTCTGGCCTCGCCGCCCCGTGGGTCCCAGCTCCAGGACAACCAACCAGTTGTCCAGTGAGACGGGGCCATGGTGAGTGTGCTGCCATGGAGACGCCTGCAGTCAGGTTGCCGTGGCACCAAGCAGATCCTGAGGCAGTGCAGGTTCATACCCGCTGCATGCGCCACGAGCTTGCTTGGCCCGAGGCCCAGAACAGCTGGGATGAGCCCGCTCTAGCTCCTGGAGACCTGGAGGGTAGCCGTCACTGCTCTGGGACAGCTGCTACCCTTGAACACAGAATGTATCAGTGCAATAATGTTCCTCAGCCTCCACGTCCCTCACATCCACTCCCACTGCCTTCATCCACATAACTGTACTCAAGTGCTCAGATCCCATCACCAAGGCCCCTCACAACCCTGCCCAGGCCTTGGGTCCCTGCCGGCTCTGGAGAAGACAGTTGCAAATCAGGTACAGTGTGGACACATGGAGGTGTCTGGGATGCAGCAAAGGGAGTTGTGTGGTAGAAGCCCCCTCCCATTCCCCTGGGGAAGAATGGTCTGTAATGGAGGCCCTCCAGGCCAAGCCACTTGTCCAAGCACAAAGAGCCAGAGGGTGGCGGCCCAGTGTGAGCAGAGATCCACTGGGGTGCCTACGCCCAGTCTTTCTAACTTGCTTTTGCCAAAGAAGGGGGTATCAGGAGCCCAGATGCCCACTGGAGAGGAGAAGTTGGTCAGCCAGCTGGGGTGCAGGTCCCCGACTCCTGTCAGGTTGTCATGGTTGCCTTCTGGGACTGCTGCCACAGAGCCATGACACCACTTGGATCAGAGATGCTGCCATGTAGAGGGCTCTTCCTCTGGAGAACAGCACAGGCCAGCCAGTTCCCAGGGCCCTCTTTGCAATCAAAGCTATGTCTAGAGCCCCTCCCCTGGGGCTTGGCACAGCAAGATTTCTGAAGTTGAAGAGTTTTTAATCTCCTTTCATTCACCTTGTGTTTCTTCCTCTCATGTTAGACAGTGCTTGCTGTGGCTCCTCCACCTCCCAGCCACCTGCTGAACAGGTCGGGCTCCTTCAGGCGCTGAAATCTCCAGCTGCTCTGTGTCAGACCCTTTGCCAGCCTCCAGGGTCCCAGTAGGCTGAAGGTCAAATCAATGTGACCCTTTATCTGCTAGGTGCTGTTCTGGGTGCTTCTGAAGAAGAGGGGGGAAATCCCTGAAGGGATTCCTGTGAGAATTAGGGTTGGGAGGGGATGAACTTGAGGGAGAATGGTTCTCTGCTACCCCTACTTCCCTTCCCTAAGCCCTTGTCATGAGCTAGGACAGCAAAAAAAAAGGGGAGTGCTCAGGAGGACAGGCTCACCCCTCCGTGGCACCCCCAGGCTGTTTTGCAGCTTCCTGCTGAGGTCAGCACTGCACACCCCACCCACACTTGCTGCCTAGACAGCATGTGCCAAGCCCCCAGCCATAAACAGCTCCCTTCTCCACACTGAAGAGATTCTCTTTCTGCAGGAGGATGGCTGAGACCTTCCGAGAACAACATCAGAGAAGAAAGTTTCCTGTTTGTAGGAGACTCGGTTCCTAAAGGGACTCCTTGGCTCTGGAGATGCTTGGGGCATTGGCTGACAAACACAGGCAGGATGGCTTGTCCCATTAAATCACACTACATGGGAGTAGTATGTTCTTCCTTTGTCCTGGGAGCAATACCATCTGCTGTGATTTCTTACTGGGTACCCCAGACACAGCAGCTCAACAGTTTCAGGGTGGGCTAGCCCCCTTCTAGCTTCCAACATTCAGACTGAAACCCATCAGCCACAGGAAAGATCCATGCTACAACTGCCCAGTGACTGCCTGGCTCACAGGTGATTAAACTCGAGGCAGCCTGTCTCAGGCCAAAGCCTCTCAGCAAGGCCATACGGCTCACTGGAGGGATAATTGCTTTCAGGCTGCGGTATGCTCACCACTGGAAATGGACCAGAGGCCCCAGAGCCTTGGTTCTCTGCAGCGTGCAGTGAGAAAGGGAAGTGGGTAGCCCACGGTATGGGGAAGTTGGCCAAAGAAACTCTGCAGACAGGTTTTTTGTTTTTGTTTTTTTTTTTTTTTTGAGTTTTTCTAAGGTAAATTTCACATAAGTGATTAACCAGCTTAAAGCATAGGACTTGGGAGGTGTAGTCCTTCCTATCTAGCTGTGGAGCCACCTCCCTATGCAGCTCCAAGACACTGCACCTCCCCAGCAGCAGCCCCACACCTACCCTCGGCCACACCCTGCCCTGCTCAGCCCCACAGGCCCCACCTGCATTCTGTCCTGCCCAGGGCCTGCACAGAAACTGTGGCTGGTGCTGTTCCATAAGGTCAGGTCTTCCAGGTGGGGCAAAGATTTGGAGGGAGACGGTTGGGAGTCCCTGGACAAGGAGGAAGGAACCAGCCATCTGAGAAGTTTCACACTGGGAAACGAAGTTACCTGTGCCACATGAATGAGCTCTTCCGTGTTGCCTGTGCAGGGCACAGCCAGAGCATCGGATGCTAATCAGCACCAAGCCATTCTGTCCCTGTTCTTTATTGTCAGACTTTTTGGGCTTCACTGCTAGCAGCTGACCTAAGATGGGGTGGGGGGCACACCCCTGCAGCCTCAGATACCCAACTGGTGTCTCCAGAAGGGAAGGGAAGGCTGGCCAGAGCTGATATGGCACCTCAAGGTCTTTGGGCACAAAACGACCAGCATGACAACCCTGGACCTCAGCCTGGGTGACCACAACCCCACACTTTTTCCTCAGCTAGTCACATAACTGCTGATCCTGAGTCATAGCAGTCAGGCTCCCTGGGCTCCTGTGTGCTCTCATTTCTTATAAGGCACACGTGCTGAGGCAGGGCACAGGCTCTGCCCACATAGACATGCTGAGCCCAGCAGAGGGGACAGGAATAGCACAGAGAGAGAGAGAGAGAGAGAGAGAGAGAGAGAGAGAGAGAGAGAGAGA
>NW_004524688.1:5362689-5415711 GCF_000260255.1 Octodon degus
GAGGGGCACATAGCCCAGTGGGGTTTGAACCCACAAACCTCTGACAGTGCCAGATTAGCATGTTCAGTTCTCATCCCTCTACCCACCAGGAAAGGGCTGTGTACCTGAGAAATCTCACCAGGAGGCCTTAGCTATCCATAGCTGACTCTGGCCTCAAGTCATATGACCCTCCCTAAGACCAGGGGCCATGGCCCTTGCCTGATAAGCCAGAAGCTCTGGGAACAAGTGCATCTCCTCTAGCTGGGCTGACTTGGGGTAAGGTCAGGAGCTTGCCAAAATTTGAGGAAAAGAAGGAAGCCTGAATGTTAAGTGTCCATTGACTGTGTCCACAGCATAAAAACCTGGGTGGCCATGAGCTGTCACAAACCCTCATCTATAGTCAAGGAACTCTGCTCACAAGAGATTCAATTATTCAAATCAAGTCAGGAAATAGTATGCATAATCATGATCCAAATTTTGGAAGGACTGAAAACATGCTATGTATGTCTATGAGCCAGAAATGTCTACAGTGACAGAATGGACCATTGTGTAGTCATTCTGATCCCTCCAGCCCAGCCACAGCTCTCCAGAGGCCCTGCATGTTCTCTTGAGGAGTTAGTCATTATTGGATCACACGGCATACACATATAGCCACATGCACACAGCCATACTAAGCATGTGCACACATGTATACACATGCTTTGCTCATATACATGCACATACATATGTGTACCCACATGTGCATATATGTGAATCCTCCCACAGCTCCCACAGGTCTCAGCTTCTCAGGGACCTCACATGGGTGGGGAGAGGACCCCACCTTTCCCGGTGGCCCTGCCCACTAAGCATGCACTGAGGGTGCAGATTTGAGGTGCAAATTTGGGGACCTCCACATTCCTCTGCAAACCTCCTCTTCCTGCATGGGCTGTCTTATTGGACTTTGGAAAACTTACTATGGTCTGGCTGATTCTACCTCAATAATGTCTGCCCACATTTCTATAAGACAAGAAAGCAAATGATTTCTTAAAACACAATCCATGCTATCAGAACTGACGGACAGAGGCCAGGGAAATGGAAATGGCTCAGGACACGGACACACAGCGGGATCAAGCTCTGTGGGATGCCCACAGCAGGGTCTGCCTACAGTGGGCCCAAGGAAGCCGCCTCCTGGGCTGGCATGCCTACAGGTCATTCCCCGTGACTCTGTACTGGGCTAGGCTGGAGGCTAACTGCAGGAATAGCTTGTGGGGCCTGGAAATAGGTCACATGCCTCCCAGAGCCCTGGGAGCTGTTTAGTAATTGGTTCCCCAACCCTGAGTCTGACTGGAGAAATAAAGTCATGGTTGTCAATTTTCTTTGCAGAAAACAATATAGAAATACCCACACACTGGTGTCCACAAAACTTTGTTCACTAGTGCTGAACGGTGAAGCAATGCAAGTGTGCCTCAGTAGGTAAGGGGATGGATGTGGTCGGAATATAGCACATCTATAGCCTGCCTGGACCCTAAAGAAGAGGAGGATCCTGGCGCCGGGGGGGCTACTGGTTAACAGTGCAGAGCTTCAGACTGTGGAGACCAGAGTTCTGTGGGTGGCCCGTGCTGTGTCCATGCAGCCATGGGAACACGTGCAATGCCACAGGCTCATGTACTGAAGGGATTAAAGTGGAAAATTTTGTGTCAGCTCTATTTTACACAAAAGTCTTTATGTGCAGCATGACCCCGCTGCCAGAAGGCACATGGACACAGGGGAACGCAGGCACACACGGACATGGACTTGTGGCCCCAGACAGCTCTTAAGAAATAGAGGATGCAAGAGCCTATCAGGCCCATGAAGAGACAGCAGTACCACCTCTCACTGATGGTTCCCAAGGGGGGCTGAGGAGCTCCACAGCACACAGAAGCCTAAAGCCCATCGCTTCCCAGTGGAGCCACTGTGTGGCTCCACAATGGGATCATTCAGTACACCGCCCACTGCTCTGCACCCTACAGCTCCCCAGCTCCCTGTGCTGAGGGGACACCATGGCCACACCCACTTGCTCCTAGATCCCTGTTCTGATACACAGTTTAAGGCTAGAAAGCAGCAGGCACCACCAGCATCTTCATCTCCTGGGGGTCTGGGCCACTTTCCCAGTTAGAGGTTCTCTGTTGTCACCTCAGGATGAGTAAAAAAAAAAAAGAAAGAGAGAAAGAAAACAGCACAGAGTCATCATAGGTCTACCTCAATGCTCTCCACACCCACAATTATCCCTCAGTGCATGTTCAGGATCCTGTCTCCTCTCCAGACCCAGACCCTTTTCTGAATTCCCAGCCTGACACCCACTCTCACAGGAGGAGTATAGGGTACTCAGCCAGACATACTTGGAGCAACCTTGCTGGCCAAAGGGCAGGGCAGTCCCACTGGAGGGAACACTGCAGAGAACATGGCCACAGGCTGAGGAGCCTCCAGAGCCTGGCCTTGACTTGTAGGGCTGAGGAAAGGGATAATGCAGCACTTGGTGATGCCCCAGGGTGGCATCCAGTTTCCTGTCCTGAGCACAGGGCCCCGCATTCTGAGGTCAAGCATTCACAGGGACTTCTGGTGAAGGTTCCAGGAGACAGGGATTCTGTGAGGAGAAACCAGAGCCTCTGGCCAGGGCAGGTGGGGTGCTCCAGTTAGACCAGCCAGCTCCGGGGAGCCTGACAGACAAGCATGTGGGCACCTAAGCCAGGCCACACCTAGGTGGAGGTCACCTGGAGGAGCTACCTGGAGAGCACTTCTTGAATGTGGGAGGGAGGTGACTCCTGACACCCTTGAGGACAGACCTCATCCAGTCCACAGAAAGGTCCCCATGCCAGAAGAGAATCGTAAGTCCTTGGTTTATTGGCTCAACACCCCAGGCCCTAAGAGTCATAACTGTGAGTTCAGAGTGAGGGCCTCCTGTCTGACAGGCAGAGGATAGGTTCTGCCCCCATTCCGTCCCCATCCTGATCCTACCACCTATATCCCCTCCCATGGCTCCCCCACTGGCCTGAGATTCCTTCCACAGCACAGGCTTCACCACCAAATCCCTACCTGAAGACAAGATGCGGTGACCAGAGCTGTGCTAGGGCTCCTGGCCATTCCAGAATGTTGCCAGTGTCCATCTCTGCTTGACAGAATGATGGCAAATTTTTCTTCTTTACCTTTGTAGGCTTGAATGTGTCATCTGAAAGTTACAAAGTGCAGTTTTAAAAACTCACCAGTGCAGACCCTTCAACACTCTGCTGATGCAGCTGCCCCTACCTTGCGGCCTCTGCTGCCCTACAGGGTCCACCTGGAACATCTGCTTTTTCCACAGCAGCTCCCAAGGCACGACAGATGACAAACAGGAAGGAACTCAGCTATGGGAATGTTGCCCCAAGAACTCCTCAGAGACTTGCCTCCTGAGCCTATGTGGCCAGGATGAGCCCAGGCTGGGGTACGGAAGGGCACAGAACCTAATGAGCCCTCTCCAGCTGGGAGCCCCCCAGCCTGGCCTGGGCTCCCAGGGGGCCCCTCTCTACAGAGGGGGAAGGGGTACAGGGGACCCTGTCCCCACAGGGGTATTTTCTACCACCTGTGCTGATACTCAAGGTACCCCCAAGGCCCCCAGCCAGTCACAGACCTAAGGGAGTTCCAGAGCCCCCAGCACAAGGCCTCAGGAATCTGGGTCAGGTGACTGTGGGCAGGCTGGACCCAGGGAAGCAGCTCTCTGAAGAAGTCCAGGGAGGAGATGGCAGGGCCCAGAGAGGGGCCTGAGTCCAGACAGGCAGATGCAGTGTGTCTGCACGGTTCCCTCCTTTGGACTCAGAAACTCTCTTCCCAGCTCCTGGGCAGCCTCATTATTGGCCATACACTGTTCTCTGCCACTGATCACGTGACAGGGAGGGCCCTCCCTCCCACAGCCTTGGTGTTTTCTCCCCCACCCCCAGGTTTCTATTTTAATTTTGAGATAGGGTCTCACTATGCAGTTCAGGCTAGCCTTGAGCTCACTTTGTAGCCCAGGTTGGTTTCAAACTGGCAACAATCTTCCTGCCTCAGTTTCCCTGCCTCTGCCTCCCCAGTGCTGGGAATACAGACATGCACCACCACACCTGGACCCTCCCTCATTTTCATGACTGTACTGACTACCATCTGTCACCTCTGATAGGTCACAGAAGGCCATCCTTAGGGGTCTCTGCTGGACACCCCTTCCATGCATGGGCAGAGACACACAGAGCCTACAGTTCTAGGAGCCCTGCCCAGCAGTGACATCAGGTGAGTCAGAGGGACTTCAGGGGTGCAGACAAAGCCACAGGGAGCACAGAAGTGAGGTGTTGTGGGGAAGTCACATAGAGGCTGGGACCAGGACACTCTTTTCCTGGGCTTTTGCAGTCCCAGTGGCTGGAAGAACGGAGGCCTGGGGAGTCCTGGCCAATAGTTGAAGCTGAGAGGACAGTTTGGGACAAGGTATGTTCCCTACCCAGCCTAAATTGGGTGGTCCCAGGAGAGGAGGACCTGGGCCCTGGGCCCTGTCCCTGACTGTGGGCAACATGAAGTACCCGTTCTTATAGCCCAGAACTTGTCATGTCACACTGAGAAGGAAGAGGCTCAAGGTGCTGCTGCCCAAGGAATAGCTATCACCTGCACCCCTCAGCCACACCCCACAGGCCCCCAGAGGCCCCCTCCCACTTGCGCCTGCCGCCTTGCTGACTGCAGATCCTGGCCATGGTCAGTAGCCACAGGGACAGCAACAGGGTGAGGAAGCACAGCCCATGGGTGGAGCCCACAGGCCAGGCCAGCAGAGTCAACAACACCCAGTCCAGGCTGCCTGCCATAGCCAGACGCTGGTTATCTACAATCAAGAATGTGCCCTTCACTATTTTTATGCTGTCTGTATTTTCTTTATTTCTTTCAAGTTTTCATAAAGTTCTACTGAATGCCTCCCCCATGCACTCTGAGGACATCTCTGAGGAGTCCCCAAGACTTACTAGTCTCCTGACCTCCTTCCCGAGGCCTGGCCAGGTGACAGGGGTCTGCAGTTATCTCCTGCCATCACCCTGTCCAGCTCTCTGCTCTACTCCCCAGGGGCTCTTGGGGTACCTGGGACTTGAACCACCCCTCATTGGCCCGTGACATCAGCCCACAGAGAAGCAAGCCTGGCCCATGGCAGGGGCCTGAGGAGCTGCAGGAGCACAGAACCATGCCAGGTAGCCCAGCAGCAAGAGAGGCCCAAAGGGCCGTGCAGGCAGTGAGGCCAGAGCCGTGTACACCCTGGAGCCTGGGTGCTAGAGGCCTCCAAGCAGCACAGGGAATGTGGCCCTGGCCCAAGGGTTCAGGGTAGGAAGGGATGCATTCCCACACACCCCAGACACACACACACACACGTGCGTGCGTGCGCGCACACATGCATACCCATGTGCCTGTGCTCACGCCCATCCCAGAAGCATACATGGATACACATACATTCTCAAACAGAACCCAGATACACACACATGGATATGCACATGCTCACATAGACCCCCCCAGGATACATACATGCTTGCATAGGTACACAGATACACACTGATACATGCTTATGCAGACACATTCACACATACACACTGATAGACACACATTTGCAGACACAGAGACACAAATACACATTCACAGAAACACAGGTGGTACATATACAAACACATGCATAGATGTAAACACAAATACACATGCTGATATATGCTCTGACACATTGTCAGACTCAGGCACACATACACACACACAACAAACACATAGAGACACACAGATACATTCATAGACATATGGATGTATGTTCACACGGACACACATACACACTCACACAGACTTTCACAGAGACACAGGCTCACAAATACACATAGACACACAGACACACACATTTGCAGACACACAGATACATGTGCATGCAGACACACACAGCCGGTCTGGCCTCTTGGTGCCGGCCTCTGGCAAGGCAGTACCCCCCACCACCTTCCTTTTCCTCCCCGCAGACCTCCGTGCCCCCACACAGAACTCCAGGGTATTTTTTGTTTCTTCTTTGTTTTAGCCATGTTTTCATTTTGCCCCTGATCAAATGGTGTCTAGGGAAGTATGTGGCTCAGTAAGCAAAATTCTTCTGAAGATGAAATTCCAAAGCCCCCAGCCGCCGTGACCTCACCACCCCAATACCAACCGAACCTCTGCTGTTTTTATAAATCAGTGCCCGCCCAGGCAGCAGCGCACAATGGCCCAGTGTTGACGCTGGATTCCTCGCGTTCCCCAGCGTCCCCCACGTGGCCACCATGCAAGAACCAGAGGGAGTGCAGAGGCCAGGGCCCCCCAGCAGCCTTGCTGCCCCCAGGCAACCGTGTGTCCCCAGAAAGCCCTCCCTGGGGGCCAAGTCCTCCCAGGGACCATACCCTCCCTGCTGGTCTGTGACCTAGGCAGGCCCTGGTTTTCACCTTGAGCCCCCTGGCAGGGCTACTGTCACAATCTGTGACTCATCTGTCCCTCCCACACACACTTGAGCTAGAGCATAGGTGGACGGAGCCCCCAGCAGGCCTAACAAAGTCAGGCCAGCCCCTCAGGAGGGGGTGGACCTAGCACCCACTGTGCACCAGGCTGCACCCTGGGCAGCAGGTCTCCATCCTCCTCCCGGTACTCAAAGCCTGCATCTCAGTATATACCATGGTAGGAAGGCCCAAACAGAACAGAGGGAGGAAGAGACTGGGATCTCGGGTCAAGTAAACCCCAGAGAGCCCTAGTCAAGTGTCCCCCATCCAGCACTCCGCTCTCAGAGCCTGTTGAGCCCAAAGCTGCATCCTTCAGCCTCTGCACAGAGCTCCGACTCCCTCCCCACCTGTGGCTGAGCCGCCCCCTGCTGTCCTTCAAGACTTCTTCATTGTACTCTCCCCTGACAGGTGGCCCTAGAACAGTCACACACACACTATGCCTGCCCCCAGCACTAGCTCCATGAGCCACAGGGGAGGACAGCTGCCCGAAGCCCCTCCAGGAGCCCAGAAGAGGGGCCAAGCGTGTGTGAGATGCATCAGTACCAATCCCTCACTGACGCTAGAACCGTTATCCATGGAGAAAATGACCAAATTTCCCTCTGCGGAAGGGCAGCCGCGAACAGCCCGGCTAGGGCCCGTTCCCACCAGGCCCGGCTGTGTTCAACAGTTTAATCAATTAGTGAGATGCAGCCTCGGTGTCAGCTGCAGCGCTAATGAGGGTTCCCCACCCCCACCCGTGGGACCCACAGCCTGCTCTAGTGCTGGGCAGGTCCTGCTGGGCAGGCGCAGCCCCAGGAATGGATCTGGAAGCCTGGCCCTGTGGCTTTGCTGGCTGGCTGGCCGTGGTACCTGACCGTCCCTGCAGCTTTACTTCCTGACCCACCTCGGCTTCAGGCAGGTCTTCCCTGTGGAGCCCAGCCCACATGACAGCTGGGAGGGATGAAACCTCACTATGTAGACAAGGACACAGAATTCCCAAGGAACACAGGTTGCAGAGAGGCAGGGTGAGCCAGCGTGCCCACTGCTACCTCATCAAGTGCACACACGTAACCCATGCACACACGCATGCACACTTAAGACACACACACACACACACACACACACACACTGGGAGGAGGGAAACGAGGTGAGCCCCTTCACATATATGCACACTGGCTACAGGGCTGTCTTCTACTTCCAAGCTGTGATAAAGTATGAGCATAAACATAGATAACCAGCATTTCACACACGCTTTCAGGGGTTGCGTGTGCCTTGGGCCAGTGGGTGCCCCCAGCCTGGTCAGCCCCACACTCAGAAGAAGCCCTGTAGCACAATGTTCTATTGTACATCTGGAGACAGAGGTCTGACACAGGTGGAGGTGGCCAGAGACAGGTGTAGAGGGCAGATCCTATGTCTCTGGCAGCTTCGGGAGCACCGGTGCTGCATTCCGAGGCCCAGGCCTTCTCTGGTTCTCTCAATACTGCATCTCTGTAGGCCTCCCTGCCCACCTCTTCTGTTCTGCAGGACCCAACGATGATATGGGCCCACAGAGGATGCAGACTCATCATCCACCTAATGAGTAGCTGTCGCCACCTTTGCTGTGAGGCTCAGAGGATCAGGAGAGGACAACAGGATGGAGCAGACAAGAGAAGAGATTCAGGTCATAAGACATGGAAACATGGTCACTGGAAATCAGAGAAATGCACACTGCCCATGGGAGACCCCCAGTGAGCAAGCATTCTTCTCAGAACTGATGCCAAAAAGCAGAGGAGTTGCTGCAAATCTAGAAAAGGGCCTGGGGTTGCACCCCTTCCTCTAGCCACCTTCTATTTGCACTCCCAAGGAGACCCCAAAAGCAAAGAATGAGGGGTGGCAGAGCCAGTCACATGGTTTGGGGTGGGCAAGGGTTGTTGGTGGCAAAACTAGGGACTTAACTCTGGTCCAAGCCAGGAGCCACGCCAGCTTGACCAGCACAGGGACAGCTGATGTGGCCAGCACAGGTGACCCGCCAGCAGAATCACTGGTCCTGCTGCCTCTGACCCTAGGACAGGACATGGTTGCTCCTGCCTTAACAAGACCTATAGCCCACAATAGCACAGGCAGCTCCAGAGTCCAGCTCAGCTTCAAAACCAATGGGATGTATATTTTACATATTTCTCTCGGAAAAGATGTGGCCTCTGAGAGGCTGAAGGTCCTTGCTTTTCCCTGGCCCTCATAGTGGCCACAGACCACCTCAGTGCCCACACCAGTGGTGCCCTAAGGTATAAGGACCCTGCCTCTGCACACCAGCCACATGGGCCACCTGGGGCCTCTGCAAGGTGTGCGTGACCTTTCCCAGCTCCCACTGCACCTCCCTGTGATGCCCAACTGGGCCAGCACAGGTAACCTGAGTCCTTGGATCCCTACTACTCACACTCTCCATCCCTGTTTCCTCCCCTTCTTTGCCTCCTAGGATTTACTTATCACCAGGCTCAATGGTGATGGCCACCCATCTGCCCTGAGAAGGGCAGGTCCCCTTACTGAGTACCCCTAGGTATCCTGCCCCAGCTCATACCCATGGGGCCAGCTCCACATGGAGCTATCAAGGACAGGACCAGGATTCCTACACTAATGGCTCAGGCTTCCTGATCCCAGTGCACCACATGACAGGTATGAGAGGTGGCCCTGCCTGGACCCATCCCACCCAGTTCTTCTGGGCAGCAAACAGGGCCAGGGCACAACTGAGGACAATGTGGCCTGCAGGAACCTGAATCCTTGGGACATCCAGTAAATGGAAAGAATCCAGGGCCACCATCTGCTTACATCCCCAAATTCCATCTCTTTGACACATTCCCTGCCCAGAGGGATCATGGGGCGACGAGGAGGGGCTGCCTGAAGATCGAGGTGGGGAGGAGGCAGCCGGCAATCTTTCCCCAGAACCAAGCTGCTTAAGCCAAGTTCCTCTGCCCTAGGATCATGGTAAGGTACCCAGTGCCTCTAAGAAGCCTCGAGCCTGGGCCAGGTACACGCCTACTCCAGGAGGACCTCACCAGGGACACGCCCGAGCTGGGCAGACAACAAGTGAGGCTTGGCTCCACATGTAGGAGAGAAGATAATCATGGCAGCCTCTGCTGCTTCCTACAGTGGAACAGCTCAGATGTAGGGGAGCGACAGTGCTGGGAGGGACCAGTGGGGGTAGAAGTTGGGGGCAGGGGACAGAGCTGGGAGGCAGGGAAGCTACGGGGAAGCACAGCATCTGTAGCATACTTGGGGAAGGAGGAGATCCACTGCTGGAGGACCACAGAATGACTCCCATCCTCCACCCATTGACAGACTGTGCAAGCTTCATGCAGCACCCAAAGAGGCAGTCCAGCCCCAGAAGGGAGCAGATGGCATGCAGGGGTCACTGGGGACCCACCCACAGGTCCCCTGGTGACCCTCCCTCCAGTGGTGGCTTCCCCAGGAGGAGTTGGTGAAGGGCAGAAGCTGTTGGATGAGGTAGAAAGGAAGTGGTGGGTGGCAGGAGCGATCTGCTGGACATGTGGATCTCCTGGCTCCACCTGAACTCCAGGAGCCAAGGCCATGGAAGATGCCAATCTTCACCAACCTGTGGGGTTGGCACCTCCCATGGCCTCCTGGATCCAATGCTCAACCCTGGCCTGGCTTCCAGAAGGAGGGTATTTCCTCCCATCCAAATCCTGCTCCCTCCTGACCTGTGGGCAGGCCAACCCTCTGGTCTCCCCTGGAGTGTCTTCAAACCGCCAGTTTTCCAGGGGACCTTCATCCCCCTGTAAGGATAGCAGACTGCCAGACCTGCCATTCCTGATCCACAACTTCCTCCCCAACCCCACTGGTGCTGCAGAGAAAGCAGCAACCAGGAGGGCTTCAGGTCCCTCCTCCAAAGCCTGTCCCCTCTGGGCTGTGACCCATCCTACTGGCAGTGTCATAATCACCAGCCACAATGGGGCTTGGCCCGGCACGAACCATCCTGCCTCATGCCCTTGCCCCACAAGCACCTGCTCCCTGTTGTAACCTGTGGGAACCTGCAGACCTGGGCTGGCACAATCTGAGCTGGTATATGCCTGACCTTAAGTAGGCCTGAGCTGACACACACTTGTGCGGGCAAGTGAACTGATGACCAGTGCTTCACAGTGTGAGGCTGGCAGGGTGCTCAGCAGCTACCCAACACTCTCTCATCCCCCCTTGCACTCAACCTCCAGACAGGAAAAACTGTCTGATTCACAAACGAGCACACAGATGGGGTCTGGTTACCTCTCACTCTCAGGATTCCCTATGAGGTGAATAGCCCCCAGCCCGTTTTATGTCTGTCTATAACCTTTGCATGTGACTTCAGCTGGAAATGGGGTCTTTGCCGGTCGGATGATAAGGTCTTGGAGTAGGCCCTGACTCAGGGACTGTGTCTTTATAAGAATGGACAAATGTGGACCTGGGCACACTCAGCAGAGGAGCCCTGGGACTTAGAGACAGACTGGAATAACTGGTCACAAGCCCTGACACCTGGAGCTACCAGAAGCCGGAAGAGCTTCCAGGGGAAGCACAGCCCTGCCACACAGATTCTGGATTTTGGCTTCTAAAACTGAGAAAATACCCACACCTTGAGGTGCTTCATTTATGGTGATTTGTTACAATAAGCACAGAACCCTAACACCCTCAGAGGTCATGGGGGCCACTGACCCTGGCTCAGACCAGGACCTGGTTGTCCCAAGATGTGGGCTTGGGCATTCGGGGAATTAACAGAAGGAGACTGGGCAGTGCTGAAGGTGACAGTGATCAGCAGGAACAAGGCAGGGGAAGAGTGACTGAGGCTAGACAGCAGTCTCTGGATGTGTCCAACAGGGGCCCCACAGGCCCAGAAAGGAAAGGCCTGAGCAGATGCCCTGCTGACCCAGTGGAGAGAGACCCCACTGCGGTCAGACCCTGCGGCTTGGGAAGCCCACAGCACCTGAGCTTCTTCACACAGCAAAACCCAAACAAGACAATAACAAAAGAGAGACATACATATTTGGCCCCATAAATTCTGATCACAATAACAAAAACTCTGAAGGGTATGCAGATTCTCACTGACCGCCCTGTGCACCCCAACCTGGCACCTTATCAGCATCCTAAGCTCATGCAGGGGCTTAGGGTGATCTTAAAACAGCATTAAATGGTACACCAACACATCTTCAGACATAGGAATGTTTCCTATGGACATTCTTTTTTACAAAAAAATAATAACTTAGTTTGCATTTTACAGCATTTCCAATCAGTCAGGATGTCCGTGGCTGGGATCTTGTGGGGTCGGAGCAGCACGTACCTCCACAGCCAGAGCACCAGGCCAGAATACCACCTGGCCCACAGCCCTAGCTTACAGCCCCCAGCGGCCAGCAGGAGTTCATCAGGAGAAGGTGGGCAGCACCCAGGCCCATGGTCACT
The DNA here is from genome assembly GCF_000260255.1 of Octodon degus. NCBI lineage: Eukaryota > Metazoa > Chordata > Mammalia > Rodentia > Octodontidae > Octodon > Octodon degus. The sequence goes on from NW_004524688.1 coordinate 5,374,545, forward strand.
CTGTGCCAATCTCACAGGGGTTCAGCCCTCTCTCCTCTGCATCCCTGTACATCCTTTGGAAGTCACTGAAGCGAGGGGCACAGCCAAGCTGTGCCTCCCCAAAGTGCATATGACCAGTGAAGAGGAAGTCCCCATGGCCCGGCCGCACACCACACTCCAGCAGCGTTGTGACGTGGCCCTGCCAGTGTCCATTGCCCTCTGGAGCCGGCTGGAAGACCCTGCTTTTCTGCCGGTAGAGTCTGCTCACCCGCAGGTGAATGACAGACTCCTGGCGTTCTGGTTCATGGATGACATCCTGGATGGAGCCTCGGACAACTGCAGAGGAGACAGACAAAGGGTCAGTGGAGTCGAGTGGGCACTGCCAGCCAAGGACAGTAGTACATGTCGCCCTGTTCATGGCCCCAACTTTCCAGGGGAGAACAAGAAAATATGCAGGCCAATAGCAAGATGCTTGGCAGCTCTGTCACATTAGGCAACAGGGCAGCTGAGAGGACAGGGTCATACAAGGAGAGGGACAGAGAAGGGCTGGTATTGGCAGCTCCAACAGGACCATACCCAGAGACCCTGCCACAGCTCTAGAGCCCAGCCCAGGACCCAGAAAGCAGAAAGGAGCCCAACCCATCATGCAGTCCTTGGAGCTGTATCAGAGTCCTCTTAAGAACTCAGAGCTGGGGCATCCCAGGCCTGGTCTAACACGGCACCATCATGGCAGCAGGCCAGTGAGCCAGGTTCTCCAACCCAAGCCTTCCCCTAAGTGCTATGCAAACCACAGGCAAGGCTTTCTCATTCCTCAGACCATGGCCCTGAGCTGTCTAGCACTTCAAAACACCAGCCACCAGGGGACCTGGAGGAGGGACTGAAGCACCTCCAAGGTGACAGCCAACACAGGGGTGCCCCAGGCTGCCCGTGGAGTCACCTAGAATATCAACCCTACTTCTCTATGTACATGTGTGTGTGCATGTAGGCCTGTGACAAGTGTAAGGATGTGGAAGCATGTGTATGTCCTCATGGGTTTGAATGTTGGTTTGCGAGGATGTGTATACAGGCACCTTTTCCAGTGACAGGGAAGGCCACACCCACAGCTTCACAGTCCTATCCCCTACGAGGAAGTTCAACGCCAGTTCTGGAAGGCTCTTCTTGTGCACAAAGCAGGAACCGTGAGCACATGAGAAAGACATCATGAAGGCACACTTACCAAAGTCACTGGTGCAGACGGCGAGGAGGACTTCAGTATCACTGCAAGGGCGGCAAGGGGCTGAAGAGGAGAGAGCACGGTCAGTACACAGCCCGGACAGCGGTGGGCCCCGGATGGTGCCCTCCCAGTTGTAAAGGGTAGGCAGCCACAGACCACCCTCAGCCTGACACCCTAACCTACTCTTGACAATCACTCAAAGCTGTGCTCAAACCTCTGTGGCCAATACTACGCCCACAGTGTCAGGCCATACCCTAGAGGAACCACACAGAGCAAGAGAGCCCCACCATGCAGGCTCCTCAGCTTCACCAGGACCAGAGAGCTCACAGAGCAGCAACCACCCTAAAAGCAAGACTACAGGACAGGCAGCTGCACACCTGCTCCCGCTTACCTTGTTAACAAAGTCGTGCAGATAAGCAACACTCCACTCACTTAAAAATCATTCTTATGTGCCCAGCACACATGAAGCCATCTCCATGCTAAACTGAGATGGTCTGTCCCTCACAATGCCCAACAAACTCACCCACACCCAGCCTCCACATCCATATACCAAAAAGCTGGACCACTTCAAGGATGTCAGAATCCTTACAAAAGAAGACCCCGCCCACAGCGTCGAGATGCCTCCTTTTCTAGATCCATCTGCAGCTACAACCCAAGAGGAGGGTTCCATCTGCCAGGGCTCAAAGACTACCTAGGAAATGCACCAAGGCCAAGACTCTGAAGGAGACTGTGCCTGCCTGCCCTGGACCTGAGGCCTCTGGTCAAGACCATGAGCTTAGCCCTCTCCTCAGCAGCACCCAGACACTTTTCCAGCTCAGCTGTGTCCACGGATCCTACTCTGAGGCTCCTGTAACTTCAGGGCCTTTTGTCTCCAGAACTCAAGGTGCCAAGTCTGTTCACAATGAGTCCCATGCTGGCCAAAACCAGACTTGCACAACACACATCTCCCAGGGTGGCTCTCAGCCTGCTCTTCACCCCACTTCCATAGATGTGAAACAGAAACTCCAGACCCTGCAGCTTTTTGCAGACTTCAGTCTCACTATGTCCCAGGGCAAATCCAGGAAAGTGTGGTCACACCACTTGCTCTTCCTGCAGAGCTCAAGCCTTCTGCCTCACCTGTCTGAGTAGGCCACAGTTTTCCTAACTCACTAGAAGGTTGGCAGTGTGAAATCTCAGTGAGACAAGTTTCCCCTTCATGTGCCTGTCTGTAAGGCTTGGCAGCCCTCTCCTCAGGGTGCTCTGGAAGAGGCTAATACCATCTGCACATCTGGTCATCCACCCTTACCACCCTGAGGTGAGTGAGGCAGAGCTGACACCTGCCTGGCAGCTACATAGACTCCATATGAGTGCTGGTGACTCAGGCCAGGGGGACAAGGTGGAACACAGGCCAGTACCTTGGCCACAGCAAAAAGGCCAAACATTTGTAGCAGGAGCTCAGAGAGGACCTGGAAGTACCCAGCCCCCAACCTGTATACAGCATTAATGGAGTGGAGACCATGCCCCAGGGTCTGCAGCCCTCCTGGGCAGGCAGGTTCTGAGAGCTCTGGCCTTCTGTCCTATCCTAGCTGGCAGGGACAGACACCTCCCACCACCCCAGGCTGTGCACTTGCTGATTCATGCCCCACCCACCACCTGCCAGCACCTCTGCTTCTATTCAGTTATCAGAAAAAGGAGAAGCCACAGAACAGGAAGAACCTGTTGGCCCCGCTCTCTGCTCATCAGAGGACTGCACCCCCACCCTACCTCCAATCTGTAGCCTTTCACTGACAGGTCTGGAGCCCCTCTGGTGGCCACCCCAACCTGGCTGGTGGGAGATCCTCTCCTTCCTGTGATATCCTCTTAGCCACACTGCATCTCTCCATGTGGGTTTGCCCAGTTGGCAGGGGGTCTCCTGCCCAGCTGGGGTGTGCCCTCCATTGCCAGCTGTTCACCACCCCAGGCCCATAAGCACTGTGGGCATCAGTGTACTCATGTTTTGGGTGGCATCTTTATTCAGGACATGAGACTTTGGGGAACCTTCCATCCTGGCTGGTGCCTGCTCAGTGCCATGGAGTTGGAGCTCTGAGCCCAGGGTCCCCCATGCAAGTGGAGGCAGCCAGGGTGACAACAGCATGGGTGAACAGTCAAGCCCACAGTGACCACAGCCCACCTGGCAGCGCTGGGCAGGAAGCCTCTGGGCCACACAGTCCTGAGGCAAGAGAGCAGTGATCCCCAGGAGCTACCCAGAGATAATGAGCCCTGCGCTATGGCGGACATCATAGGCAGATGAGCCAACAGCCCCAAACATGCCCCAAGACCAGGTCCCAGGCTGTAGTATACAGCAGCAGCCACACCCTCAAGCTTCACCCTCCCTTGAGTCACATGCCCTGGGACTTCTGCAGGACACTGGGGACAAAGTGTGGAGATTCTCCCCTCACCAGAGTTCAGCTTGCCCTGGCTCAGGCCCATCCACCCCCAGAAGGCATGGGCCCTGGAGGGCAGTCTGTAGCCAGAGACCGCCAGGCCCCTGTAAGCCACACCATCACCAGCTGAGCTAACAAAGCGCCACCCTGGAGGTGTCTGTCTTCAATTCTGAGCTTCAAAGGGCACAGGTCACCTTCATGGAAAATTCAGTGTGGACTCCAAGGATGGCAATCTGGAAACAATCATTAATCAGAGCTGGGCTCCTTGGGGCTGTGGAATGTGCTGGTCAGGCACACATGGCAGTGTGTTTCCAGGGCTGAAGGTGGAAGCTTTGGAATTGCTCAGCAAAGCGTGTGAGACTGAGTGAGGGGAGAGTACCGCCTCAGAAGGGCCATCAGGGAGGGCAGGTGCCAGTGGGGAGCATGGTGGTGCAGCGAGGGTGAGCAAGCAGGAGTGGCTGCACATGAGAAGCTGGCCTGCCAGTATGGAGCACAGGACGAACGGGTGAGAGCTGCCCGGGCAACACACCCAAGTTCCAAAGGGAGACTCCCACAGCACAGCCTGCTGGGGTCAGCAAAGCAGGGCACCAGGTGGAAGCAATGAGCCACAGGTAAAGGGGAGCTGGGGCTCCCTGGAAGTCTGCACTAGCTGGGAAGCACCGGGATGTGAGGGCCGCTGTGCCAGCCCCTGTATCCTCACCTGCTCTCCAGCCATGTTGGCGTCCCTCTCGCTTCCCAGGCAGGAAGTGGGTGGATGCTAGACCCTCCCTGCCCCAAAGCTGAGAGATGGTAAAGATGAAAGACAATCACAGGATAATTGCAGCAGCCTAAGATAAGTCCCCTGAAGCCAGAAAGGAAACAACCAGAGAAATGGGAAGCTCAGGGAAAGAATCTAGCTTCTTCAGTTCTAGGCTTCAGTACTAACCAGGCTGGTTGCTCAGGCTCAGCAAGCAGAGCAGGTTTTAAAGGGGATGGGGGTGAGGTAGCCAGGGCTAGGGCAACAGTGACTTCAGCATCAGTGTCCTCTCCTCTTCCCTCTATCATATGCCTGAAATGCTGCTGTCCCTGACCTGACTGCCTGCTAAAAGCCCAGAGCACACAGGGAGCTGTGCCACAAGTACCCAAGATGTCATCCTGAGAAACAGAGTAAAATCTGCAGGTCCATTTGTGCCTCTTCCCTGCAACCAAATGAGGTTCCGAGCCTTACTAACCACCCCATCACCACAGTCTATGGGTGATAATCATTTCCCTGGGTGGCTGGGCCTGGGCACATGCCAGACAACCCCACCGGCCCCTTGTCCTGGACTTGCATCTGTAGTTTTTTGTGGCTGTGTTTGTGTCCTGCCAGATTCTTCAGGTACTGGAGGGAGTATACATTGCTCAGGGACCCAAGCAGCAGAGATGAGAACATAACCTACTGGGTGGCAACCAAATCCCCATGCTGTGGACCAGCGTCACCTCCCACCTGGCTCCTAACTTTATCACTGGATGAGCGGCCTGCCCCTCTGCTCTGGTCTTCTTAGCTACTGGTATGTCAGGGAAGTCAATTATGCTACACACAGGGACTCATAGTTACCTTTTGTCATGCAGAACTGTCCAAAGGGGCAGGCCTACTCCTGGCTATGTGAAGACCCAGGCTTGATTGTGCCCATGTGTCTGCTAGGCTTCAGCTCAAAGAACCTCTGCTCACTTGTGTTGGCACAAACTAGAACCTGTGCTTCCTTGGAGAGCTGGATCTCCTCCTAATGTGACCATTCAGGCCACGTACACCCTCAGCCTGCACTGTTGGAACTCCTGCTAGAACAGAAGACAAGGGAGACCCTGGTGCTGGCCAGAGAGAGATCGGAGCTGCCTGGCCTCAGGAGGACAATGTGGCTGCTGCCAGATGGCAGGCACCAACATTCCACATTATGTACCCATTCCTCAGGCATTAAAGGCTTAGCAGCCCCTATTCCCTGATCAAAGCCAAATACCCTAGGGAGAGGAGATGAGCCTCTCCAATCTCTGCGGCCCAAGGCCTTCAGGAAAGGCCCTGGAGGTGCTACTCCTCCAGGGGAGCAGGCATCTGTGCCTTGAAGGGGAGGGTCAGGTCCTGGCTCTCAGGGTACCCAATACAACCGAGGCTCTGTCCTACCCGAAGGTTTGATGATCTCTTCATGGCTGGGCTGCCTCAAATGAGCCTTTACCATTGGCAAGGTGCTTAGAACCCCTACAGGCTCAATTCTAACAGGCACAAGCCAGGGGGTGGTATGCAGTAGAGTAATGAGGGAACCCAACTCCCTCCTCCAAGACAGTCCTGGGCACAGAGCCAGTGTGACATTTGCCTATGCGGTTAAGGAGATGCACAGATGTCAGGGCCACCACCTCTCCGTGACCACACAGGAACCTTGGGCAGCTCAACCAACCCCACAGGCCTCAGTGCGCAACCTGGAAGCTGGTACACGCAGGGGCAGGGGTGGGAGATCTGTTAGTCTTCCCGGTTCACAAGCAGCACCTGGATTTGCAGGCACCTGGCTGTACAGGTGTGTGACACCCATTGTGCAGTGAAGGCAGACCCACCCAAAGGCTCTAAGAACCAAAGTCCAGGCTGCAGAAAGGCCACTGCAGTGGAACAGCTTCAGGCCAGCCCACCTGTCCCCAGTACAAGGGAGGCTTTCAGTTCCCTGTGTCTGCCCTGGCACTTTCTGCCTCCAGTTGAAAGGCTATCACTTTGGTCAATCTCAATGTGGTATTCAGGTCATTCCAGGTTTGTTTTCATGATGAGCTCATTTTCAGACCCTCAAGGCCAGGTGCATTCCTCCCCTATCGCTCCATCCACCCTGACCAGTGGCCCAGGTATCCCAAAAACTCAGATCCTGCTTGCTCACATCAGAGTTTTCTAGAAGAGATTGACACTGTCGATAGTGATACATGATACTTCGGCTTCCCCCTGACACACGGGAAGCACTTGCTCCTCTCAAAAAAAATAAAGAAAGAAAGAAAAGAAAAGAAAGAAAACCCAAAGCCAGGCCCCTGAAACCTGGCCTATCCACAGCCTCACCCCACCCATATAGCCTTGGAGGGAACTTCTGTCCAGAAGCTCATGTGGGTCCATACATCACACACTGGGATGAGGACTGGCATGGTCAGAGGTGGCCTTGTTGTCCCTACAAGGGGCTTCTCCTTTCCTGCAATCCCTGCCAGCCACCTGGCCACTCTCCCACTCACAGCCACTTCCTGGTGTCTCCTCTGTACACAGAAGCCTTCTCCCATAGGTCTCTAACTTGCCCTGCAGAGTGGGGTCAGCCCTACCTTCCACAAAGGCCCCATGTAGCTTCCTCAGTCCTGACAGTGTTCACCCACAAAACTCTCAGAACTAGACTCAGCCCCAAGTTCTGGGATATCACAGTCTTGTGCTGCTAGTAAACACTCAGGCTGATTGATGGGACAATCTGAAGGGTTAAAATCCCCCTCTCATATGAGTTATGACCAAACGTGAGGGACCAGGATCCTGGGCCACCTTGGAAGATGCTGTGCTCCCCCATGCACACTTCCTGAGGACAAACACTGTTCTGCAAGGTCAGACACACCAGGACCTAATGAGACCCACAGATTAACTGCAGTCTCTACCTGAAGGGGTTTTGGTGGAAAAGCCTAAATTTCAAAGGTGGTTTAGGTTCAAGCTGCAACTCCCCCCCAACTTCTCTAATGGGGCTATCTTCAGGAACTCAGGTGTTCCCTAGGCAATGGTGGCATGACAAAGGTGTCTTGTCCATGCTACAGACATGCAGTGCATTCCTCATACCAGCAGAGGAGGAACAGAAGAACCCTGGAGAGGTCTGGTGAGCCCAGAGTGGGCCTGCAACCACAGCACAGTGCACCCACACCACTTACCGGTCAGCACATGCAGATCCAGCGCCTGGCGCCCATTCATCAGCTCATACTGGAAGCCTGTGGCCCTCCTGCTGATGTCCTGCTGGGGCGTCGCCTCTACAAATAGGCCTCCTTGCTCCAGGCTGAAGCACTGCACCCGGCTGGGCTCACTGTCTCCATCCCGCACCAACAGTCTCAGTTCTCCAGTTTTTTCCAGATAAATATTAGCCCCCGAGGAGTCCCTGAAAGGCTTGATGCACACAGTCAGGTGTCGGGAGGGTGAGAAGGTGTTAGGCCTCAGGTTCACAATGAGCGCCCCTGTTGGATACATCCACTCCACAGAGCCGGCTGAGCAGCGCAGGTACACCTGCTCCACCTCCTTCTTGTGTGCTTCATGTGTCAGCCCACTGTGGAAAAGGGACAGAGTCAGCCAGAGCCTGGGGCCCAGACTCCTAGCACCCACACACTTAGAGCAATTCCACTGCCCAATTGGGCACCCCTAGCCCTCTAGGGGTACAAGGCAGGGTCCCTCTTCTGGGAGGAGGGGGTGTGTGCCCAGTGACAGTCAGCTCTGCACACTCCTCCCCCAAGATCCTCCCAGTGAGGCTGCTCCAGCACCGGGGTGGGGTGAGCCACAGCTCTGACACACACCCCCGGTGGTATAGGTGCCTCATACCTTCACAGCACCCTGACCTGCAGCTTTGATCTCAAGTCTCAGTGCATCTGTGACAGGGACACAGAGGCTCTAGGAACAGTGGAAATGAGAAGCAAAGACCTGCTGGGTGCTTTTGAACCCCAAGGAAGCACTGTAGGACTTTGGCACCAACCCCTGTTGAACCAGGAGGCCTACGCAGTCAGGGGAAGGACAGTGCAGAGCCCATGGACATGGGTGATGACGAACCTCAGGCGCAGGGGCACTGTAGGTGCAGCCAAGCTCCAGCACCCCTCCTCGCAAGCTGGGGCTGTCAGCTATGAGGGTGAGCACCATCTTCTTACACCCAACTTATTCAGTGGTGGTCAGGCATAAATATATTTCCCTTAAGGTGATGACTTGACCATTTTTCATTCATTTACAAGCCTGAAATTCCTACACCTTCAATTGTATTATCAAAAATAAATTCAAATGCAAAATAGCTCATTGGACTAAACACCTGCTTCCCTGGCAACACATGCTGCACCAGCCCCACCCCTGGGTGCACTAAGCCAGCGACCAGGTCCAGGCATGGTGGTGCATGCCTATAATCCCAGTGCTGGAGAGGCTGAAAACAGGAGAATCACTACAAGTCCAAGCTGTGTAGTGAGACCATGTACCAAATACATAAAAAATAAATAAAATAAAAAATTCAAGTATCATTAAAGCAAAATCCAGTACAAGCACAAAGGCATATCCTCTCAAGGGTGGGAGACAAGGCTGAGGACAAGGACTAAAGGGAACCCCTGAAGTAAAAGGATGATCTTGCACCTCCTACGCTCTGAATCGGAAAAAAAATGCATAGTGTGTGTTTATTCATCCTTTGCTCACTCCTGCTGAGGTAGGTCCTGAGAAAGATAGTTGTTTTCAAGAAATTGAAACCACCAAGAACGTTGACGTTTCTACTGCAGGAACTTTAATGTAAATGCCAGCCTGTCGCTCATGGTTACGTCATAACCACAAGTGGGCCTGACAGTGTGCTAGTGACTTCAGCCCAGTGTTTTATTACATGAAATTCGGTTCTGATCAGATCTCAGGTTCACCCACATTCTTGAGATTTTTATGTGAAATAAGCAACACTATATCGAGTCCTAGTCTGAGTGAGTTACCAGAAACATTTCTGCAGAGGAGAAAATGTATAACATATGGTTCACATTCACTGCTGGTGACTCATGTTCTGGGCCCCCAAAACCTCACGCCTGAGATGAGGTTGGTTGCAGGCTGGCTGCTCAGTCACCCTGCCGACCACATCAGAAGGAAACACAGAGGGCGAACCCCTTGACCTGCTCCCCACCCCCACAAGGTCCTGGGTCATGAGCAGCCAGCCTGGCTGCAGATGTTGGCAGGGCCCCACACACAGAACAAACTGACAAAATTACAGGCAATAAAACTCACACAAGTTCACCTGACACCTATGAGGGACGGGCATAATTATAGTGCTGGGTGAAAATTAAACTAAATGGTGAGTGGCTGCCACACATGCTTATAATCAGCTCTGTCCTTCTATAGTCAAAACCTGATTGTTCTGTCCCTCCTCCCATCAAGGAGCAGCTGACACTTGTCCCCACAGAAGCACGATCTTCAACTCGCTCCCCAATATGAACCATCCAGGCTGAGGTTCTGCTTGCTCCTTGGAGGCTCAGGGGGTACGGACCCACATCAGAGACTCACAGACCTCTGACAACACCACATGCCCCTGGTGGGAAGGGGAACAGGGTCACCAGCCCCCTATACCAGCTCTGGGCTTTCTGTAGGCCAGAGAAAGAGGTGACCATCATAGCCCCCACTGCAGCCAACATGGGAGGGTCTCCAAAAGGATGCAAAACTCAGGTGGGCCTCTGAGAAATGGGGCACCTGTCACCTCACCTTTGTTGATGTCTTCAACAGCCCAGAGAAGAGCCCACACTCTTCCCAGACCAGTGGTTGTAGCATCTCACTTTCTAAAACATCACAGTCAATAAGAACCCAAACAGGTGTTCAGCACGGGAGTGCTCCCACTAAAATCTGCATTGTGTGATGCACAAGATACCCTTTGAGATAGCTACTGAGAAAAGGCAAACCAAGGAACCCCTCAGCTGGATAATTAAAGATCTTTGGTGGAGTCAAAGTCTGTACTGTGCTGGTTTGTACCTGAATACCTGGTACTCCAAATCTCTCACCTCAAATATCCAACCCCGCAGCAAACCTAAAAAAAAATCTCTTCAAAGTATCTATGACTGGGAATGTGAATCATTACTGATTACACTAATCATATTGTGTGTGTGTGTGTAAGTGTGGTGCCGGGGATCAAACTTAAGACCTTGCACTTGCCAGGCAAGTGCTTATGGCACTGAGCTATATCCCTGGCCTCCACTAATCATATTTTACCATCTTTACAAGGTGCAGGTGATGCACTAAGCACTGCTCTGACGAAGCTGCCGGATGTAGGCAGAACTGTGGTTCTAATCTACCTCATGGAACTCACAAGGCTGATATAATTACACATTAATTAGGCTGAATTAAGGCTTTAAAAAAAAACTCAGCAATGATGTGTAGGTGGACAGACCTGTGTGCTTTCATGGAAGGGAAGGTAAATCTCACATTGGTATGGGGCAAAGCATCAGTGAGGGGCCAGCTTACACACCACTCCCACCACAGCCAGGCACGCCTAAAGCCAGCAGGGCAAGATGTTGGTCTCTGGTTTACTGAAGTTGGGAAGAGCTTCAGAGCCAGGGTGAAACCTAAAGGCTCTGCTGACAAGTAGTGCTTTTCATTTCCTCAGCTGGTAAGAGGCAGTCCAAGTGTGAGTGTACCTCCCACAGCCCCTAGTTGATGGCAGTGGCAAAGTTCAGGGTCCATCTTTATGGCCCTGGCTCATAAAGATGGGGTGCTGGTTCCACCCTTCCAAAGGGAGAGGCATTGCAAAATCTCCAGCGTGATCGCTTAGAAACACCTCAAAGTCTTAGCGCATCAAATGTGAGTGGCCAGTGTTAGAAAGCAGCTCCCTTCCTATCAGGATCAGAATCTCGCTTATCTCAGCACCCTCCACCTAGAACTGTCTGTAGAACAGCTCCTAAAATCATAAACGGAGTTAGTCCCCTGACACAAAGTAGCCCCCTGACAGTGAGTCAGCTGGGGGCAGAGATGTACTCATCAGTAGGGCCAGACCCCAAGGCAAGGTGCCTTTTTAGTGCTGCAGATGACAGTCAAGCTCCACAGTCCAGGCAGCTGCCCTTTGAAACCCAGCCAGCTCTGCCTCTGAGAGAGGGCCCTGGAAGGAGTCGCTGGGAGGAGCGCTAGTCTCTCTGGGCTTCCCCAGGCCCTACAGGAGGATGTGCACACACCTGGGGCACACCCCCACCACCGCACTGCTGGAGCAGACACTGGCCCGCCCCTGAGCTTCAGGGAAGGAAGGGGTGCTTGCAGGCACAGTGCTCTGAAACCTGGAAAGGCAGTTGGCTTACAGGAAACTCAGGCTCACAGGACAGGGACTGGGTTTGTTTTTGATCTGCTGGAGCAGGTCACCCCAAGGCCTTGGGTTGGGTGTTGGTTGATTCACCAGTGGAGCTTCAAGCAGGGACCTTAATTACTGTGGTAGGAGAGGACAGCCCCAGCAGAGGCGTCAGAGTCAGGGGCTGCAGGCCAGCTCTGTGCTGGCGCCAGCATTCCCGAGGCCAACCCTCCTCCAGAGCTCCATCCGCCCTCAGCTTGCCCTGCTCTCGCAGGCAGGGGGGCTCTGCACAGAGGAACTGAAAATTCCCAAGAGGTGGACAGTGCCCAGATCTCAGGAGTCGGACTCAATCCTTCCATCCACCCCCACCCATTGGCAGGAGCCCTCTAGGGTGAGTGAATGTGGTCGCTGTGCTTTCAGAGAACTGTGTGCTGTGAGTGTCCAGGATGACCAGCATGCCCAGCTGACGCAGAGCCCCTCCCAGGCTCACCTCCCACCCTGCTCGGAAAGCTGGCAGCAACCACAGCGCCAGCGCCGCCCCCGCCCCGGTGTGAGTCGTCCAGGCTGCAGTCTGCCCATCGAACCAGGCTGGGGTGGGGTGGGCGCCCGCCTGTGGGGACCTCCAACCAGGCCCGAGGGCACCCCCAGCGCATCCGCGCACAAACTGCTTAAGTGGCAACGTCCGAGGCACAAAACCCGCCCTCGAAGGGCAGGGACCCTCGCCATGCCCGGCGCCCTCCGCGCCTGGCTTTCCGGCACCCCGCCCGCGCGGACTCGCGACTTGAGACTTGCGCTCCTTTCTGCTGTCACACTTCAGTTAAAGAAAAGAAGTGCTGGGCTGCCACCCCGGCGGGGAGGAGGGGTCGCGGGACCCGGCGCGGTGGCCAAGGGCGGCCTGACCTTCACGGGGCGGAGTGGGGGAGCTTGGGCCGCGTTCCCCGGCGCGCAGGTGTCCACCTCGCAGCCCGCCGCCCCGGACCGGACCGGGACTGGGACAGCGCGCCGCCGGGAGTGAGGGAAGCCCGCGTTGCCGCCCGAGGTCCGCCGACCGGACGCCCAGAGGACCCGCGGGACTCGGACGCGGGGCTCTTTTGTTCCGCGGCCGGGCGGGGCGGAGGCACCGGACCAGAATAGCACCGCGAACTCACCTCCCCTTCCAGCTGCACAGGTCGCTGGAGTACTGCGCGCCAGCGCAACCCAGCAGCACAGCCGGCAGCAGCAGCAGCAGAAGCAACCGCGGCAGCGGCGGCGGTGTCGGCGGCGGGGACGCGCCCGGGGCGGAGGGCCGCGGCCACAGCTGCCCCGCGCGCCCCCCATCCGCGCAAGCCGCGACCAGCATGCTCCGGCGGGGTCCGAGCCCACCCGGCAAACTCTCTACCCAGCAAGGTGGCGGGCGGGCGGGCTCCGCGTGCAGGCTGGTCACGTCGCGAGCTCCCCCAGTCTCCCGCGCGACCGCCCGCCCATCCTGGCCCGCCGCTACCGGCGCAGCTGGAGCCGCGCGCGGAGATGCGCGCCTGCTGCTGTCGCCGGAGACTGAACAGGCGACTCTGAGGCCTCAGGTCCCGGCTCAGCTGGAGGGGCGGGCTCGCCAGGCCCCGCCCCTACCCCGGACGACCCGCCCCTCATGAACCCCGCCCCTCGTCCTTCCTGCTCCCGCCCCGAAGTAGGGGCGCGAACCCTTTGCGGCCGCCGCGTGGGCAGCCTCTCTGGCCGCTGCGCGGGAGACGTGTAGACAGGCCGGGGCATTGCCAAGAGCAGGAGAGAGGGCGCACACCGAGGGTGGAGACCCTGCCCGCCCTGGATGGCCTTGAACTGTGGTGGGGCTTGGTTTGTGCTCTGTGCAGGCTCTCAGCCCATAGATGGGCCAATAGGCCCCGCTTTGGCTGGGCATCGCTGCAGAGTGCAGTGGGTTTGCAGGAAGTCCTAGGCATTCAGTCCCTGAGGCCATGGCTCCCAGGGTCCTGTGGCCACCATCAGCCTGCTCCCCACCCCATCCGGCTTGGTGTTGCCTCTCCAACCCCGGAGATGAGGTTTGGAGCTGAATAATTATTTGCAGTGGGACGTGGGTATCTTGTGGGAATTTTAGCAGCATTTAGGCCCCTGTTCTAGATGTTAGTAGCAATCCCCCACTCCAGATACTCTAGACTATTCCTAGACGTTGTCACTGCCCAACTTTGGAGTCAGAATTGCTAGAAGCCCATGTTTAGCTGCATGAAACTGGTGAGTAGTATTGTTCCAATATATTCCAACTCCAAGTGGCCACATGGTCACTACCAGCCTGACATGCAGTGGGGCCTGTAAAGGAGCATCTTCCTTGGCCCAGAGCCTTATGCCAGGGGAAGTGCTGAGGTGGGGTGCAGCTGGCACCCCCCAGCCCCTGCAGTGCTTAAGGGTGGGTTTGCAGTGAGCACCTTTCCATGATGAGAGAGGCTTAGAAGTTCAGGTTTTTGGGAGTGACTGAAAGATATTTTGGAGGCAGAACTCCTGGGTCTGAATCATGAGTTCACTGTACAGGATAGTGACTGGTACAGGCATGGAGCTGCTCAGGAGAGCTGGGGCAGGAGGAGGGGTCTAGGAGGTAGTTAATGGATCTGGAACTGGACTGTAGCAGGCCAGCCTACCCAACCCAAGAACCAGAGCAGAGGCCCTGCGCAGCACACCAAGTGATGTTCTCTGGACTCAAGGCAATATACCTGTATGTTCAGTGCCTGGAGACTACCAAACCACCTTGTAGCTTGGCCCAGTTCTGTCATTGTAGGTACTGAGCTGCAGAAGGGCCGGGAGACCAGAAGTAGCGCCACCAGCCTACACTACCAATGGCACATCTGTAAAATGCAGCCACTTTCTGTGTCAGCAGCATTTCCTTCCCAGTGCTCTGCAGGGCTAAAGAAGCCATTTGCACACCACCCACCAGGCCCCATCCACCCTGGAAGGGCCACAGGACTTATCAGAGTCCAGAACATCTCTCCATGGGTGGAGGCAGCTTCCAATGCTGACATCAAATGCTAATGATCTGAATGACCTGCACAAGGTCATGGGACCCTTAGCTGTTGCTAGACTACCCAGGCTACTGCAACCCTGCACACAGAGGGCTGTCTGGAAATTAGGATGGTAACATGGGGACAGAAGGCCTATGCACTTGTCAGAACCCACTGCTACTCAGCTGGAATGTAGACTTTGGCCTTTATAATGTAGCTACCTTGGTTCACTGATCATAAGATTTATATAGGCAATATGTTAACCACAGGGAAGTGGGTTAGAGGAAGGATGAGGGAATTCTCTCTACTACTTGATTGATTTTTCTATAAATCTAAAAATTAAGTCTACTAATTTGAAAAACTATGTCAAGAATGAGTATTTGCCTAGCAGGGTTCATAGACTATTGGGAAGGAATTTGTCCCTGCCTTCTAGGACACAGGACCTTCAGGAGGGTCCCTGAAGCAGGAATTCCCAGATCCCAGTCTTCCTCACCCATGGACCAGCTTAGGGTGATGGCCTAGCAGAACTGGTTCCCAGGCTATCACTGTGAACCCATAGGGTCATGGCCAGTCTCTGTCAGACACTCTCTGGGAAGTTCTTCAAGGAAAGGGCTCTGTCTGTGCTGTTCCACGATGGAGCTCCCTTCCAGGGAGCCTCTCACAAGATGAATCCATGAGAGGCTCAGTAGTTCCCCTCCTGCTCCCATGGCAGGAAGAGCCAGCTCCTCAGTGGTCCCCACAGTGTCTGCAAAAGGCTTAGGGACATCCTCAGCATCCCAGGATATCAGATGAGCTAATCAAGGAGTCTAGAACCCACCAGAATCACCCTGTACTGGGGAGTCTAAGGGTCTTTTTTTTTTTTTTTTTTTTTTTTGTATTTTAGGGAAGAGTCTACAGGGTATTCAGGGTCTTACTACTAGATTGGACTCATAGTGATCCGCCTGTTTACATCCTCCCAAGAGCTGGGATTACAGGCAGTGTGCCACTAAGCCCAGTCTCAATTGCTGTCTCAGCATGCCCCAGGGGTGGAGCTGGCATGGCAGGCCCAGGGATCGAATCCCTGGCCCCTGCACCTGCTTGCAGGCACTTTAATCTGCTGAGCTATTTGGCCAGCCCTAGTCTGGGGGTCTTGAGGGCCCCACTATTTCCTTATTCTTGATGATGACAACTAAGAGGACAGGCCATTGCTGTCCTGCTTGAGCCCTGTTAGTAGGTTCCAGTGTCAGCAGGCCCTATAGCACTCACTTAGAGTGGCCTATGGGTACCTGCACTCAGTCCTCCCTTAGGCTGCAGAGTAAGTCTCCTAACCTGGAGCTAGGTGGCCAAGGAAAAGGGGTCCATGGTCCATGTGGATGAGGGCAGTCTGAGCTCTCACTTTTTTCTCACCCATCTACTTGCCTCCTTGACAAGTGTCCCTCATAAGCACTCTGGGCAACTTGGTACCTCATCAGGTCGTAGGCCTCTCCTGTCCAGGGACCAGGGTGTTGTGACATCTGCTGTTCAGCTGTGTGTGCACTTTTGGGGCCCTTCTATCACCAGGACTCCCTGGCAGTGGGCAGTGGACTGGAGGCCTCCCTCAATACGTTCTGAGTATTTTGGTCCACATAGGCCCTGGGGCAGCGAATGGCTGAGGCTTGGGCAGTTCACAGGGGAGAGGGCTGCGTGTGGGGGGTGTTATAAACCCCTTATACCTCTTTCTAGTGACACAGGGTTGCTGGTGTCACATGTGACTTACCTCCAGTGGGAGCTGATGACAGAAGTCTCTCCCTTAGTGGAGAGCAGCATCGTGAGCTCCTCCACCATGCCCAGAGAGCAGTGCAGGGGCCACAGACAGCCCAACAGATCGAATGCCTGTAGTTTTGAGCTTCTGCATATGACATCTGGCTGTTGCTATACAAAGTGCCAGTACCATGAAGCCACTTCCTGGAGGTCTCCATCTTCCCCAGAAACTGAAAACTCAAAGAACATTCCTGTTTCCCCTGAACACAACTGGGGATCTTTGCTCAGCATGAAGCCAGTCAATGCTCTTGCTCTGGCTCTTGGCATTCTCTGGAGAACACCCATGCCCACTACCCTCACCCTCTGAGTCACCCTGCCACCCAGCCCCCAGCCCCCCCTCACTGCTGACCTTCTCATAGGGACATAATTATCGTAACTGTGGTCAAATGATGCTTTGAGAGCCAACGCTTCTAATTTAATGTTTGGCAACTGCCGTGTGCAACATGTAATTATGATATGACACATCCCAGGAGGCCCTGCCTGCCTCAACCCAGTAACCCTCAGCATGGAATCTCCACCTTCCTCCTCCCCAATCTAATGTGCTAGCAGGTTTTGGTGTCAGGGAAGAGTAGGAGGAAGACAGCTGCCACCAGTGTGGCTGGGGCTGAGTGGCTGCCTCAAGGGGGTTGAGTGTGGGCTTGGGCCTCAAAGACCCAGATTGGAATCCAGACAGATTCTGGCAGGTGTGTGACCTTGTGGGTGCCCCACTGGCAGCTCAGCTCTCCTGGTATTGTTACCCCCTTCGTCATCACTGTTGTTTACAACAGCTGCTAAATCAACCTCAGGCTGGGCAGCGCCTCACCCTCTTGCTGTCCCTAGGTCAGGAAGCCGTAGTGACCTGACCAGTTACTACACATCTCTTAAGACACCTCCCAACAGGGAAGGGGGCAGTCTGGGGGGTGGGGAAAGGAGCTGACCACATTGGAAGGTGAACTTGTCCTGAAGATGACAGCTGGAAGTTCCAGTGGAGTCTAGACATGGCCAGTGAGATGCACCCAGGTGCTGAGACTGTGCGAGCAGCAAGTGCTAAGCCATCCATGTGCCTGGCTAGGCTGGGCACTGGCATCTCTCCTGCCAGCAGCTCCAAGGGGACACTGGCAAATCTGGGGCCCAGGAAATTCCTCTCTGGCCAGGAGAAGGAATAGTGAAAGAACAGATGAACATAGGAGCTGGACTGGAGGGCCAAGGGCATGACCCAGCCCACTGGAACCTGTACAGAGCTCACAGTAGGTGCCAGGCCCTGGTGAAGCTGAGGACATTAGCCAAAGAGGAAGACACAGAGAATTGAGCACAGATGGAAATATGGTGGGGCCACTGGATGACAGAGGTTGAAATAAGAAGTGATGAAGTCTGGCCAGTCGGCCTCTACATACATACAGCAGGTCTATGGTCTCCTAGAACCAGAGGGTCCCAGCCCCCTCAACCGAGAAGAGACACACAGCAAATATGTCCGAAGAAGTCAGCTTCCCAGTGTCTTAGAGAAGACAGGTGTCCCCCCCAGTGCCAGGTTGGGCCATGAAACCTCAGAACCTGAAAGCTTTTGCTGTAACTCACCAGTGTAGAGGGCTACATATCTGTTTTATGCACATACACAATTCCGAGTCCTTCTACACGGGGCTTGCAGAAGTCATGACACTTCTGCTCTAAACACTGAGCAGAAGCCCTATCCACTAAACTATGCTGCCCTGGTGCTGTGGACAGCCAAGAAGCCACACAAGGAATCAGCATGCCTCAGCACAGCAAAGTGTGCGCCAGAGTGACATTGTGGCTTCATATGAGGGTCTGGGTCACCTGGGAGCCTTTATTTGCTCTTCATAGGGCTGCACCCCGCAACCAGCTGGGGAGGCTACAGGATTCAGAGGTCTAGGGCTGAGGACCTGTGCTAGGCAGGCACTGTCCTGGCAACTGACCCCATCTGCATGTGAATTCTACAAGCACATCCGCCTAGGCCCACCTGAGACCATGCTGCAGAATAAGCTGAGGGTGGAGGCTTCTGCAGCTGCTCTAGGTAAGCTCAGAACAGTGATGTGATCCCAGAGACACCACCATAACTCTTACTTTCCTGCAAGTTTATCACAAGAGAAAAAACATGCTCTTCCCTGCCTTCATGGCTTTTGGTTTTGTGCCATAGGAAGGCATCTCTCAGGACCAGCTGTGCCTGTAGTTAGCCAGGACATGTGAGGAACCATGATCCTATACCTGGCCTGATCAACATCTGCTAAACCAGAAATTAGGTTCCTCAAGGCTCAAAATAGCCTGCAGTGCCCACACTGGATGGACTTAGACCCTACTAGGCTGTGGTCATGGTAGGGACACTGGCCAGTCCAGATACTGGACCCAAGTTGAGAAGGCAGACCATGGATGATGCAGTCACCACCCAGTAGCTGCCCAGTTTCACTAGGCTTAGTAGCTGAGAGCCCTAGGACAGGCCCTACCCAGCTATTAGTTCTGGGCTAGCTTGTGGGTGGCTAGCCCCACACCTGGGTGATTCACCCCAGCAGGTGGGGGCAGTTGTAAGTATGCTACACCAGAAGCCTATCAGTAGAGCCACTCCCCACCCATGTCATCAGCTTGTCCCATCCTATTCTTAGAGAAGGTGAGGCAGGGAGCAGGCAGCTTGAGACTGCCCCCAGCTGGAGGGGCAGAGAGCCAGGCCTGTGACTCTGGATAGGGTATGGGCCATGAAGAGGAGGCTGAAGAACGGGGCCACTTACTTGGCAGGTTTGGGATGCTTCAGGTAGGAGATCAGGCTCCCCCAGCCCAAGGGTTGCATCCTGTACAGCACTCAGGCTGAGCTCAGCTCCAAGGATAGCTGAGTCAAGGGATTTATCCCCATCATGGCCGCTGTGTCTCTGTGCACACACCCTTCTGTGTCCCAGTGCTGCCAGGTCCAGGTCTGAGCAGGATGGAGCAGCCAGGGCTGGGTCACAGGATATGGCTGACTACAGAGAAAGTGCTGTGCCCACATGGTGTCCATCACCTCTGTGGTGTCAGGAAGGAGGGCCACTATCAGGGAGGCTGGGGCCCCAAGTAGGTGAGGGGAAGGTGGGCTGATGCTGTGATGACAGGATGGCAGGACCTAGGTGGCTTAATGTCACTGGGTGGACATGGGCAAGATGGGTGGTAGTGATGCAGCTGTCATGCCCTTCTGTGTGGCCTTAGCTCCACTGGAGGCCACATAACTGAGGAAGCCCAGTCCTGAGCACATGTGCAAGGTCAGCTGGGTACCTCCTGGTCACCACAAGGCTACAGAGAGGGCAATTTCTCCTCTGGCCTACACAGGTGTGGAGACCTACACTGTAACACTGTGTCTGGCTCTGGCTCCAGTGGCCCAGGACAAGGCAGCCAAACTAGGGACCTGATTCTGCTCTGCTCTCTCTGTGACTGCGCTGAAGGAGTCTTACATCTTCAAAGCCACTATTGGGCCAGGATTAGGGACTGAATACCCCAACCTTTGGGTCAGGCTCAAGAAAGATGACCTAGCCCAATTCAGCAAAACTTCACAGCCCAGGTTCCAACCCTCACCCCTCACCCCAAGCCCTCAAACCTCACTAGACTGGCTTCCCCCATAGAGGCTCTGCTCTGTCCAGCCTGGGTAGCAGACAGAATGTGCTCACAGGCCCTAGGTGCAGGATGGCCTCTCCTTACCACCAGCTGGCAGCCAGTCTCTGACCTGCCTGCAGTGGCTGCCACTGGTAGGTGTGCTCCTGTGGAGCGCCTGTGATGGAGCTCGTCCAGTGGGCTAGAAGTGAGGTGAGCTGAGCCTGGCCTGGGGGAGAGCAGCACACAGACTTGCAAAAGGGCCCGCTGGGGTCACCTGGGACAAGGACAGCATTGCAGCCACGTTAGGGGGTAGAATGACATCACAGATCCTTGTTCATAGTGGCTTAGGACTGAGTTGCCCCAAATCAGCTGTGTGGCCAAAGGATTGTGGCTATGGGAGGAGACCTCAGTTTGCCTAGTGATCTTACAATGATTGGGTTTCGCTGTTATGATTAAGAAAACAAATTATAAAGAAAGGAAGAGAGCCAGGCGTGGTGGAACAGCTATAATTCCAGGACTCTGGGTGGCTGAGACAGGAGGATTCCAAATTCAAGCCCAGCCTGGGCAGCTCAGGACTTTAGTGAGACCCTGTCTCAAAATAGAAAAAAGCATTTTAACAAAGTCTGATGAGGTAGCTCAATACAAAAGACCTGGATTTAATCCTCAGCACCAAGGGGAGAGGAGGAAAGGGATGGAGAGAAATTACTCTGGATTCTGGGGGGAGGCTGTTACATGGTTGCCCTAGAAGACAACTGTACCTGGGGTGCTGCTGACAGAAAGCCCAGGGGGCTTGGGATGTTTGGGGAGTGTCCTCACTCCTGTGAGTCCCTAAGGGAAGGTCATCAGGCTCAGTTCCCATCCCCCCTGAGCTCTTTGGGGCAGCTGGAAGGCAGAGCAGAGAGCTCAACCTGGCTCAATGGTAAGAATTTTCCCATTTTCCTTCCAGATTGGACTGTCCTTGTCCTCCTCACTGGGCAGCCTAATGCCAGCCACTCTGACCTATTACTGTACAGCAGTGGTGACAGTACCATAGAAACATTGGGATCGCCACCTCCTTAGGATGTACTTGGGGTTTGTTTCATCCTCTGGAGCCCGTCCCCGAATCCAGCATCCTATCCCACTGTCTTCCCACCATGTCTGAACTGCCTCCTGCCTGCCTTGCATTGTATCATACAAAGAACCAAGTGGAAAAGACATGATTGGAGCCTAGAAAGCTAATTAAAATGTTTTTTAAAAGATACTTTTAAACTATAAACATGAATAGGTTTAGTTTTCAAAAAGTAATATTTTCCTGGTGTTGAGATAGAACAGGGGTCCTGTCCCTAGTTCATCAGCCCTCCCTGGGGTCCCTGGATGCTATGCATGGGGACAGGATTTGGATTTCAAATCCGATTTCACAAGAGCCAGTTGCAGACCTTGGGGCTGGGTGGTGTGGTCTTGTTTTCCTAGGTCTGTTGGGGGCCAGGGATGCGGAGTCCAGCGAGGCATATGCCAGTGCCCTGAGTGAAGGTGTGCTGGTGTCAGCAGGGAGCCGTTTGGTAGGCCCTTTTCCTGTCCAACCTCAAGCTTTGCCACCCCTGGCCCCTCTGGACCTTCTTAGGATCGTAGGCACCACAAGCACCACCCCATAATGAGCTCACATCAGAGGAGTATAGTGGTATCCTTAGGAGATAGAGCGGTGCTCACTGGTGGCTGAATGGGCACCAGACCGTCCTTATCCATGGAGTACCCTGCTGGTACCCCCCCACTCTGTCTGAGAACAGTGCCCAGAACAATGACCTGCTTACCCTGCATCCAGTGGTGCATGCAGGCCAGTTTTAACCAGTGGAGGATATCAACTCTAGCATACACTGACTCTAAAGACATTCTTGAAGGTGCTAGGCAAGGGGAGATGTCCTGTGGGAGGGGATCCTATACCGTGTCACCTTGATGGTGGGTGTCTGAACCTCAGGTGCCACTGATTGTCTCATAAGGTCACACACTCTTTTGGTTGTTCCCCTGAGGGCATGAACACCAACAGAGGCATCCTGGCAAATTCTGCCCTCATGGCTCAGTTCCAGCCCTGGTGCCAACTTCCCTGTCTTGAGGATTGGTAAGAAGCCACTGGACAAACAGGTGTGGCGTGCAGGTGTGCACAGGCATGTGTAGGCAGGTGAGTGTGTGGGGGCAGGTGCAGGGCCAGAAGGTGAGAGGAAGGACCCCCTCTTGTCATGGTCCAGGTCAGAGGCAATGGTGCTCCCTAGGGCTCTAGCACCCACTCTGCTGCAGGGAAGGATACAGCTGCCAGAACAGTTTTCAGCCCTTTCCTGGGAAAGGCCTGTCCAAGAATAGCCCGACCCTGCAGCCTCTGTCCAGCTCTTGGATGGCCCAGGACCCCCCTTCCCAGCACACATGAGGTGGACAGGGCATCCGAGCTGTGCAGCGTCTCCCCACATGCTGCCCAGCTGTCCAGCTTTTACTCTGCATTTTCCCATTCTCTCTACTTGTACATGTGTGATTTTCACAGGTCAAAGCTGCTCTGACTACTCATCATTCTAAAAATCTCTATTTTAGGCAAACATCAAGATATTTCCTCCTGAAAACTGTGAATTAGGGAAGCCATCTCTTCTGAGTCCCCAGCCACTCTGCTGTCCTGATTCCCTGCCTTGCTTCTGGGGCGTGGAATAGCCATCTCCGGACATGCTCCCTGCTGGAAGGTTCAGGTTTCGGGAAGCACTTTCCCTTAGCCATACCTCGTGTTTCCTGTGCTTCCAAAAATGTCTAGGCAGGAAGTACTAAGCCTCCAAAGGCAAAAATAGCTGTCTCCCCCACAGCCACGACTGCCACGACTGCCAGAGCAGTGCCCTGCCAGAGGGCCTCAGTTCTGGGTTTACTGCACCTTCTTATTCTGAAGTTGAGCTGACCTGCTCTATGCCTGCCTCATTCCCAAAAAGCCCAAGGTCAGGCGTTACGCTCAGCCAGCCTCTAAGGCCAGCCTCACTCAGAGGTGCGAAGGGTGGACACAGACATCCTCCCTCAGTCAACAAGACAGGGTACACATAGAAATGGTGAACCAGGTCAGCAGGTGGCAAGGGGGTTTCCTGTGGTCCTCATGCCCACAGACCTGGGCCCAAGTTCCTTGGTGGCCAGCAATGGGTTTTTGGTGTCCACAGTATGGACAAAGACCCAGAGAAGAGGCAAATCCCAGAATATAGTTCCTGGGTCCTGCCTGGCCACTGTGGACATGCATGCACCACACTCCAAGCCATCATCTTGCTGTTTCCTACGAGGCTTAAGTGCTGGCAGAGTCTAGTACACAGCCAGCCTGGGTAACATAGCATAACTTGGTCTCAATTGGGAGAGGAAAGAGAAAAGGAAGGAAGAAGAGGAGGTGAAGGGAGAGGAGGATGGAAGAGGAAGAGGAGGAAGGGAAGGAGGAGATGGGGGAGGAAAAAGAGGAGAGTAAAAGCACAAGGAGAGTGAGGGGGAGGGCGAGAAAGGGAGAAAGAGGAGGAGGAGGGACCCAAGCTGGAAATTTGTCCTGTCTGACCATGTGATATGTTGGCCATGTGAAGCCTCCACCACACTGCAGCATCATGCTCTAGGACTCCCCAGTCCTCAGAACTACATGCCATATAAACTTCTCTTCTTCATAAATTATCCAGCTTTCAGTATTTGCTTACAACCACAGACACAGACTAAGGTAGATAGGCAGAGAACAAGTCATCTGATGATGACTGGTTGCAAAAAAGGGATTTGTTGGCTGGCCAGGAGAAGAAATCTTGAGCCTGAGACAGACTGGCAGGAGCCGCAGTGCCCAGGGACCAAGGTCCCTCCTCCCAGCAGGGTCTGTCCAGCACTGCTGGCTCCTGCTGTCTATTCTCTTGAATCCATAATTCACAAGGCACAGCAGTAATACTGATGGGCACCAGCACAGCATTTTGAGTCCTCAACAGACATGTGTTTTTTTGTTTGCTTTTTAAATACCCTGGTATTGGAGTGTTTGTTTAAAAAACCTAACTTGTTCCTATTTGTTTACAGTCCTGTTTACTCTAACAGAATAGGAGAACTCTGAAGAACCAACCACAAAAGCGAAGAAGCCAGGCTGAGGGTCTCCCTGCTTGGGAAAGATAAACCCACAATGCTGTTGGAACAGGGGTCTGGCCGTGCAAGGGGCTCGCCCTAACATGGTTCTGCTCACTTGTCTAGGGGATGACACAGTGCTTGGATAGGAATAGCAAGAGCCCAGAGAAACCAGAAATCCACGTACTGCCTCTGTCCACCATGCTTTGTGACCCGGCATACCCATGAAGTAGGTGGCATTGGGCAAGGGGCACTGGCCAGCAGCCCACAGACCTTAGAACTGGACAGGGTAAATTTTTAATAATTTCAATAATATTCTTTGACTCTTAAGTGGCTTTCAGTGTAGACAGTCTTATTTTCTGGATCTGGCAGATTATTTAGCATTTGTTTGTTTCTCAACACTGGGGCTGGCCAGGCTCACAGCACTATGCCCAGGTCAGTCCTTCATGGATTTACCCACCTAGAAGTGAGCAAATACACAGAATTCTAGTGACTGCGGGAAGGGGAGATCAGGAACGTGACCTCTTCCAAGGGGAAGACTGTGCTTCACAGCCATATGTTCTGAGCTAATGGGGCCTGCCTGCAAAGACAGTGCCCCTGGAGTTGGGGTCACTGAAAGCCCCACGCATGTGAGGAGCCCACCCGGTCCTACTTCTCAGGGAGCTTAGCAAGACTCTCTGGCAGCCATCCTGGGGCCACCCCCTCCCCAACCTGCTGCTTGGGATGTTTCCTGGCTGCAGTGCCCTGGCCCTGTACCAGCAACCAGCTCACATGATCGCTGGTCTTTGCCAGCCACAAGGAGTTGGCAAAGGACAAAAAAAGCCCCTGTCCCTGCCCCCACAGAGCCAGCAATTTAGAGTCAGAGTTGGAGGGCACTCAATAGAAGGACTTCCTCCAGACGGGGCAAGCAGGCAGCCGGGACCAGAGGGGTGGAGTCAGGGGTGGCTTGAACCAGTTTGCAAAGGGGGAGACAGCCAGAATGGGGAAAGCCATACTATCCCAAAGAGGTGGGGGGTGTCCAGAGAAAGCTGCCTTTTGGGTGGGACTGGATTTGACACATTTTGGGAAGGAGGCCCTGTGCTTGGGGAAAGGAGGCAGGAAGGTCCAGAAGATGTGCCCAGCAGACACGTGGGCAGCAGTGACTGAGGCTTGGGGGCTAAGATGGTAAGTCTGCAGGTGCACAGAGTCACACCTCCCAGCATCTCTGGGGCAGCCAATGGTATGGGGCACCAGGAGGTATGGCAGGTGTATGAGCCGCCTCTGGTCCTATGGGTGGCTTGACTCTTACGGGAATCAGAACAAAGGCCAGAGAGTTCAGAGAAACCCAGGACCCACTGGAGACAAACAAGTTGTATCCCATACATTCAGTAATTCATTTTCAGGAGTTAAAGTAGGTTTTTCTATAGAGACACGGCACAAACGGCCACTGAGCATTCCCCCAGTTTGCAAGAACCAGCTGAGTATGGGGAAAGGCTCTGCATCTGTGTCTCTACAGGGGTTGGTCTCAGCTGTCCCAAAGTGTCTACCCAGGACTATCTGCAGATTTAGTCCGATCATACTGTCCTGGGGCATGCACAAGCCCGGGGGGGCCCTTCCTTCCCGGTGTACTATAGTGGCCCCTACCACACTGAGGTGCCCAGGCTGAGCAGGCTCTGGAAGGGCCATCAATGTACAGACTGATGGCACAGCACAGCCCCAGTTCTAGCACTCTATCCTCCCTCTCATAGCAGCATCAGTCCTCACTGTGAGTACCCAGGCACTTCAGGGAGCACTTGAATCCACCTTGATCTTTGGTGGCTGGATAAGCCAGCTTGCCCTGTTCCAGTATGCTGCCCTCTGTGTTCACAGGACCCCTTGTGGAAACAACGCAACCTCGGTATTGTAACTGCAGCCTCACCTTTCCCTCCAGACTGCAGCGATAATCACGGAACAGTGGGAGAGTCAAGCTCTATAACTTGGTGCCCAAGTTGTAAGGGGATGGAACCAGCCTATTGCATCAATCCCATGATGACTGGGTCTTGGCTTGCAGTTTGGAAACCACACCAGGCCATGGGCTCCTAGCACAGGGACAAGTAGCCCTTTGTTCTTGCTTCCCCAAGGCTTGGCCTGAGCTTCCCCCAGGCCCTGGAATATTTGTGGCTTCAGTCTGATCATAGTGGCACCTGCCCCTGGCCTCCCTGGTGACTTGGTGGTCCAGATCCCATGGTGGCTTCACAACCTGGTGGCCCACACTGAGGGCAGCTTGGAGCAGTGTGACATACTATACAGGTCTAAACAATCCATCGAGCTTTAGGGGGAGCCCTGAGAAAAGGGTGGGCAGAATGGTAGCCACACGGGCCAGCACCCAGGCCCTAGGCTTAACCTGAACCATGCAGACTGCACTGGGCCTCACCACCATGGGGACCAAGGTCTCACCTATATTAACTGATTCAACTTGTATCCAATGAGTAAGGTTTGGGGTAAGAGAGGCACATTCACTTAGGCTCAGTACCAGGCTAAGTGGAGTTAAAGCAGGCCTCATGTCATAGGCCCAGTCCTTGTCCAGAGGTGGATGGCTTCTTCCCAGTGCTGGTGTGCAGATGTGGCCCAAGGAACATGGCAGTAAATACATTCTGGGAACATGAAGTTCACTTAGCAACCCTCTTCCTTAGGTGACCTATCAGAGAGCACTGGGGAAGGCCCTACAGCAGTGGCTTCAGAGAAGTCTTGTCAGAAGTCTTGTCGGGGCTTCATCCTCGTATCAGTATAGACAGCCACCTTGGCAACACCATGATCCCCTTGTCTCAGGGAGTGCTGAGTTGCCCAAGGGCCCTGGGCATGTCTTTAACATGAACATGTGTAGATACATCCATCACCCAATGCTGAGGAACATAGATTTATTATTGTAACCCGCATGGGCTATGTTCTTGTTCACATTAGGACATGAGATATTGAACCCAGGGCTGCTCCTATTAGGTGGGAGATGGGACAGTTATGGTTTATACCTAGGGTCACTGGGCACATGGCCTGGAAGGGTCTATCTCACTCCCCAACTCCTCCCTTCATTCTGCCTGCTTCCTGTCCACTATGCCAGGAGAAGTTTTACTGCACCATGCCTTCTTTGCCATGGCATCCTGCCTTGGAGTCCGCTGCTACAGACTGAAACATAAGCTAAAATAAGACCCCCTTAGCCCAAGTTGTGGGTGTCAGGTTTTGTCTCAGTGACAAGGAAACAGACTAAGACAGACACTGAACCAGAGACTGTTCAGCCTGGGCTGATGCTGCCAGGAGGAAAATGTGACACTGGCTGCTCCTGTCCTCTCATATGAGGGGCGGATTGCCTAAGCCAGGCCAACAATGGGGCTCAGCAAAAGAGCTGTGAGTGGACCCTGCTTATGTGTGGCTCCCAAGGCACCTTCCACCCATCTCTATAAGAGGACCAGGAGCACCTGGCTGTCATCACTTCAGAATCATTTCAGGTACTATTGTGCCCCACAGTGGCTCCTCCTGAACGTCCACTAGGTGGGAAGCTGTGATTCCATGTCACATCCTTCCTCCTTTTGACCTCCAGGTAGGCTCTACAGTTCACACCAGCAGCCACACCAAAGGTCTTCCTGCTGTTCCAACCCCGATTCCAAGAGGGAGCCTAGACTTCTTAGCTTGGACCAGGGCTCAGAATATTCATGTTATTGCCACCTATAGAGACACAGACCAGTCTCCTCTCCGTCAGGTGGACAATTCTCCAGTGCCCGAAGAAAAACTTGAGCTCAGTCCTTCATAGAGACCCCCAGTGGAGCGCATGGGTCCTGGCCTCCTCTCCTTCCCTGCCTCACTGACCCTGTCCCTAGCTTCCTGGGGACAGAAACTCTATGTGCAAACTCCTGACTCATGTTCTGCCTTTTGGACTGGAGCTAGAGGATCCAAGCCAAGACAAACATCCTACATGATGGCTGATGCACACATGGAATCCACAATGAATGTCTGCCTGATGTTAATTAAATGCTTCCTGTGACAGGAACCTCATCCCTTCCTGCAACTGGGTCAGGGACAGATCCAGGCTTGGGCATTGGGTCAGTCATGTGCTGGGCTTTAATGAGATAATATTTGATAAGTGCCTAGCATTTAGAAAAGTCTTAGTCAGTGGGATTGCCTGCTTCTTCCAAATTTCTTGGCCATGCAGACCAGTTACAAGTGCTGCCCTGAGTGAGGTGCTGGGTGGGGCTTATTCCTTCATGCGGCCATATAGAGAGCTGTTTCGTACTTCCGTTAAATACCAAACTGTGGGTATCTGCAGAACATTGTATCAGTTCCTGAGTCCAGGCTCCTTTCTTGGGATCTGCTTATTATCCCAGGACTCCTGCCACATCCTCAAACAATGACCTGTGGCTTTCAGGAGGCTTCTCTCCCAAAGCATTACCTCAGAGGGGACCCATAGTCTTCCAAGATCATGACCCAAAAGGGATCAGGGCTGTCTATGACCAATGGCTGTGCCAGGAAATGGAAGGAGGAGCTGGTGGGTTCTCAGGGCTAAAGGGTGGTCACCCCTAAAGCAAGTGGGGGGGGGTGCAAATCCAAGGGAAAACAAATACACTATAGAAGGGAGACATGGTCAACCCAGCTAGCCCTGCTCTTCTGAGGTGCCACTCTGAATCTGACCTTCATGAATAGTCTGACCCATTGTGGTTATATGTCACCATACCCAGTGGCCAAGGTACACACCAGCATGGATCATTCCCAGAATATACTTCAGGGTTCCCTCATAGCAACTGTAATTCCCCAATAGGCCTGGATTCTAGGAACACGTGTTGTTGAAGACAGAATTCATGGGACCATGTCCACATCACGTCCCACAGATTGCATTTCTAAATAGTACAGGCTGCATGCCTTGAATGAGGGATTAAATCCAGCTGAGGCTAAACCAATCTTTAAAAGAGTAAGGGAGTAGAAGAGAGCCCCACACTAATCCATTGCCCAGCAGAGGTGGGCTTTCTTGAGACCTGGTTTATTCTTGGGGTGCTCTGGCCACTACATGCAGTCTTCTGTGATCCAGATGCTCTTGGCCTCTTCATAGCACCCACTTCCCAATCCTGTGGAGGCTCATTTTGTCAGAAAGGGGTAAAAGACACCTACAGGTTTGTGGCTTAGGCTGTTACGAGAACCTTCTGTAACAGCCAAATGATAGATAGTTCTATTATTTGAACTCAGCCTTTGCCGAGGGTACACACAGCTGACTCTTACCTTGGGCCTAGTGGATCCAACACTGCAAGTCTGTAGGTGTTGCTGGTGTAGATGGCAGTAAGTCTTTCCTTCTGGTTCCAGCACTGTGGGGCTGCTATGTAGCGCTTTGATTTGGAGGCCTAGTGTCATAGCTCATTTAGGTTGCTATAACAAAATACTTTATCGTAGATAATTTACACACAACAGAATTTTATTTTTCACAGTTGTGCACGTTGGAAGTCCAAGGGCAAGGCCCTAGAATCTTTGTGTCTAATAAGGACCTCTTCTTCACAAGTATCTTCCGTGTGTCCTGTAGTAGCTGAAGACTCAAAAGGGTTCCTGCCACCCTCTCGTATAAGGCATTGATCCTGTGGCTCCGTGACCTAGTCATTTAAAAACTCCACTTCCTAGCACCATGTTCTTGGAGTTAGGCTTCAATATATGTGCTTAGGGGCACAGGACATTCTGACTCCAGCAGCTGGCTTGCTCCATAGCAAGACCCAGGGAATCAGCACTGGGTCCTCAGAATACAACCAGTATTCACCAATATTCCGTATAGCAGTAAAAAATAAAGAATATTGCCTATGCAGTGTGCCCAAAACTGGGGAGAATTTTGTGTAACTTCCCCTTTGGGTGCCCATATGACTTTGTTTATCCTTCAACCTCACCTTCTCTCCATCTGATTTAAAACCACAAGATCTCAGTCCAGCAAATGCCAAAAAACTGTGCTGCCCTTCCTGTCCTTTGCTAGGGTTGGGGTGAGGCCCCATCATCTACTTCTTTACTTTATTTTTGGTGGTACCAGGGATCGAACTCAGGACCTTGTGAGCTATCTCCCCAGTCCTCCATTCTTTTTTACTGAGACTCCACTGTGACAGGAATCTCGGGGTCTACCTTCCTTGATTTTAGAATAGCAACCAAGACACCTTGCATGTCTTCAGTGCCTCTTGGTGTTCTGAATGTTTGCAAAAAGGAGATTCCAATAAAATTTATGTTAGAAGGTAGTGGAAAGCAAATTTGCAGATGGACAGGAAGTAAGACGGTTACTCAAGCAACATATACTCGAGTTCGAACACCTTCTGCTTCTGTAGGCTACAAGCCATCTGCAGCTCCTTGTCTCTGACCTGTTATCTCAAGCTCAGGGTGCATTTCTGTAGCCAGAATGTTGCTTTTAGAGAAATCATTTAAAACAAAACTATTCCTCATACACCAACTCCATCAGGTCCCTGGAAACAAGTTCTCAGACTGCATCTGTCAGCCTGAAAGTTAGGCTGCATCTTTATTCATCTGGCCTAAACCCTTCCAATCATAGAACAGGCTTTGCAAATCCGGTGCAACTCTGGTAGAAACCATCATCACAACAGGGCGGGCAAGAAAGCTCAGCAGACTAAGCATTAGCTTAGGCAAGCACCGGGACCAAGTTTCGATCTATATGCTGCCCTGGCCTGGACCCTGGGCACGCAGAGCCAGCTACCGACGCCGGGACTGGTGGCACATGTCTGTAATCGCAGAGACGGGGAGGCTGAAAACAGGAGGATTACTGTGAGTCTGAGCTGCATAGTGAGACCCTCTACCAAATACATTAAAAAAAAAATCACATCTGAAGTGGTGCTTAAATAGAGGATTTATAAAGTTTGCTTAGTTATAATAGAACATACTGTATATAGAATGCTTGCTTTGCACTTAATCTTACTTTTTTAAAGAGAAGGATTTAGGGCTGAAAAGGCATCTCAGTGATAGAGAGCACTTTCCTAGCACATATGAAGCCCTGGGCTTCTTTCTCTGAAACACACACAAACACACACACACACACACACACACACACACACAGAGAGAGAGAGAGAGAGAGAGAGAGAGAGAGAGAGAGAGAAAATTTGTTGCAGAATTGATGCCTACAGATTTGCATACTATGACCGGTTCAGTAATTCAGAGCCGTGTGAATAACCCTGAGTGTGGTTAACCTATGTAAAAGCGTGGCACAGCCATAATCATTACACATCACATCCACAGAACTTTCTCCATCCTGTCCAGGTCCAGCCCCTGGAGAAGTCCTAGTCAGACAACTCCGATAGGGTCTCACTATACAGCGCAGGCTGGCCTTGAGCTCACTGTGTAGCCCAGCCTGGCCTAGAGAAGCGATTTTCCTGCCTCAGTCTCCCCGGTGTTGGGCTTACCAGGCATGCGCCACTGTGCCCAAGTGTGGTTACTCTAAGGACATTTGGGGGTGGCACAAAGGAGGAGCAAAAACCACTAGACACACCCAGGGTCACCAGCCGGTCAGTGTGGTAAAGCCTCAAATACATTTCTTGGCATATTCACGATGACGGTTCAGAGAAACCGCAGTCGCCGGAGTCAGTCTAAAGAGACGCCGAGTCCTAAAAGCCGCGTGTGGGTCATCGCATCACTGCTGGCCGGGGGTGGGGGGTCCTCTCTCGGCAGCCCTGCGCAGGCTCCTACCTGGGGCGCGCGGGGACACCACGGGCCTCTCCCCTTCTCTTCTGTCTGGCCCAGCTAGTCCTCCAGGAAAACAAGGGGCGGGTGAGAGGTCGCAGGATTCCTTTTTGCCAAGGTACACACGCACACCTAGAGGTGATAGGGTTTGGATTTCAAGTCTCACCTCCGGACCGAAGCAATTCCGTAACTTGCCCGGATCGTCACTCCTGAGGCGCGCTGCCATCCAGCGCCCGGGAGGCAGCGCCCGGGCCCCAGCACCGCCCCTCACCCCGCCCCAGTACGATATTCCCGCCTCCTTCGCTTTAGGTCATCGCCCCCACCAGAGATCGACGTGTCTCTAAGCCAATCGGACGCGGCCTGCTCTCGGCCCCACCCCTTCGAGCCTCCAGCGCACGCGCGGTCCGCCCCAGCGGGTCGCGCGGGCCGAGGCGCCGGCGGGCAGAAAAGCGTGGCCATGCAGTGCCCCGGAAACTCGAGCGCGCCCAACCCGCCGGCCCTTGTGGTAGGTGTGGACCGTACACTGCCCCTACCCCTTGGGTGTCCTTCAGCAGTGCGCCTCTTCTATCCCTGACCTTCCGCGCCACTCTGGCCTTGCCGCCGTCCAGGGCTCGCCGGCGCGGGCGCCAGGGTGTCGGCTTGGGGCTGGGGCTCTGGGCTGAGCCCCCCAAGGCCTGCAGACCGCGCGCTGCCCGCCATGCCCGCCATGCCCGCCCGTCGCGTAGTGCGGGTCAGACCTCACAGCGGCCCTCCGAAGAGTGGTGTGCGCTCCCAGCGTTAGCGAAGTCAGGGACTGGGATCAATCATGGCCCTGTTTTGAGAGAAACTCACGTTATATGTCGTGTTGTAGATCTTGAGAAAAGTAAAAGAATTCCCTTATTTTTCTTTAAAAAGAAAATCTAAAATAATATAGATAGACTTTGTGCACATAAACAAGGTGACAACAGACTTGCTATGATAGTGTATAAAACTAAGCCAATTATAAACATTGTATAGGTGCAGTAAAGTTTCACGGTTTTCACACTTTTTTGGATCGTATTGGGGTTAGGCACTCTGTCACTGAGCGACATCCCCAGCAGTTATTTATTTAGAGACAGGGTCTTGCTAGGTTGCCCAAACACAACTCAAACTTACAATCTCTCCTCACTTTCCTAAGTACTGAGGTAACAGCTGTGCAAAGTCTAGTGTTACTCCATGCCACTTAAGAAATTTTTGTTTTCTTTATGGAACTCCCTGAGGAAAACCTGCTCGTGCTAACCAGCCCTAAGGGAAGTTCAGAACAAAAAACTGGACTTCTCATGTCCCATTGTAATGCCTGACATGGCCCTTTTTTGAAAACTGCATAGGAATATTTTTTTGTGTGTACCAGGAATTGAACTCAGCATCTTGTACTTGCTAAGCAGGCGTTTGTAAGCCACTGAGCTATCTCCCCGACTGCAGAGGAGTATTGAAGGAGTTTCTTTATTGCAGTTTCTCTAAGCTCAGCTTTGCTGGATGCTTACCCAGCAAAGGCCTAAGCAGCTATTTTTCAGGTATGAGTTGGGAAATGCACAGATAGGTAGGTGCCTGCTTAACCAGAATGTGATATTCTGCACCAGTGATTAAAAACATGCATTTACCATTGAGTCAAGGAACATCTTGATGATTTGCACACCTCCCCCTTAGAAAACACCTGAAAGTCTGGGGAAATGTAAAACAATAAATCTTAAGGAGCAAAGAATGTTACCACTTAGGAGAAGGAATTGTTTAGGCATGCCCTTTTCCCAGAAACCTTATTCAGGGTTTTCTGTAGGCCAGGCCTTGTCCTGTGTTTATGAACATTGTGTGGATGGCAGAGGGAAGTGCCTTAGAGCAGTGGGTGGGAATTCGGCTCTCCCTCTTCTATTAACCCACTTGTTTGAATTCCAGTCCGTTATCCTTCCCGTCCACAATGCTGAAGAGTGGTTGGATGAATGTTTGAAGTCTGTCTTGCAGCAGGACTTTGAAGGCTCCATGGAGCTCTCTGTTTTTGATGATGCTAGTAAGGTATTTATGAACTTGGGGTGACTTAGTCACATTTTCAATGTTCTGAGGAGGTTCCTTGACCTGCTGCTGTTGCACTTCCAGGACAAGTCTATGACTATCATTGAAAGATGGAAAGGAAAGCTGGAAAGTGCTGGCATCTCTGTAGTCATTGGAGGTCATGATTCACCTTTTCCCCGAGGAGGTGAGTAAACATGTTTAGTTTATTAAACTGTAATTCTCAGTTTCTTATTAAATAGTTTTACATTGTTCAAGTACTAGCAAAAAATCCTGGTAATCATTTGGTTACTGGGTATGGAAGTCTAATTTTGTGAGGTGAACGTGATAACCACTATAGTACAGGAACAGCCTGGAAATCTAATATTGGAGGTAGTGTTTAGGTCTTTTCTGCCCTAGACAAAGAAATGAATGAAACAAGCATGAACAGTGTGACAAAGTTTCACATTTATTAAGGTAGAAAAAAAAAAAACAAGTGAAAAATGGGCTTTGCAGAGTGAGTTTGGGTTGAGTAAAAAGGCTGGAAAAAGAGAGGAAAAATAAAAATATACGGTACAGCACAGGGTGGGCTGTTGGAAGAGACACAGTAGTGCTTATTGGCAGTTGTCCCTTTTTTCTATTTCTTATACTTGGCAACATGTCCAGGGCATCCTATCAAACACCTGCTCAAGCTCTTGCAAGAAGCCTGTGTACAGGATTCTAAGAATTGTTCTGTGCATGTGGCTCAGGATCATGTCATATCTCCTTTCCCAGCCAGTTTTAGCCATGTCCCATCTTCCTGCCTCAGGTCTAGTACTGAATGAGAACCTATTAGACCTAAATTTCTAGTTCTTGGGTAAAGATTTGTTTCTGCAGTCTGAAGTTGTATCTACTGCCCATTGCAGTGTTCAAGCCTAATTCTCATGTCCTGTCATTAGGAAGCCTTTGAGAACTGATGATGTCAAGAGGACAGAGCCTCACAGATGGGTCTCATGTCTTAAAAGAAAGGCCAGAGTTGTAATCCCAGTGCTTGGGAGGCTGAAAACAGGAGAATCGCTACGAGTCCGATCTGTGTAGTGAGACCCTGTAGACCCTGTACTAAGTACATTAAAAAAAAAAAAAATGCCAGAGAAAACTTTACCACTTCTATTTCAGGGGAAGGGTCAAGCTCCTGACCAGACAATCAACCAGTGCCTTAATCTTGGGCTTCCAGCTTGGAGAACTGTGATAAATTTCTGTTGTTTATAAGACACTCTGTGTGGCATTCTGTTGTAGCGTATGCGTTATAGCCCAGGGTTTCTCCAGTCAAGTAGCTACTGATCTGTATCTGCATATATGGAATTGCCTGTTCTAGGCATATTAATGCAGTCCTAACAAGTGTTGTTTTATAACTGACTTTGTTCATTAGGCATAGCATTATTTAGGTTCATCTGTATTATAGCATGCATTAGTACTTCGTCCTTTTTGTGGGAGAAATACTCAGTTGTATGGATACCCAATGTCTTGTTTATCCACTTGTCAGTTCATGGACACTTGAGTTGTCCCAGGGCTTTGGCTGTGAATGGTGCGTGTATGAACATTCCTATACAAGTTTGAGATTTGTGTGGCCTTGAAGTCCTGTCAGTCTTTTTAGGTCAAAGAACTTTAGTGTTTCTTTTAAGAGTGATCTGCTGTTAACAAATTCAGCTTTTGTTTATCTGGGCATGTCTGAATGTCTCTTTTCTTTTTGGAGGATGGCTTTGCTAGATCTGAGATTCCTAACTGATGGTGGTTTTCTTTGAACACTGTGAATATGTGATTTGGGACTCTGGCCTCATTGCTTCTGCTGGTCTAATGAGGAGGCAAGTGTTCCTCTTTCTTCTAAGTGATGTCATCCTTTTCTTGTTTCTATCAAGATGTTTCTCTTGTCTTTGTCTTTTGGCATTTTGTGTAGCAATGGTTAATACATTGCCCGTTTCTGTCTTTAAATTACTCACTCAGTAAAGATATCAGCATTTAATTGTCCAAACAGTATTAGCACAAACCCTTCTCCCCAGTGAACCAAGAGAAATTGGTAGTATAACTATCCCAACTATGGTATATATATATATATATATATATATATATATATATTTTTTTTTTTTTTTCCTTTTCTCCATTCCCCCATCCTAGTTTCTTTCTTCATTTGAAATTTCTTCCTCTTTTTACAATATCTATTCTACATTTTGGATCTTACTTACTCTTTCAGCTTCTCACATTCGTGAGACAAAATGATGTTTATACATGTACATATGGTTTACTTCACTTATGAGTATGGTCTCAAGTTGTATCCATTAACCTATAAAGGTCTCCAGTTTATCCTTCTTTATGGCTGAGTAATACTCCATTTTATTTTTAAAAAAACCCACATCTTTTTTTAATCCATTCCTCGGAATGTCTTTCAGGTGACTTGGGAGGTTTTCAGCTATTTTTCTGCTAGTTTCTCCTCTTTCCTTTTGGTACTCATATCTGTTAGTGCACGTAAGGTTGTTCCACATTCTTTGAGGTGCTGTTCATTTTTATTCATTCTTTTTTCTGTTTGTTGTTTGTATTATATATTCTTTTTCCATCTATTTATAGGTGTGTTAATTCTTCTGCCACTTTGCTTTTGGATTCCTCTTGTGAAAATTTAATTTTCATTACTGTGTTTTTCTGCTTGAGAGTTTTTATTTGGTTCTTCTTGCTCTCTCTGCTGATACCCTCTGACACAACATTGTTGTATCTTTATTTCTTTCATCATGATTTCCTTTAGTTTCAGTATAGTTAAAACGGCTTCTTTGCGTCTGTCTTACGTGTGGCGTCTGGACACTGTCATGGGAAGTTTCTGTTGCCTGCTCTGTGTCCAGGGTATGGATTGTGCTCTCCCATTTCTTTTCATGCCTCCTAGTTTTTGCTGGGAGGTAGTATTTAGATCCTATGCTGTAGAGCCTCTGGTGACTGCCAGGGCTCGCTGTGGGTTCCTGCTCACCTGTGAGTCCCTGGACGGCTTTGATGGTGCTCCTCAGCCATAGCTCCCTACGTCCCTGGGGATGGCAGCAGCGTCACCCTAGTTCTCTTTGACTCTTTCTCAGACCACACCCAGCTCTTAAGCTCCAGTAGTTGATGACTGCTGTGTTGTTTTTCATGGTGCCACGGGTTATAAACGGCTTTGGAGAATAGTCCCATGAAATTGAGGCCATTTGAAGGGACAGTCCCTGAGGTCAGTGTTTGAAGATTTCCTGGCCCTGTGAGGCTCCCTCTAATTCCTGTCCAGCGCGTCTCTGGCTAACAGGTTGGCCTGGAGTCCTTCTGCATCACCAGGGCACCTGCCAGTTTCCTCCCAGGGGCCATTTCACCTGGGATAGAGCTTCTCCACACTTTGTTGCAAATAAGGTCGCTTCTCTGGAGATACAGTGTGCTGTTTTCTTAAGTAGACGCCTTATTCCTTCACAGGGCCTATATGTGCCTCTCTGTGTGTGAAGCCTTGCTAGCTGAAGCCTGTGAGGGAGGTGGACAATATTATTATATCATTTCTGCCTGCTTCTCACCTGCCCCAGGAAGCAGACCCAGGACCCTTGGGACTCTGTGTTCTCAGGGACACCATGGCCAAGGTCGACAGCATCTCTGCCCCATGGGCTGGGGCTGGGGTGTACAGGTAGGTCCTAGTTTTCAGGGATAGCTTGGTCTGAGTGGGAAATGCTGTGTCCTGCCCTCCTTGAGCTGGCAGGTTTGAGTTTCAGGAGGTTTTTGGGGATAACCTTCATTTTCTGTGCACATTAGGATCATTTCTAGAGACTAGATGTGGGTAATTTTTGCTGGGTTGGCTAGGGAGCAGGACGCCAGTGCTGCCACGTGGAAGCATAGCTCCCATCATCCTTCTTTGTGTTCCACTCTGTCCCCTCAGTTGGCTTATCTGTTGTAATTGACTTAGGACTTGGGCCACACCTTAGCTTAGCAGAGCCCCCCTCCTCTCTCTGTTAGAATATTTGTTCTGGCCTCTGCTGCTGCCCCACACTTGGCTGATTTAGCATCTACCGTCTGTACACTGCAAAAGAGACTTGAGTAGTAAGAAAGAAAGTAGTTGGGTGTGGTGGAGCACACTTATAATGCCAGCACTCTGGGAAGCTGAGGCAGGAAGATCACAAGTTTGAACCAAGCTTAGACAACTTAGTGAGAAGTATTTGCATGTTTCACAGATGAATGTCTGCTTTGATAAATTTTGAATACCAACATGTAAAAAGAAATTAAGCACTAGACAGACCTGCGAAGCTATGTGGAGCTTTTGCCAGTGAGCTGAGACCCAGCTAAGCGCCACTCTGGTCCTCAGCAGTGTATTGACACCACTAGGGCTGAACCAGTTTGATTCTTTTCTACAACTCCTGACTTATTTGCTTTGCCAGTAGGTCTGTTCCAACATTCAGGCATTATGAAAACAGTGTGGATGGTGTTATCAACACATACCTGTGCTCTCAACAGTGTCGGGGAGCAGACCCAGGAGGACCTCTTCCCCCCTACAGCACGTCTCCTTTTCCTTCCATGTCTCTGTCTCTGGTTTTTCCATGTTTTTGCTTTCCTTCTCTTTTAAAACATTTTCTTCTTATATCTTTTTCATTTTGCTGGACTTATTTCTTTAGAAATCCTGTTTGTATTAGGGATATGGATGGCAAATATTTGAAGCTCACAGCTATCTGACAATGCCCTTTTAAGTTGTGCTCCTCAGTTACACTGGGTGTGGAATTCTAGGGACAACATAATTACGAAAGAATTGATCCATTATCTTCTAGTTTCTTCTTTTTTTTTGGCACTGTGGCTAGCTCAGCCTATGGCAAGCTCATGTCTGTGTCTGGTGCTGGGGATTGAACTGCAGTCCCTGCGCTTTGCCTAAGCTTGCATAAGCAAGCGCTTTAGACCACTGAGCTATCTCTCCAGCCCTCTTCTAGTTTCTTCTGTGATAATAAGAATTATACTTTAATCTAACTTGTTATTTTAAAGACTTCTTTTTTTAATTATATTTTTTAGGGAAGGACCTACAGGGTGTTCAGGGTCTCACTACTAGGTCAGACTTATAGTGGTCCACCTGTTTACAGCCTCCCAAGAGCTGGGATTACAGATGCTCCCCACCATGCCCAGTCTCAGTTGTCTTCTCAGCATGCCCTGGGGAGCGGGACTGGCAGGCCCAGGGATTGAACCCCTGGCCCCTGCGCCTGCTTGCAGGCACTTTAATCCACTGAGTTATTTGGCCGGCCCTTAAAGGTATCTTTTCTGAAAGCGTTGAAGATGTTTTTCTATTTTTTTCCTTTTAGTGTATTTGGTTGTTGCAAGGTCTGACTACATAGCTCATACTCAGTGATTCTCCTGCTTCCAGCTTTCCTAGTGCTGGGATTATAGGTGTGCACTACAATGCCCGGACCCTGGTCAGCTCAGGCTGCCAGAGGATGAGGCTGGCACAGCTTGTAGTGCCAGGGATCGAACCGTGGTCCCTGTGCTTGCCTAAGCTTGTATAAGCAGGTGTTTTAGTCTGCTGAGTTATCTTGCTGGCCCCAGGTTTTTCTTTTTCTTTCTTTTTTTTTTTTTGGTGGAACCAGGGATTGAACTCAGGCCCTTGCACTTGCTAGGCAAGCGCTTATTCTGCTGAGCTATCTCTGTGGCCCAGGTTTTTCTTTATAATTTTTTGAATTTAAAAATTTTACATTAAGTGTATTTGCTTTTTCATTAATCTTCTGTTTTACATTAATTAACTTTCTATTCTTCGCTTTAATTGGAACAGATCAGAGTCCCTAAACTTTTCCTTGTATACTGCTTAAAGTTGAAAGGCAGGTAAACAGTGTGTAGCTGAGGACAGTTGTTTGCGGATAGGAGGCATGTCTGTGTCTAAAGCAAGGGTTCTCACTGTTGGGTACATGTTGGAATCATCTGGGAAGCTTTAAAGAGTCTGAAGGCCCGGGGCTGCGGAGATAGCTTGGTGGTCTAAGCACCTACCTAGGAAACTCAAGGACCTGGGTTCGACCCCCAGTATCTCATGCCTTGCTGGTCCTGCACCAAGCAGGCCAATGAAACTGGGCGTGGTGGTGCATGCTTGTAATCCCAGCACTGGGGAAGCTGAAAACAGGAGGATCACTATGTGCCCAAGCTGTGTAGTGAGACATTGTACTGAATGAATAAATAAATGATTTTTAAAAATTAAAGAGCCTGGAGTCTGCCCTGCCTTATGAGGTTCTTGGAGCAGGTCTGGGGTGCAACCTCAGCTTTGGCATTTTAGAGGTATTCCAGAAGATTCTGAGGCACATCTTATGTTGAGAGTCACTGCTTTAAGATATTCTCAGGAATGGCATCTGATACCTATAGTAGGTGTGGTTTGTATCAGTCAGTGCTTACTAGAGAAATAGATGTAAAGCAAGGTATACAAATATATAAGAATTCCAAGATTGGCTTACAGTGGCTATGTACAAAGTCAGGCGTGGAAGAGTGCAGAAGATCTGTCTGCTCCCTGGAGAGCTGAAGGATCCTGGCTTGAAACTCACTGTAGCGTCCTGTGTGAGTCAGTATCAGGAGGCCATTGAGTCTGTGTTGCAAGCCAGGAGATGTTCCAAAATGGAGGTGGAGAGTGGAGCTCCTCCAAAGAAAAAGAAATGAGTCTTCCTTTGTTTCCTTTTTATACCATTTAGGTGGCAAGTCTGTTGGTCACTATCACTCATACCCAATAAATCCCAGTAAATGACCTCAGCCACACCCAGAACCCAGTTTAGTTGGGCATTTCTTACTCAAGTTGAAAGGGACAGTGAACTATCACATGGTTCCAGGGAATTGTCTAGCTCCTGGTAATTCCAGGACAGGCAGGCTGGAGGTAGCAGGTAGTGGTGGTTTCTGGAGCGCTCCCTTTCAGTGGGAGAGTAAAGTCTGCTGTCAGATCCTGCTCAGATCCCGTGTGTGACCCTCGAGTTGCAGGCTCTTCAGGTCCCCTGAAGGTGTTGGGTAGAACTGGGTGGGGGGAGCATCAGCAGGAGTTGGGTTGCATGGTGCATTTGGGTGGTGTTTGGAGAAAGGAGTAAGGGGGAGGCAAGCTCCAATGTTCCTAGACTGAGGGCACTCAAGGCCACGCTATTCTTCCTCCCTATTTTCTGCCAGCACTGCAGACTTGTGGCCGCACTGTGGCTCCTGATCTTGGTGATCCTTGAGTGTGCACTGCCTCCTTCAGCTCTCTCAGGAGTCATCTCATTTCCAGGTCAGGCATTGTTGTCACTGCACAAGTCCACACAGATGATCTCTTCAGGGCTATGTGACTAATTCTGAATATCGGCCCTTACAGAACAGTTTTGCTGCTTTGTGAAACACTTTAAAATGTACATTCTCTTGTCCTGAGAGTCCCTGGAAACTGTTGGGTTTTGTTGTTTCCTGCCAGTGTTTAACTGGTTTTATCTCTGTTGCTTTAGGCTGAGTAGAGGGTGGGTGTTGATGGAGGGGATCTGCATCACAGGGCCTACCGGGACCCAGCAGACCCTTGTCTCCATGCTATCAGGTATTCCTGGTTTAAGGAGGCAGAAGAGTATGGATAGCATTTAAGAAGAATCTTAAGTGGAAGTTATTTTTTTTTTAATG
>NW_004524688.1:5424689-5426951 GCF_000260255.1 Octodon degus
GGGAGGCTGAGGCAAGAGGATTGCAAGATCCATCGTGCAGAGAAGGCACTTAGGCATGAAGCAGACCAGAGAAGCAAAGCAAGGTTCTCTAAGAGCTCTTGGGTCC
The DNA here is from genome assembly GCF_000260255.1 of Octodon degus. Taxonomy (NCBI): domain Eukaryota; kingdom Metazoa; phylum Chordata; class Mammalia; order Rodentia; family Octodontidae; genus Octodon; species Octodon degus. The sequence goes on from NW_004524688.1 coordinate 5,424,796, forward strand.
TAGTCTTCTGCTCCCCTCCCCACCCTGCATCTTGTAGGGGACTTGATTTCTAGTTTAAGGAACTACGCACAAAAACAGCAGGACAGCACCACTTCTGACAGGGAAGTGATGTTGAAGTTAATGGGAGCACCAGTTCAGAAGGTAGCCACATGGCCTGGTGACTGACAGGACCTCCTTGATGGCATGAGTGCCATCTTTGCCCTTATCCTGTAGGAATTCAGAGAACTCTTGTTTCTGTCTCTCTTCAATTGTCCTAAGACAGCATACAAGTATTTTGACTTCTGCAACTGACAGAGTAGATTAGTGGTCCCTATGTATAGCTGTTAGAGAAGGTCTCTCCATGAGCCTGATAATGCTTCAGCTGCAGTGACTGGGCCCGTTTCCTGAGTCCATTGGGGAATCCTGTTCAGATATCAGCAGAGCCCTCATGCTGCCTGGACAGATTGGGAGCTCTGTGTCCAGGGGTGGGCTGTCTTAAACCTGTGTGTATATCCCTTGCCTTTTAACCTTGGTCTCTAGAAAAGATGGACAGCAGCTTCTCTGTCAGGCTGTCCCTTTACACTGTGCCTGTAGCATATTAGTATGATGAAAGAATCCCTACTTAGAACCAGTTGGGAAGTGTCTTGGTTACTCTTCTCTCATTGCTGGGACAAATACCCAACACTCAAAATGAAGGAAGGAAATTTTTTTTTTTTTTAGATATTTCTTTATTTTTAATTTTTTTTTTAAATTTATGTGTGTGTGTGTGTGTGTGTGTGTGTGGCCAGCTCAGCCCACCAGGGGGCGGGGCTGGCTGGCATGTGTGTGCTGGGGATTGAACCGCGGTTCCCTTGCTTTGCTAAGCTTGTTCTAAGTAGGTGCTTTAGACCACTGAACCATCTCACCAGCCCAAGGAAATTTTTATTTAGCTCACAGTTACTGGAAATTTCAGTACATACTCAGCTGGCTTCAAGGCAGAGTAGCACATAGCAGAGAGCAACCATTCATGGTAGTGACGAAGAGCAGAGAGCAAAAGGAGTGGCAGCAGCTCAGGCAGCTAGCCAGCCTCTCTCCCCTCCTTACATTGTACTGCAGATTTCTTGCCCCAGGGCAGGTGCAGCATCCACACCCACAATAATCAGTCACAAACTCTAGAAGCCCCCCATGACTGCATGAGGCCTGGGGGGGGGGGCAACTAGACACAATCCATAATAAACATTTTGCCCAAATACTACTAAGTAGAAACTTGGCTGATCTAACTATTAGTGGTTTCTGTTTCCTATCCAGCTTATCATTGCAGGTGTGAGGAGGTGTGAACATAGGGACAGATGGAAGAGACAGTGTCTTCTTTACACACCTGCGGAGAACAGAACTTTTTCTTCTTCTTCTTTTTTTTTTTTTTTTTTTTTCGGAGCTGGGAATTGAACTCCTGCCCTTGCACTTTCCAGGCAAGCACTTATTCAACTGAGCCATCTCCCCAGCCCCTAAGAACAGAACTGCTGTGTCTTTAAACTCAGCTCAGCTTTATCTTGGGTGATTTGTGACTGGAGCCTCTGACCACAGGGCGGGGTAGCTATTGAAAGATATATGCATCATTCTATTTTCTCTGTATTGATAAGAACAGAATGCTGGTCAGCAGTTTATTTTTTATTTTTGTCTTTTTGAGACAGGGTCTCACTATGCAGTTCAGGCTGGCCATGAGCTCACTTTGTAGCCCAGGCTGTTCTTAAACTCACAAGGATCTTCCTGTCTCAGCCTCCCCAGTGTTGGAATTACAGGTGTGTGCCTCCACATTTGGCCCAGTAGTTTATTTTAAATGCAGATGTTGCCAGGTAAGTGAGGAAATATGTCTTTATTATAAGTTACTTGATTTTTGTACTTGTTGATCTCTGTACATAATTACTTAGAAAAGAAAGTTGAAGCTGGGGGTAGTACCACACATCTGTAATCCCAGAACTCTGGGAGGCTGAGGCAAGAGGATTGCAAGATCCATCTCAGACTTAGACTAAGTAATTTAGCAAAACTCTCTCTCAAAAACAAACAAACAGAAAATCCCTAACCTTTTTTTTTTGTTGTTGTTGTTGCTTGATAAAAGGACTGGGGATGTAGCTCAGTGTGAAGGCCCTGGATTTAATCTTCACTACCATACACACACACACACACACATGCGCAAGAAG
>NW_004524688.1:5427051-5433852 GCF_000260255.1 Octodon degus
CAAGTAGGTGCTTTAGACCACTGAGCCATCTCTCCAGCCCGGAAGTAATTTTTAAAAGCAAATCCTTTAAAAAAAAAAGTGTCTGCTATCTTAAAAGTCACATGGAAGGACCTGATATTAGCAGTGCTGTGGTGATCTCTGCAGCATGTCTCAGTGGCATAAAGCTAGCGCCTGGTGTGAGGAGGGGCCTTGTGACTTGGGCTACAGGGCTGGCACTTGGCCAATGCTATGCCTCTCTCCTGTGTGCAGACAGGCCACGATAGCAGGGTCCTTGCTGGGGGTCATGAGAATGTTAGGACGGGCCTTGCCTCGGCTCTCATGTAGTGCTGGTAGCTCCCATTTTTGTTAGCATCTTTGTCATCCCGTGCGTCTGGAAGATGTTAATATATTTTTGACATTTTTTTTTTGAGACAGGATCTGGCTAAGTAGTCCAGGCTGGCCTACGCAGGTTGACCTCAAACTGACAATAATCCTCCTGCCTCAGCCTCTAGATTGTTGGGATTATAGGCATGCATTACCATACTAAATTATTTGTCTTTATTTTCTTCCATTCATTTGAAATAGATAACTTCTTATAATTCAGTTACTGTACAGTGTCTATTTCAGCTTGCAAAATGGGTGTAAAAGTTGTGTTTTGAGACCAGTCTGAACATCCTTTAATACTCCTTAAGATTTTGCTGGATAGAAACAAATTGAAGGCATTTGTGCCTTACCTCTATTTTAAAAATGAGTTTTGTCTTTTAAAGTGCTCCTTGTAGATGGCTGTCCCATAGGCCATGCCACTGGAACATGATCTTCAGTGACAGCCATGGCTGTGACTCTGGAGGGGGTGTACTGGAGTGCCCACTGCCTGTGGGAAGTGGATGAACAGCATCCATGGGAACCCTGTGTTACATGTTCAAATGGTATACTCTGCCTACGTCTGTCTGAAAGGAGTCTTTCCTGTAGTAGATTTTCTTAAATAAGAAAAGTCATATTAGCTATTAGATAACATGGTTTCCAAGTCTTTTCAGGAGTGTCAGTTATTTAAGTAGAGTTAAGATTCATTTGTCATCATTTTATATCCTGCTAGAACAACACTTTTTCATCATGTGGTCACTTTGCTAAAATCAAAATGAAGCATGACCCACCTCTTCTAGATGAGAAATGTTAACATCTGTTGGAGCTGACTTTGCCTTGCTGTGACCATGGCAACCAGTTCCCCTCATGAAGGCACTGGCTTACCCAGACATGAACCCCTGCACAAACATTTGACTTTCTTTCTTTCTTTCTTTTTTTTTTTTTTTGACTTTCTGTAAAACAGTGATGTTAATGCAAATTCTGAGTCTTTGGAAAACACAAGATTAATTGTGAGAAGCTTCCAGCTTCCTCTGTGAGATACATCTGCCTTCATTACCTAAACTCCTGGATTTGGTTTCTCTTATAAAACTCTTCCTGTGAGCAGCTTTCTGAACAGCACTCCAGCTGATTACAGTGTGATTGTGGAAAGTCTCTTGCCATCCTTCATGTTGCCAGGAGCTCTGTGTTTGAGGTTCTCCTGTGTTCTTGCCCTGTATAGCACTCATGAAGGTTTAGTCACTGCTGTTCTGTGGTGGCTGAAGTCACCTCAAGCAGGAGCTGGGCAGTTGGCCTCCTCAATGTCGGTTCTCCCTCTGCTCTTGTTCATGTGTTTTTCCTGGAAATCTGGGGTCATTCTGATCATTGGTTTGTGTTGGCTGAGCTTGAAGGATTACTGCTAGCGATTAAGCTGCCATGTTATAGGACACCCCCTCAGAAGAGCACTACTCCAGCTGAGTCCATTGAGAATGTGAGGGAGGGTCCAGTGGCTGTGTTGCTGGATTTTGCTTTTTGTTCCTCCCAGTAACAGGACAGAGCCTACATAGCAGAGCCCTTCCCTTCTCTTAGTAGGAAACAGGTTAGTGCCAGGGGCTATGTCCCTATGGGAACAACAGCTTTCTTCAGCTTGTCCTAACTTTGAATACCAGACAGATTTATTGTTTCAACTCTACACACATCTGTTTTATTTCCTATGACTTTTTTTGGTGGCATCAGATCCATAACCAGCTGGATAACTCATTTCAGGTGTTGGTAGCCTCTTTCCTTAGGGACAGTGGGTTCTTACCCTAAAGTCCTGTCAGCACTCTTGTCCTGCCTCCCCCATCTACATGTCCTTGCTGAGCTTGCTAAATGTTAATCATGTGATTCCTTAGTTAGAAATCTTTTGGGGCCACCCCTGCCGACAGATGAAGCTGAGTCTTTTCAGCACAGCAGTCAGTTCCTGTGGCAGTGGGCACCTGCTCAACTTCCAAACGCATGTTGTGCGTTCCCCAATAGTCAGTCCTGCATTCTTGCACTTCCTATTTATTTACATCCTAGCACCTCAGATTCCCTCTGTAATTCCTTTTATGATGTTTTTTGTGTTTTATGTCTCTCTTGCACTTTTTCAGTTCCACTCATTAAGCAGTTAATCCTGCACATTGTTTAACCCTCTCCAACTCAGCTGTAATATCTTTGAAAATCTGGATTTTAAAAATACTTTTATTCAAATATATCCTTTAGCCTGCCCTGCCAAACCTGCCCCCAGGCACGCTGAGACTGGGTGTGGTGACGCGCATCTGTAATCCCAGCACTTGGGAGGCTGTAAACAGGAGAATCACTATGAGTCCAATCTAGTAGCAAGACCCTGAACACCCTGTAGACCCTTTTCTAAAATACAAGGGGAAAAAAAATCTATCTATCTATCTATCTATCTATCTATCTATCTATCTTTTAGAAGAGTACACTTATCAAAATCATGAATGGACCACATTGGGAAACCAGTGGCCCAGTGAAGACAGCATCACCAGCCCCAGCAGCCCCGCTGGCCCCTGGGCACCTCCTCCAGGGCAGCCGCTCCTTATTCCTAAACCACAGAAGAGCTGTGGCTGATCTGTGCTATGTGTTGTCCCCTCTGTCTCTGGCACCTGTGCTTGCAGTGACTGTCTCCCGTGCTGCTGTGTGTGGCTGTGGCTGTTTGCACTCACTGTCAGACATCACAGTTTCCCACCAGCATTTGAGCTGCTGCCAGCTTTGGGTTCTGAAGCTAAGCACACTTTGAGGGACAGAGCAGTTGCAGAGCAGTGACCAGTGCAGGGGTGTGTGTGCTCAGATGATCAGACACTGATGGTGACTGCACCAAGATTGGAACCCACCAGGTGTCCAGCTAGGTCACCTTTATGTGAGGTCTGTTTGTGTCCCAGGCATGAAATCCTGTTTCTTTACAGACCTCACTGATTCTTCCCAGGGACTCTTATTTTAATTTTTGTTCCAAGTGCCATGTCACTGTGGTCCTGATACCCATGGGAATGTTGTCCTCACTAACCTGGCTTTGGGTAGTAGTAAAAAATGTTGTTAGTTTTCTTGGAGGACAAAGTGTATTAAGTCTCATGCTTTTGAAAATTGAAGTATAAAAGAGCTTTTCTCTTTTTTTCCCCAACAGTTGGATATTCTAAAAATAAAGCAGTTGCACAGAGCTCAGGATCTTACCTTTGCTTTTTGGATTCAGTAAGTAATTCTGTTGTGTTTATAATGAATTTAGGTGTTTTGATTGAATAATGATTGTAAAAATCTTTTTTTTTCTAATAATTTTCTAATATATTGTGGTCAGGATTAAAAGTTAAGATTGTAATTGGGCATGGTCATATGGGCCTATAATCCCAACACTTGGAGGCTGAGGCAGGAAGATCCTCAGTTCAAGCCCAGCCTAGGTAACTTAGTGATTTTTTTCAGAAATTTAAAAAAAGCTCTGGAGATGTTGCACAGTACAAAGGCTCTAGGTTTAGTATTCAGTGTTGTTAAAAAAAAAAACAAAAACAAAAACAAAAACCAGTGAATTGTTGCTGCTGCTTAATTGTTTTTTACTTAATGAGTTAACAATTAACAATAAAAAAGATTATATGAAATTGTACCACAGAGAACAATATTAACAAAATGAAATTAACCTAGCATTATGCTGGCAAATATGATACTTAAGAGATTAAAATGCTCCTGTTGGATGGATCGAAGCACCAGTGGTACATGCACAGCTGTCCCATTGGAGCCCTCTCCCATGCAAAGGGACTGTTACATGCCATCTGATTATAGTCCTACGTGTGCCACTGGTAGCTCAGAGCTGCCCAGCTGCAAGACGTATGAATTACAGCTCCATCGTGAACTTGCCAGTAACCACATTGGAATAGATTGATAGGCAGAGAGTGGAGTGGAGACCCAGGTGGAGACATACAGGTCACAGGTGAACATCCACAGAGGTTTGAGAGAGACAGATTGTAGACATTCAATTTGTAGTCAGAAACACTTTAGTGAGATACTTTTAAACATCAAATTAATAACATGTTTTATAAATGTAGGTGCTCAGTCAGTATTTCAAGCAGTGAATTGGTGTGTACTATGTTGACAGCGTGATAGTGCATCTTGCTCAAGGACTTTAAAAACACCAGGCTCTTGACTCCCAAATTTCCCTGGTAGGTATCTGGGAAAAAGGAATGTGCACAAAAAGCTTTAGGTTATTTGCTGTGACAGGACACTGGAGACAAGCTGGTCTTGGTGCCGGGGAACTGGCAGGCGTGCCTGGTAGGTAGCCGGATAGACACTAGTAGCTGAGTGAGAGCGTGTGTAGCCCTGCACATGTAGTCAGCACACTCAGCCGAAGACTTCTCTGTATCATGGTGAGTCAAACAGTAGGAACCTCAGAGGGTGCTCTGTTGTCTCTGCACCAGGGCCTTGCAGGTCAGAGCACCGCTCTGGGCCTCTGAAGCCCTGGGGCCCAGCCATATGTCTTCTTATGTCACCTTAGCTTTGCCCCCTGATCATCCCATGCCCCTGTGTCTACCAAGGGTGGGAATCAGGAGGCTGTGCAGCCAGGTGGAATGGCACGTCAGATAGCCCTGCCCCCAGAACAGACTGCAGCAGACTTGGGGATCCTCCTGCTGTACCTCCTGCTTTTAAGACTAGAATGCCCAGTTCTCAAGTTTCCTTGCACAGAACACCTCACCTCCCTCTTGGTCCTCTGGCTTCTTGTCATCCCACTGGGCTCACGGCTCACACTCACACATTCCCTCCAGCATTCTCTGCGAAGTGTAACACCTACCACATTGAAATGTGTGCTTTCCATTGCCTCTGGGTAGTATATCACCTTTGAGGTTGTGATTGCAGGAAATTAGAAGCTGCCTTTCTCTCAGTGTTTTAAGATTTCACCAATATCTAGGTCCCAACTTCGACAGCTCTGTTTCTATCTTGGGCTAAAGGTGAAGAGAAAATGCTGGAGTCATTCTCTTCCCCTCTTCATGGTTCTTTTTTGTTTACAAAAGATCTAGAAAAAAAAAAAGGCAGAGATAGGCGATGCAGGAGGGTTGTTGGGGAGGTGTACCTAGTCAGGTACTGGGCAAGCCCAGGACTAGTGATCACTTAATAAAGCTGGTGGTGCTAGCTTGTCAGACTGCAAGAGTGAGAATCAGTTCCCCAGAATGCCTGTTAACCTTCATGGGCATGCAGAGGAGAGTGTAAGTTAGACTCTGTTCAGGTCCGGCTCAGAATTCAGGGCCTGGTGGGGAGGTCAGCAGCCTAGAGAACAGTGCAGTGCTACTGAGAAGAAACACCACCGGCTCAGTGTCCACCATTCTGTAGCTGCAGTGGTGAGCATTGGAGTGCAGAATTTGGATGGGAAATTCTCACCTCCACTCTAGAACTTTGAATTGTTTTCATTGTTTAGTTGAAATAAATTGATAAAATAATGATTAGATGAGTTTTGATATGTTTTGAACAGTGGTGTTTGTGCTGGGATTTATAGCACTGTCTCACTGTGGTCACAGGGGTGGATGAACCTGTCCATCCTGAGTGGGACAGATGGGCATGGTGAGTATGAGCCTCTGTGTTAGGACCCAGTGTGGGACACACAGATCAATGCAGGGTTGCAAGTTTCATTGTAATTAAAATAACAAACAGGGAAAACTCACAAAAATGGCAAACAAGGAAAGGGCCTAGACATAAGCAATGAATGAGAAAAAGGTGAATTGACACAGGTTTGATGGTAGACTGACTAAAGTTCCAGAGAGGTGTCTGTCTACCTCTTTACCTACCAATTTCTCTCTTAAAGAGAATGGAGCACCAACTGGGCGCACCTTTTACTTAGGGGGGTTGCCGGTAGGAAAGGAGGACTTGCAAGGAAGTTGATGAGTTGTTGATGTAGGAGTTGCCTGCATGTGGATACTCCCCCCACTGGGGCACAGAGGTGAGAGGAGCTGGGTGTGTGCTCTCCTGAAGTGGGCAGAAGTTGTTCAGCTCAGAATCCTGGGCTCATCGGGACTGCAGTATCCAGGAGAGGATGGTTGCTCTGGGATGGCTGTCTTAAGGGATCTTGGGGTTTGGGTTTGGCCCCTGATCTGTCAAGACTGATGCCCCACGACATCAGAAGTGGTCGTGCTCACTGAGCCTCTGTGTGTTCCCAGCCCCACCAGTGCTCTCCAAGGGAACTTTGCCATGGACACCCCTCACTGGGGGTCGTTTTCTGGCTGTGTTGCCCCCTTGTTATCTCCTGTCAGGTGTCTTAACTTTGCTTTGCCCCTTTCCTAATTGGTTCATCCCTGTCACCTGAAGACAGCAGCATCTGCGTGTAGAGGGCTCTCAGCCAGTGCCTGCCCGCCCCATCTGTTTCCTGAAGCGTGCTTGTGTGTGTGTGCGATCATGGACTCCTCATTTTCTGTTTTGTTTTAAGAGTCATCAGTGTCACTGAGGTTTTAAACAATTTTTTAAAAATTTTATTTATTT
>NW_004524688.1:5433952-5435148 GCF_000260255.1 Octodon degus
TGTTTTTTATCTGTGTAGAGGAATGCTATTGACTTTTGGGTATTGACTTTGTATCCTGCTATGCTACTGAATTTGTGTATCAATTCTAGTAGCTTCTTGGTGGAGTTTTTTGGGTCTTCCAAGTAAAGTATCTTGTCATCTGCAAATAATTACCTATTCTTATTCCTTTTATTTCTCTCTCTTGTCTAATGGCTCTAGCTAATGATTCCAGAGCTGTATTGAATTGGAGGGGTGATAGAGGACATCCTTGTCTTGTACCAGATCTGAGAGTAAAAGATTTCAATTTTTCCCCATTGAGAATTATATTAGCCATTGGGTTGTCATAAATGGTTTTTATCACATTGAAGTAGAGGCCATCTGTTCCAACTTTCTGTAAGACTTTGAACATGAATGAGTGTTAGACTTTGTCAGAAGCCTTTTCTGCATCAATTGAGATGATCATGTGGTTTTTAGTTTGGCTCTATTGATATAGTGTATTACATTTATAGATTTGCATATTTTGAACCATGCTTACATCCTAGGGATGAATCCTACCTGGTCTTGGTATATGATCTTCTTGATGATTTGCTGTATTCTATTTGCTGGGATTTTATTGAGGATTTTTGCATCTATGTTCATGAGGGAAATTAGCCTGTAGTTCTCTTTTTTAGTGGGGTCTTTCCCTGGTTTGAGTATCAGTATAATACTTAACTCCAGGAATGATTTTGGGAGGATGGCTTCCTTTTCAGTTTCATTGAAGAGTTTGAGGAGCGTAAGGTTTATGTCTTCCATAAATTTCTTGTAGAATTCAACTGTGAATCCATCAGGACCTGGACTTTTCTTTGTTGGTAGGTTTTTTTAAAAAAATTACATTTCATATTTCATTAGCTGTTATTGTGTTATTGAGAGTTGTTATATTTTCTTGATTCAGTTTAGGTAATCTGTACCTTTCTAGGAATCTCTCCATTTCTTCTGTGTCTTATATTGTGTGAGAGTAAAGGTTCTCAAAGTAGCTATTGACAGTCTTCTGAATTTCCACTGGATCTGTGGTAGTTACACCCTTTTCATTCCTTATTGCTTGCATTTGAATTTTTTCTTTCCTCTTTTTGATGAGATTAGCTAGGGGCTTATCAGTTTTATTTAATCTTTCAAAAAACCAGCTTTTTGATTCATTAATTCTTTGAACTGTTTTCTTCATCTCAATTGAATTAATTTCT
>NW_004524688.1:5435248-5442531 GCF_000260255.1 Octodon degus
AGCAGTTTGGAACCTGCTGCAGTCAGGTGCAGTGAGGTGGCAGCAGGAGGACTGAGGTCTGTGTGGCTGCTTCTCCAGCTGTACTTTACCCAGAGCTTTGGGCTTCATGGGCAGGACCTGGTTTCCTGGAGCTGGAGACAGCTGCTCACACCCAGGTGTGAGTGGAGGCCTCTGAGATGCACTGAGGGGAGGAAAAACCAAGGCATAGCAGTATGGGGACACCGTGTTTGTAGCGCGTCTCTCTGCCTTTATTGAGACTTTTGCTGTTAGCGCCCTGAGTCACTTTTCGTGCTGTATAGCTAGTGGTGTGCAGGAACTGCATGCTTTTGTGAGAATATGCCTATATCTTAGGCAGATTTCAGTTGTTTTTAGGTTAAACTTATTCTGCCAGGGTTTTAAAAGTCCTGTTTCCTTTGTCTTCATGAGCATATTGTAATAAACATTCTTTTTCCATTGACTTACATCTCTTGCAGAGAATTACTTTAAATGTACATCACTGCTTCAGTGTGCATTGATGTCTCTGTGTGGTATATTATCCCATTGCCTTTCTATCTGGCCATGTGAGCTGTGTTTGACCTTGTTCATGTAGAGCCTGGCTGCGGGGATCCTTGCAGGTGGAAGGTTGTAGGGTTTTAGGATCCTGCAGTCCACCCATATCAGTCATACCACCTCCTTCTTTTTCATTGTATTCATATTTTTATTTCCAAAGAGAAAAATTGTGGGCTGTGTTTGAGGCCCAAGGCCTGGACTGGTTTTAGGTACTCAGGGGCAGGGCCATGTGACTTCAGAATGGCTGGAGTCATGCTGACTGAAGCAGATGATGCCCTGGATTCAGGAGAAGCGGATGCTGTTCTTGCTAGACCGTTGCAAAGTTTATAATAACCCATGTATGTGGGTGCCACCATTTCTGCTCTTTGCAAGAAATGTTATTTGTTTTTATAGAAAGCTTTTTTTTTTTAATGTGAAGGAAAACTGAAACATAGTCCAGCAAGGAGCTGGTATGTGCCCTGAGAAATCTCAGTGCAGTAGGTGCCCAGCACTTTCTAAAGTGTCTGCAGTCAGAAGCATTGTGCTTACCCCTTCTTCTGCCAGCACCTTAATGTGTTCTTGGTTATTGCTCCTGCTGAATGCCACTAAACCTTACTTTTTAAGACAGGGATGAATGCCCCAGACAGTAGTGAGCTTTGAAGTGCTATTATTTTTTCAGAGCATTTTCATTTCAAGGTCTAGGGAAGGGTGATGACCCTGGTATTTTTTCAGCTGTGCCTGTATACCACTGGTTCCAAAATCATGGACCAAGGATGGAGCTCGCAGAGAGCGTGGGGCTGTGGACCCACTGCGGTATGTGAAGTCCAGTCTCAGGCAGTGCTGTTTCTAACTAGGCTCAAGGAGACTTGCAGTTCACAGCCCACTTTCCTGTCTCTCAGTGTGACTGTGCCTTTGCCCCATTTAACCAGGCTCAATGGGGCAGAGATACTGTGCTGTCTCTCATTGCATCCCCAGGGCCAGTTCAGAGATGGTCAGACATTTGCAGAAGGCTCATCCTGACATCTGTTGCCTGAAAAGCTTTAGTACATGCCCCAGTATAGGATGCATGGGAGTCACTGAAGCCTTCAGAGTCTTGGAGAAGCAGTGTTTAAATAAATTGCCTGCTGAAGAAGTTGGGGTGAGAAGCTAGAGAGGAGCCTGTGGAGGGAAGAGAAACCTCTGATCTTGCTTCAGGAGAAAAATCAAAGGGTCATTCAGAAGTATTTGTTCCTTTATGGGAGAGCCTAGGGCACCATTCAAGCTCTATACTTACCACCTGGGCCTGAGAGTAAAAACCAGGCCATCTTGGACCTACACGGACACTGGTAGCAAACACTTCTGGCTGCTGTGTGGCTAGTGTCAGTGTGGGTGACACTGGGTTGATTCTATCAGCTGTGGGAGAAGAGAATTGTAGGGACTAGAAAGAACCCTGAGGCTCAGATCCTGCTCGTGAGAGACCCATCAAAGGGTGTAAGTGCTAGAGACTAGGGCAAAGTGGGAAGAGGTTGGGTAAGTCCTCCTGAAGTGAGATGACTTTACATTTCCTCAGCAAAGGGGCTTTTCATACACCAGTAGGATGACTTGGAAGTTGGAACTGGTACTAGATGCTGGTGGCTTCCAGTGAGGAATGCTCCAATTGTGGCTCGTTGGTTTGTTGTAATTCATGTTGTAATCTTGCTAGTCAGAAAGAATTCTCCTTGTCTTCTCTTTAAAGAGAATTCCTTTCTCTACTCCCCACCACCCAGTTATATTCCGCCATTTGCTTTTTGACAAAAGGTCCAGAAGCATATGTTGGAGGAAAGATAGCTACACACAAAATCTAGAGCCTATCTCTCACCATATACTAAAATAAAATTAAAATGGATCAAAAGTCTAAATATTAAACATAAACACATAACTTGCTGGAAGATAAAGAGGAAAGAGTAGGAGTTGGGGACAAGGTTAGTGACATAAGTGCTGTCTGGTAAGCACAAGGTCCTGAGTTCAATCCCTTGTACCGCAAAAAACAAAAGTAAAACCCTTGAAGATGTAGGTGTAGGTAAGGACTTTCTGAACAGAACTCCAATTAGTCAAGAAATAGCATCAAGAAATAAATAGGGTCATAATAAATTAAAAGGCTTCTATACAACAAAAGAAATAGCCAACGAAGTGAAGAGTCTACCTACAGAAGGGAGAAAGTATTTGTATTTTACACTTTAGGTAGAGCATTAATGTGCATAATATAGATAGAACTGAAAAACATTAGACCGTCCCAAAATAAAGTACTCAATTTAAAAAAAGAATAGACATCTCCTAGAAGTACAGATGGCCAATAAATGCAGTGGTGCGTTGGTTCATGAACTCAGTTCTCTCTATGAGTCTGGTCACAAAACAAACTGGATGAGAACCAAATCAAATTGTCCCATGAGGTCAACATTGAACCTAATCATTGAGTTTGAGTCTATTCTCATCCAAATCAGTTTGAGACTAGAATGTGGAAAGAATCAAGTTCATGAACCAACATACTATACAGGACAAAACATTCAATATTACTAGCAATTAAGAAATGTAAATTAAAGCAACACTGAGATTTCGTTTTGATCTAGAGTGGCTAGTCTCTAACAGCTGTTTCTAATCTAGAAATCAAAGAAATGCTGGCAGGGCTGTAGGGAAAAAAGAATTCTTTTACATTATTGATGGGAGTGTAAAGTAGTACCATCACTATGGAAATCAGTACAGAGATTCCTCAAAAAACTAAAGCTAGAAATTTGATTTGACCCAGCTATTCCCCTTTTAAGTATCTTCCCAAAAGAGTTAAATACATCATGTTACAGTGACACATGAATATCTATGTTTATAGCAGCACAACTCATAATCGCTAAATCTTGGTAGCGGCCTGCATATCTATCAACAGATGAATGGATAAAGAGTCATTTGTGGGAAAATGAGACCACAAAGTTAAATGAAATAAACCAGACACACAGCATAGATATTCATTGTATGGTTTCTCTTATGAGAAACCCAAAGTATATTGAAATTAAAGAGCAAAAGAAAAGAAGACAATAGGAAACAGGACTAGGACAATGGGAAACATCTTTTGCAAATGGAAAGGGAACCAAGCCATGGAGGGTGGGAAGGAGAGAGGAAGGTAAAGTAAAAAGAATTAAGATATGTTTTGTGCATATCCAATTGCCCACGAAGCATATAATTGTAATGTGTTATAAAAATGTACTAATGAAAATAAAAATTAAAAAAAGGAAACAGTCCTTGGTGATGGGGAACCTAATGTGAGATGTTAAAATACTTTATTTAAAAAAAAATACTTTAGTGTTAAGATTAATCTTAATAATTTACATATTAAAGATAGGAAGGGAGAGGAAAAATAAAAATGAATAAAAATTAAAGAAATATATAAGCGGCAGATGAGATATAGAAGATATAAGGAGGAAAACCATGAATATAAGGAAAAGATGAGATTGTATATGAGAGGTGAGAGAAGAGGTGGGGATTGTATACAACTTTGAACTGTCAAGCCAAGGTTAGATAATATCCAGAAATAACCTTGGAAGTCAACATATGTGAGTTAAGTATATGAAATGTTTTAAAAGCAATAGTAGCAAATTTATGTTCATAGCTATAACTGTATACACATATGTGCAAAGGCCTTCCATTCAAAAAAAAAGAAAAAAAATGCACATACATAAAAGGAAATTCCTTCCTCTGCTATGCCTGGGAACAGAGCAAAAATACCAGGGTGTGGACTCAAGAATGGAAGGGGCAGGGCTGGTGAGATGGCTCAGTGGTCTAAAGCACCTAGTTAGAACAAGCTTGGCAAGGCACAGGGACCGCGGTTCAATCCCCCAGCACCACATGCCAGCCAGCCCCGCCCCCTGGTGGGCTGAGCTGGCCACATACACACAAAAATAAAATAAATAAATAAAAAGAATACTTAAAAAAAAAAAAAGAATGGAAGGGGTGGAGCTGGGAAAGGTGGGGGCTGGGAATAGGATGCCAGGGGCAGGATGTTTGGGGGTGGTAGTTTTAAACCCCTTTGTGAGGGCAAGGGCAGGATTCTGAATTGTTTTTGTTTTGTTACAGTACAAATACAATTATAAAAATGCCTGGGGCAGGAACTGGGTGGGAATTGGGGAACTTTCCCCCATGAAGGCTTTGGTCATAGCGGTGCCGTGTTGACAGTGAGTGTCACTGGCAGCTTCTGGAGAGCTGGCACAGTCGAACCCTATGCATTTAAAGTGACTGTCAGAGATCATAACAAGGAGCTAACTGATGACTTCATGTTTCCAAATGCTGGTGTGCTGTCTGAGAGATGCTGCATTTTAGACTCAGCATAAGGGGGTGTCATGAATGCATCATTTACAAGTGTGCACATTCAATGAGTGAGATGCCCAGATGATAACTCAGTTGGGGGCTGCAGCATTTCCCTGGGCTCAGAGAGCCCATGAGCTGGTTTGCATGTCTTCTCTGTCCCAGGAAACAACTGGTGTTACTTCTTTATAGAGTGGTTTTTCATCTATGTGAAATCTTGTGTGTATTGTAAGGTTTGGAGACTTCTCTATGGTGCTGTCCAGTAGTTCCTTCTTTCCTGCTGAGTGATGCAGTGCAACACATGTGGAATGCAGATTATTTGTGTGCAGCTGCCTGCTGTGGCCATCTAGCTTGCCTCTAGCACTTGCTGTTGTAAGCAAAGGTGCTGTGGAAGTTTGTGTGTGAGTCTTAGTGTGGATACGCGTGTGCTTCTCCCAGGGAGGTGCCCAGGGTGGAGCTTCCGGACAGTGGTTTGTGGATGTTCACTGTTTCCCAAGAGGCCAAACTAGCTTTCCTTCTACCACCATCTCCCAGAGGCCATCATGCTGGATATGCCATCCTTGTCTCAGGAGCCCTGCAGTGTGCTGTTTCCTGTGTTACTTGCTTCACTGTGCATTTCCCTGGCGATGTCAGACTCTGGATGCACATGTGTTCCGGTATGCATTGTCTTTTCATCTTTGGCTACACTTTAAAGTTCTTACTCTTCTATTGAGTTTTGAGATTTTTCAAATAAAAGATATTTCCGTATACAAGTTCTTTCTTCCAGTCTGTGATTTGCCTTTATATTTTCAGCATTTTCTTAGTCTTTTATTTTATTTTTTTCCTTTGAGGCAGTGCTATTTATTTATTTATTTTTGTGTGGTACTGGGGATTGAACTCAGGACCTTGCACTTGCCAGGCAGGTGCTTAGACTGCTGAGCTTATCTACCTGGCCCTTTTCTTAGTCTTTTAATGAATAGAAGTTTTCAATTTTGATGAAGTCCATTAGGTCAATATTTTTGTTTTGTTTTGCTTTTTTTTTTTTTGAAACAGAGTCTCACTATGTACTTTAGGCTGGCCTTGAACTCACTATGTAGCCCAGACTGGTACATGTGTGTGGCAACTTAATTTTTCTCTTTTTAAATTTATATATATATATTTGCTTCAGGGTTTCTCTAAGCAGCTCAGACTTGTAGTGATCCTCCTGTCTCAGCCTCCCTAAGCTCTGGGATTATAGGTTGTGTCTCCAAACCCGGTTTTGGCTGAGTGTAGCCTGCATGGAGTACCTGGAACTGGTTGTGGGCTCTCATGGCATGTGGTACTGGGGATTGAAACTGTGTCCTTGCACTTGCCAGGCAGGTGCTTAGACCACTGAACTAGCTCCAGCCCTTAATATTTCTTTTTAAGATTTGTGTTTTTCATGTTTCCATTTCACCTAAGATACCTTGTTGACCCCGAGACTTCTCTATTTCCTCCTGGAAGCTTAGTAATTTTATCTTTCATGTTTAAATCTGTAGCCCATTTCAAGTTAACTTCTGAGTACAGTGTGAGGCAAGCGTGAGGGTAATGTTTCCTGTATGGCATGCAGTTTAACATTCCTAATTCTTTCTCTGTTTAATTGCGTCAATCCTTTTGTTGAAAACCAGTTGACCAAAAGAAAGCATAGATCTGTTTCTCTCTTTTTGTTGTTGTTGGCCTTCACAGCTGCTTTATGCTAGTTCCATACCACCTTGAATATTGCATTGGCTACAGTGGGAACGCTGCCGTGTGGTTTATGGCAAGTCTTAACTTAGGTATTATGAGACCCCTGATTTTGTTCTTCCCTTTCAATGTTTTTTGTGGTCTTCAACTTTTTAAAAAAGTTTAAAACAACTTGTCAAGCCTGGCTGGTTGTTTTATTGAGATTGTATTAAATCCATAGATCCATATAAGAACTTAACAATCTGGTGTTTCTTAATTCATCGACATTGTATACCTCTCATTTATTTAGGCCTCCGTGCATCTCTCTCAGGAATAGGAGCTCTCTGATCTTCTAGAAATCTAACAAAATAGAACCATACTTTTTTTGTGGAGTTTGGTGCTATAGGAAAGTGGTATTAGAAAATACATGCCCCAGTTTTATTGCTATAAATATGCAAAGCTCATATATAAAAGTAGAGTTTTAAAAATATGTTTTAGGATTTGCTGTGAGTGATTAAGTCAGTTGTAATAAGGACTTCTGCCTCTTTGTTTTTGATTTGTGTGTTTTTTATCCATTCTGGGCTACTAGGCTGACCAAGGCCTGCAGAACAGGGTTTAGCAGCAGTGACTGTGCTGACATCTTTGTCATGTTCAGATTTCTGGTTTGTTTTGTCATTTTCTTTGTGAAGAAAAACACGTAGAGAGAAGAACTAAAACCATAAATGCAATAAGCTGTCACCTGCAGGCACTCTGGACAGCCTGCTCCAGAGCCCCATTGTTGCCCCTCCACT
>NW_004524688.1:5450421-5455628 GCF_000260255.1 Octodon degus
TAATTTTTTGTCTGCTTGACCTATCTTTTTGAGATAAGAGGGTGTTAAGGTCTCTTGTTAAGATTGTGGTATTGAATATTAGATTTTTCATGTTCTTTAAGATTTGTCTTGTATAGTTGGGTGCTCCTGTGTCTGGTGCATATACATTTATGAGTGTTACCTCTTCCTTTTGAATTTTTTCCCTAACCAGTATATAGTGGCCTTCTTTATTTCGTTTGATCATTCTTGGTTTGAAGTTCAGACTGTCTGAGAACAGGGATGCTGTCCCTGCTTTTTTCTGAGGTGTTGGGGCATGTAGTATTGTTTTCCATCCTTTGACTTTCAACCTATGAATTTCTTTATGAGTTAAGTGTGTTTCTTGTATACAGCATATTGTTGAATTTTGTTTTATAATCCACTGTGCCATTATATTTCTTTTAATTGGTGAATTGCGTCCATTTACGTTGATGGTTATAATTGAGATGTCTTGATTTGTGATAGACAAATTATTTGCCTGCTGTTGTTTACTCTTTTTTTCTCCTGTGTTTAATTGTTTGCCCTATTTAGTGGGTTCCTTCTGTTCTCATTCACGGAGTTCTGATCATTTTGGTCCCTCTCTAGAATATCGTTTATTAGTCTATGTAGGGTTGGCTTTGTCATCATGAAATTCTTTAGTTATTCTTTGTCATGGAAGTATTTCACTTCTCCATCAAGCTTGAAAGAGAGTTTTGCAGGGTATAGTAGTCTGGGCTGGAATTTATTTTCATAGAAGACTTTAAGTACTCTACTCCATGCTCTTCTTGCCTTCATGGTTTGTGAAGAGAAGTCTGCCATTATTCTGATGGGTTTTCCTTCAAGTGTGATCTGTGTTTTTTCTCTAGTGGCTTTCAGTATATTGTTCTTGTGCTGGATTTCTGGGATCTTGACTGTTATATGTCTTGGTGTATTTTTAATTGAGTTGAAGTTATTTGGAGTTCTGTATACTTTGGTTACCTGAATGTCAGATTGTTGCCCCATATTTGGGAAGTTTTTTACTATTACTTCTGCCCATATTCTTTTTGTATCATTTGTATTGACTCCTTTCTCATTGATGCCTATTAGTCTCATGTTGTTCATCTTTGCATCGTCTTGCATGTGATGAGTTATTTTTTTTTTGCTGCATCCTAGTTGTTTTTATGAGATCTTTTCTTCCTTTTCACTAGCTGTGATAGCGTCTTCAAGATCTGAAACTCTATCTTCATTTTCAGCCGCACGGTTTTGCAAACTTGGGATTGAAATTTTAAGTTCCTCTATGTCTCTTTGACTCTGCTTCATGTGATCTATTTCTTTCCTGCATTGCTCATTCAAGGAATCTGTTGCATTTCTAATCTCTATTTTTTTTTAATCAGTGTCTTCTTGAGAAGCAGTTATTACTTCTTTTACTTTAGAGATTATTTCTGATTTGATTTCCTCTATATGTTTCTGCATTTGATTCTTCACTTCAGATGCTATTAATTCAGACATTTCAGCTGTGCTAGTGTCCTCTGCACTTTTTCTGGGTGGGCTCGGGATCTGAGATTGCATTTTGCTTCTTTTCTTTGTCATTTTGTATAGCACTGTCCTCTGACCTTTGGTGTAGAGCTTTGGTGCAGTTATAACCTTAGTACCTACTAAAATTTGGGTGCAGATCTACTAAGTTTAAGTTCATCCAGTTGTGCCTGGCTTGGGTCTGGCTACTGTGCTCAGCTCCTTCCTGCTGCAGCCCTTGGAAGTGAATCTGTTATGCCCCTCTGGCAAGATGTTCTGCTCCTGGATTAGCTGGGTGGTTTTGGTCCCTAATATCTCTGCAGGGACTTCAGCTGCAGAGTTTCACCCCAGGCCTGTATGCCAGGCCTGGGCTGGGTCTGGAGGGGCCTAGGGGGCACAGGAGAGTGCAGAAGCTATCCCACACACTCACCAGGCCTGGGCTTGGGCAGGTCTGGAGGGGTCCTGAGAGTGCAGTGGAAGTTCTCACCAGGCAGGCTTGGGCTGGCTCTGGAGTGGTGGAGGGGTTCCCAGAGCACGGCGAAAGGTCTCATGCGGCGGGCCTGGGCTTAATCTGTATCTGCCTAGAGTCACTAACCACTTTCATTATGTGGTCTTTCATTATGGTCACCACTTCATTGACCCAGCTATTCCTCTTCTGGGTATCTTCCCAGAGGAATTACAACATACCACAGTGATATATGTGCACCCATATTTATAACAATACAACTTGTAATAGCTAGGTTTTGGAAACAACCTGAATGCCTATCATGAAGGAATGGATAAAAAAAGATGTAGTCTTTTTATACAGTGGAGTACTATTAATCATGAAGAAGGATAAACTGGAGACTTATAGGTAAACGGCTGCAACTTGAGACCATACTCAAGTAAAATCAAGCAGACATGCATATGCAAACATTGTATTGTCTCCCTAATATGAAAAGAGTAAATAAGATCCAAGATGTACAGTAGCTATCATAAAATGGGAAGAAACTGTCCAAAAGGAAAGTGAAATTGGGATGGAGGAAAGGAGAAAGGTAGGAAAGGAAAAGAAAAACAAAGATAGATAAGATAGTTATACTACTAAGTTTGCTTAGTTCTTGAAAAAAATTGTTTGTGCTAATACTGTTTGGACAATTAAATGCCTATATCTTATACTCTGTATAAGTAATTTAAATATAACAGTATGTGATATATTAACCATTGTTAGCCTCCTATTTTGTTTTAAATTTTTTTCTTTTAAAAAATAGTCTTCACACTTTCTGAAAGAGTTTGATACCTATTATAGTCTTCATTTTGTGATTTCAACGTTTTGCTTATCATGTCATTCTTAGTTTTTTGGCACTTTGGCCAGTGATTGGGCTAACGCCTTCTCTGTTCTCTTTGGTCTTCAGGGTTTTTTTTTTGTTTTTTTTTTTTTTGTTTTTTTTTTTATTTAGGACAGGATGTACAGGGTGCGCAGGGTCTCACTGCATAGATCAGACTCATAGTGATCCTCCTGTTTACAGCTTCCCAAGTGCTGGGATTACAGGCATGCACCACCACACCCAGTCTCAATCACTATCGCAGTGCACCCTGGGGGCGGGGCCAGCACAGCAGGCCCAGGGATCAAACTCCTGGCCCCTGTGTCTAAGCAGATGCTTTAATCTGCTGAGCTATTTGGCCATCCCTGTTCTCTTTGGCCTTGCAGTTAATGACTTTGTTTAGACTTTCTTAGGGGAGGTAGTTCTAGTAGAACTAATTGAGTCATATTTGAGTGTTCTCTGTCTTTTCAGAGCTAGGAAGTAATATGTAATTATGCTTTTTGGCATGGATCCTTGAACAGCAAAATTGGAGGTTTGGTTAATCTTGTGTGTGTTAGCCAGGACTCTCAAAGAATAAGAGCCAATAAGAGATAGGAAGATATATAGAGAGATTTATTGTAAGTGATTGACCCTCATGAGATGGAGGCTGAGTAGTCTTTTATTGTGCTGTCTGCAAGCTGAAAGCCCAGGAAAGCTACTTGTGCAAGTTCCAGTACAAACCTAAAGGCTTGAGAGTCAGGAGAATTCATAGTGACAGTGCCAGTCAAGTCCAAAAGTGCCAGGCAGCAGGAATACCATTGTCTGAGGGCAGCAATGGATGTCCTAACTCAGGCAGAAAGTCTGCCTTGCTTCACCCTTTGGTGCTATTCAGGCCTTCAAGGATTAGATGAAGCCCCACCCCACTGGGGAGTGTGACTTTCTTTCTCAGTCTACTGTTTCAAATGCTGATCTCTTCTGGAAACATCCCCACAGACATGATCTTCGACCCCATCAAGTGGACAAATATAATTAACCATTACAGGTCCACCTCTTCTCAACTTGACACTCAGACATATCTCCTTACCGCATACTTAATCATCAAGTAAAGACAGTAATGTGACTGAAGCCCCACTTAACATGACATAGCTATCCTGCACACAACTGGTCCCCTCCTCAGAAGATGTGAAGTCCTTCAGTGATGCTCACTCTGCTTTCATGTCCTATAATATAAATACTGTCATCTGAAATGAGTAACGTTGAAAGTAGACAAGAGAGTCAGTCTCATGTTAATGATAAGGGGATAAGGACACAAAGACCTTTGCCTAGGCTACCTGTAGTGCCTCATGATGGAGCAAGGGAGGACTCCTTGTGAGGGACACCATGGCCCTTGTCTCTGAGTGGCAGTGTGCTGAGAGTTGGTGTTTATAAATGCCTCCTTTTGCTACCCATGCCATGCTCCTTTATCTTCAGCAAGTACCTTGGCAGGTTGTGGATCTTCACCCAATGAGACGACCCATACCTTCATTCTTGGAGCTCTGGGCCATTTGTAGTCTATTCAGGATTCAGCTGGTCTAAATTCCTGTTGACCTGAATCCTAGGGCTTCCTTGGCAACACTAAGAGATGTCCTGAGTTCCAGACCATCTCTTCCTTACCTCCATTGTGGAATAGTAGTCCTGTTCTGCTGGACTGCTAGTGGTCTGGATCCCAGTACCCAAAAGCCCCCTCTTAGCTCAATGACTCAGAGGCTGAAGGAGCCTAGAATTATGGGTGGTAACTTACTTCCAGCCCACGGGGGTTTTGTGTCTCTTGGTTGAAATATCTCCCCTCTGGATCTAAGACCTCTAGGCCAGCAGAGCATAAAGTCATGGGAACAGGAAGCAAAACCTTTGCTAATGGCTTACTGAGGGTAATGATAACTGGAGACACTCCAGTTTCTACTCTTTGATTCCTGGACTTGTGAATGCTGGTCATGGGCCAAGCACTGTCCTATTCTGGACATGGATTCAGGGCACCCAATGCCTCCTGAAGAACATTTCACTCACTATCCCTGTGAGGCTTTGGCTCCCAGCTAGTGCTGGATTGGAGCCTTCAAAAGGCCCTTCCAGCTTCCATCAAAGCTATTCAGAATGACAGAGATGACAAGGCCAGTGTCTGTAACCCTCAGGAGGTTGAATCAGGAGGATGGCAAGTTCAAGTCCACCATGGGCAGTTTAATAAGACCCTATCTCAGCAACAATAAATTTTGAAAGGGCTGGAAATGTAACTCATTGTGAAGGCCCTAGTTCAGTCTCTCATACTAAAGTTTTAAAATATGGTTAATCTTGCTTGGTTTTGAATTTAAATACATAAGTAATGAGTGCTATGTGTGTTCTTTTTTTTTCCTTCTTCTTATTTTTTTTAAAATTTTATTTATTTATTTATATATGTGTGTGTGTGTGTGT
>NW_004524688.1:5455728-5456556 GCF_000260255.1 Octodon degus
GCTGGGGGATTGAACCGCGGTCCCTGTGCTTTGCTAAGCTTGTTCTAAGAAGGTGCTTTAGACCACTGAGCCATCTCACCAGTCCCATCACTGAGGTTTTATACTGTCATGTTCCCTTGTCCATGATTGGGGCAGCAGAACTTCCAAACTTGCTATAATGCCATTTGACTCGGCCCCACTATGGTTGAGGACCACTTGCTCCTCAGGGACAGCAACATGTGCCAGGTCATCTTGTATATTCTTTGCAATCTGTGGGACCTGCTGCTTGTCAAGGAATCCTGGCTCTTCTCCATGGAGCAGCAATTCAGAAGACAAGTCTGGGCCTCCACTGTGCACCCCACTGTTAGACACTGCTTTCCCAGGTGCTCAGTGTATGTATGCACGTGTGCACAAGCATGCTTACACTGTATGTGCTTCCCCTTATCTGTGTCCTGGGAACCATGCCCCCCCCCCCCGATACCCTGACTCAGCCACCAGGCCCATCTTTCCTGCCTGGCCTCAGAGCACTGCAAGGGCAGGGTTGTGTCTGCTGTTATAGGTCATTACTCAGACAGTCCCATCTCTGGCCATCCTGTTCTGCAAGTGTTAGGGGATGAGGAACAGGCCCGGGCTCCTCTTTGTGTCCCCAGTTGGCATCAGTAGTAAAGGGAACAGGCTGCTAATGTGGCTACTGTGTTTTGTCTCAGTGTGAGATGATGCCCACGAAGGATGATGTCCAGAATTTGACCACAAGCCACAGATTAAAATGGGACATCTTCTGAAGAGAGGAGAGGAGAGGAGATGGCTGTAGTAGCCCTGCTGGGCACTGAGGTTACATTTTTTTTTTTT
>NW_004524688.1:5456987-5459439 GCF_000260255.1 Octodon degus
GTAGAGAGAAGAACTAAAACCATAAATGCAATAAGCTGTCACCTGCAGGCACTCTGGACAGCCTGCTCCAGAGCCCCATTGTTGCCCCTCCACTGCCGCATGCCCCCCCCCCACCTACTGGCTCAGCCTGCCCTGGGGGCAGGGTTGGCATGCCTGTGGTGCTAGGGATCAAGGATTAAACCTCAGTACCTCAACTTGCTTAAGCTTGCCTAAGCAGGCACTTTAGACCACTGAGCTATCTCACCAGCCTCTGGCCTCCTTTTTTAATCCTCCCCCATGTCTACATATGTAGACATTTTTATATCTGTTCCCTCCTCCCTTGTAGCTTACTGTCTCACTCTCTGGAAGGTGCCTGTTGAATGAAATTCTTATTTATTTACTTATTTAATGTATTTAGGACAGGGTCCACAGGGTATGTAGATCAGACTCGTACTGACTGTCCTGTTTTCAGCCTTCCAAGTGCTGGGATTACAGGCATGCCACCATGCCTTGTCTCATTCGCTGTCTCAGCATGCCCCGGGGGTGGGGCCGGCACCGCACTCTGGGGATTGAACCCTGGCCAGGTGTTGTGCTCTGCTGAAGCAGGCACTTTAATCTGCTGAGCTATCTGGCTGGCCTGAAATTCTTAATTTTAAGGCAGTTCAATTTATTACTTTTTCCTTTATAGTGAGTTCTTTTCATTTCCTCCTTGAGATTTTTTTTTCCTACTTCAAGGTCTTTAAGATGTTTTTGTATATTTCAGAAGCCTTATTTATTTTCCGTTTTGTAATTCAATCTAAATGCCACCTAGAGTTATTCTAGTTTTATTTTTAAGTTGAGCAGAAGTACTAAACAGGACACAAATCAGAGGAGCCTTTGAATGGTCTGTGTTCCTGCAGTCTGTGCTGTGGGCCTCTTCCCAGCATCAAGTGAGTTGGTTCTCCTCAGTTTTATCTTTTATTCCTTAAGTGTTGTAATTAACTGAGGTCGCCATGTCCTGCAGTGGCTTATTCTCTCCCAGGGGCCTAGGGTGATGCTGCCCCACTTTCTGTGCACACAAGTGTAAGCACCACAGCTGTGCTGGGTCATGGTCCCTCACAGCACAAGGGTTGGTACCCTCTTGGTGCCTCACACAATTTGCCTTTTGTTTTGGCTGTGTGGTGGCATCTTGCTGTGGTTTTAAATTTGGTTTCTTGCTTTCTAATCAGGTTGTATATTGAGTACTTGGAAAAACTTTTCTTGCATCTTCTGTTCACATTTCTTGCTCATTTTTTTTTTTAATATAATGTTGTCTTTTTCATCAATAGGAAATTATTTGTATTTTTTGGACTGCATGAATTCCAGATGGCCCTTCTCATCCTGTGATTTCACTTTGCTCTTTTAATGGAGTCTTGAACAGAGCAAAGCTTAGTTCCCTACACTTCCCTGTCTAGTCTGCCTGTTGTTCTATGTGCATAACATCTTAGGCTTTTCTTTGTTGATGAAATCTTTTGGGAATTTACTTTTGTGTTCAGATCAGTAAACTATGACATTATCTCTGCTGACCATATGAATTTGAGATCAAGAACAGTTCTCATGGATGTAGAGTTGCTGAAGCTACCTTCACTGCAAGGATACTTGTTTGCTTAGACTCTGTTGTGATGATAACATCATAGATCCAGTGTCAAGAATATGTGACTGAGCTGAGCACAATAGCACATGTCTATAATTCCAGCACCTTGGGAGACTGAGATGGAATCGAGAAGCAAGCACTCTTGATTCTTAAAATAAATCTGAGGGCCGGGGAGATGGCTCAGTGGAATAAGCGCTTCTCTGGCAAGTGCAAGGGCCTGAATTCAATCACCGGTTCCACAAAAAAAAAAAAAAAACCAAAAAAACAAAAATATGGCTGAAAGCCTTCAGTAGTAACCATGCCACCACCTCACCATCCAACTGCCTTGAAGTTTCTTCTTTCAGATTAATTAGTCAGCCACCCTTAACCTCAGTCTCAGGCAAAGTCTCTGCACAGGAGCACAATGCAGACAAACTTTCTACAAGTCCATAACATACATCATCTAGAGTCTAGCAGACAGCATAGTCCTTCCCAGCAGAAACCTCCCGAGCCTTGTCTTTACCAGCAGGCTTTCTTTCAGCCTCTGATCTTCTGAGCTCTGATTAGAATTTCCCATACAGAACAATATAAGGTGTTCTAGCTCTCCTTTTCCAGCCTGTATCTCTAAATATTTCCAGGTTTTCCCCATAGGCCATTCCCAAAGGCTCTTGAACTATATGGTCAGGTATAGTCACAGCAGTGACCCCACTTCTCTGGTACCAAATTCTGTCTTGGTTACTTTTCTCATTGTTGAGACAAAATACCCAATATCCAATATTAAAAGAGAAGTTTATTTAGCTCACAGCCTGTTTAGGTTTCAGTGTATAAGCAGTTGTCTGCAAGGCAGGATGTCGTGTTAGAGGGGTAATTGTTCATGATGGT
>NW_004524688.1:5469334-5484341 GCF_000260255.1 Octodon degus
TTTTTTTTTTAAGAGCAATTTATGATTTTTTTTTTGTTTTGCTCTGTAAATCTTTTTTTTCCCATAATTTTTGTGTGTTCTTGTTTCTTGGCATTTCATACACTGTTAGGTCTGTGCAGTTTATTGATGTTGTGAACAGCCAAAATTTAGTTAAACACCAAATGGATATTGAAAGTAGTATTGTGTGTGATGCACAGAAAAGTGTAAGCCTTGTTTTGGGTTTGGATTTATAAGCCTTAAAGTATTCTGCTCTAGTAGTGCCCCGTGAACATTCCTGCATGTCTTACTTAGGTAGGGCTTTGTCTACACAGTGGTGAAACTGTGAGCCCATCTTTTCTGGATGCCGCATGCTGACTCTCAGAGCGCTAGTGCCCTCCCGTGAGTGTACAGGAGTGTCCTTGTTGCTCTACCTCTGCAGTCACATGGGAATTGTCAGAATGTTTTCTGGCCATTATGGGACAGGTTCTTTCCCTGGTGACCAGAGGATCTCCTGTGTTATACTCTATTTTTTATTTTATTTATTTATTTGTGGCTGCTCAGCCTGCCCTGGGGGCAGGGCCAGCGTGCCATGTGGTGCTGGTGATCGAAGCACGTTTTCCCGTGCTTGCCCAAGCAGGCACTTTAGACAGCTGAGCTATCTTGCCAGCCCTCTCCTGTGTTGCTGGGCTGCTCACCTCCTCCTTACTGCCGGCTGGAGTTGCTCTATGTGAGTTTAACATGTGCTTTTTCTATAGGATGATGTGATGATGCCACAGAGAGTGAGGCTGCAACATCAGGCTGCTGAGCAGCACCCAACCAGCGTAAGTACCACACCCTCTGGGCCACAACCATCTTCCTGAAATGCAATTTGCTTCTTGAAGTGGATTTCCTTAGGGTAAAAGAATGTGTGTACAGGGAGGGATTTGGCGGGGCAGCTCTTTAAGCACTGAGAGGTCTTCCTTCAAGAAAAGCATGCTTTTCATTTTAGACAGGAGCTGTCACTTAAAAATGGATGTGGAAGGGTTGGCTGAGTAACAGCTGGGTTTTTTGTTTGTTTGTTTTTTTGGTGCAGGAAACTGAATTCAGGGCCTTGCACTTGCCAGGCAAGTGCTGTGCCACTAAGCTGCATCCCTGGCCCCAGCACCTAAGTCCTTGACGTGAAGGCATCTGAGGGCTGTGGTACACTCTCACTCAGAGCCAGCTCCTACCTCCTTGTTCAGAGCTGCACTCCTCCCACTCATCTTCAGGTCTTAGCATTGCCTGGTACCTCGATCTCCTGGAGGCCATTTCAGCCTTGGTCCTCACACCTTTTTTGTCCTAGGCCTCTTAAGTTTCAGATATTTAATGCTTCAATGTATCCTTTCCCATGCAGCTGCTGACCCAGGACAGGCTCTGGCCTCCTGGAAATTGTCAGGGGAGAGTGTTTGGGCTAAGTGGGATGTTTGTTTTTGGTATTGAACCAGGGCCCCCCACACTTTTTTAAATTTCTAAGGCAGAGTCTTGCTAAAGCATTAAGTTGCTTAAGCTGGCCTTGAACTTGGGATCATCCTACCTCAGGATCCCAGAGTGGGATCATAGGCCTGTGGCATTAGGCCTAGCTAGAGGCTGAACACCTTATTTCTTGATTTGGAATTACTTATACTGTTTAAGTTTAAATGTTATTAACACAAACACATCCTTAGAGGATGCTGTAGGAAGATAGGATCCTCTCCTTGGCTGTACCTGGAGGCCCTTCAGCCCTGCAGCTGTTTTGTGGATCTCCAGGTGGTGCCAGCCAAGGGGGTTGTGGCCAGCTCACTGCATGGCCTCTCAGGCCTCCTGCTTTGTCCTTCCCTTACCAACCCATACCAGGCCCTCAATGCTGCCTCTGATTCTGGCCCCTCCTTCAGCACACAGGTAGGTGCTTAGCTTTTCTGTGAGAGGCCTTGGTCACCTGAGCACAGGATTGTAGGATGGAAGTGTGGGCTGGCCCAGGTATAGCAGCCTGAAGTACGGTAGGCAGTGGTGTGTGCAGAGAGTGTGGAAGCAGACAGGAAGTACAGAGAATTACAGGTCAGGAGCATGGGGAATCTAAGCAGCTGTTCCTGTCATAGGTGTGGAGTTTGGAGGACAGATCCCAGGTTGGCTGGGGGACTTCAGCCGGGGCACCTTTCAGGGAGGGTAGAAAAATGCTACAGCTTTCAGAAGATTCTGGAAAGGCTCTTGTACCCAACAAGTTTAAGAACTGCAAGTATGTGTAAATACATGTATTCATAGCAGTCAGTGACCACAGGCTCCAGAAGTTGCTTTTTTTAAAGTTTATGGGCATGGAGTATATCATTTCTCCCCCCTTTTTGGTTGGGAAAGATGTTAGAAAATACCCCACAGTGTTGCAACAGCAGATGCCACTATGAGACCACTGGAACACATCTGTACCAGGCAATAGCATTCCCCACCCCTGGGGCTGGCCCACATCACATCACTGATGACTAAGGGATTTCTACCCCAGCTCCAGAGAGTTCTCAGTCTCATAAGAAGAGATGAGCATGCAGAACCTTTTTCTTTTCAGAATGGGGGTCTGGGCCATTTTTGGGAAGAGAAAAAAAAAGTGGAAACAAGTCCTATTGTATGGATTTCTGTCAGTTAATATGAGGGAAGACAGAATCAGGGATTTCCAAGAGCTTCTTGCTGTGGCTCTGATGGGTGTGGTAATATTGCATGGAGGTCAAAAGAAAGGAATAGCGTGATATCAAGAAATACACCTGCTTTCTGGGATTTAGATTGTTCTTACTGCCAGGAAATTTCCAGAAGCACACCTCCATGTTCTCGCCCATCCTGACAGCCACATTCACCTGCGGTCTATTGCCTGACCATTTGTGTAGCCCATGCTGATGGTTGTGTCAGCCAGAGAGTTAAAGGCTGCAGACCCTGGCCAGGCCCACCTTGTAACTCGGCCAGTGTCCTATCTGTACATAGATACAATGTCTTTCACCCACAGAGATTTTTTTTATGGCTGCAAATGGCAGCTTCTGAGTGTCTAAATGTATCATACTTGTGAATAATCTTGGCACAAATATTGATGTTAGAGAGTGATGCTTCCATTTCCATCCTGACATAGCAGATCAGCCCTTCTTGCAGTTATCTGTAGCATCTGTCCAGATGCACAGTGATGTTTAGAAAAGCACAAGGACTTGGAGCAAATGCAAATGGTCAGGGTGCCTTGATCATATTTCAGATAGCCCTGATGTCTGTCTTTAGAGATAAAGCCTAGCCTGTGACTTTTTTTGCTGACCTCATTAATCCTTTGGATGCTGCATCTGCTCTGCGTGGAGAACCTTGTAGCACATGACCTCCAAACTGCAGAGTAGGTGGAGCATCTTTGTTCTTTGTGCTCCTGGCCTTCAAAATGTCTTAATGGTATGACTGCACCAACACACTAGGCCAGCCTGGAAAAGTTGTTACTATGGTTCTGGTTTTAAATTGTGACCTGCAAAGCCCTAATATGCTGGTTGGTAGTTTGTCAGTTATGTTTGTACTTTGTTCGGGAAGAATGAAATGAATCCTGGCTTTCTGCTCATACTTGGTCATTATTCCTCAAGGCCATTTTCAAGAAAACCATTTAATAAGGGAAGAAAGACTCTTGATGGTAGCTTTTATAAATTGTAGAGATGTGTATAAATCACAGCAGAATCTTTAGGGTTTTAGATCTCAGTGTCATTATGCCATGCCATGTGTAACATTTATTCCCATGTATCACTCATTTCCTGAAAATACAGAGCAGAGGTCAGTTCTAGATGGGTAGGATGGAATTGGAGGAGTCTGTATTTGCTCTGTGGGGCCCTGAGGTAGCCAGAAAGACTTTCCCATTGGGTCCCCCAAGCAGAAGCATGGAGCAGGGGCTATGTGATGGGGTGTTCCACTTGGGGAATACAAAGGTCAGTTGGAGTGAAGACAAGGTGACAGCATCCCACAGATGTGGACCATACTGTGGGGAGGTACGGTGCTGCATCAGTCCTGTCCTGTGGCCTGTGGACAGATGGAGAATTGGGGGCTGGTGGTAAACCTCCACTAAATCCCCTCCCAAAGTGCAAGTGAGTGGCCTATTGTCAGGGGACTGGGGCCAGTACCAGTAACAGGAATAGGCAGGAGCCACTGGCCCTGAAGCACAGGTGAGAAGGTGGATGAACTTCTTTCATGAATCACACTCAGCTCGATTTCACAGTGAGGAAGGATGAAGTTTCTGAAATGCAGAGCCATCTTTTCTCTGTCCTTTCTATCCTTAGTCTCTTAGAATCTTCACCCAGCCTTTGAGGAAGGCCCCACCACTGGCTGGGTACTGTATTCCCTCCACCTCCACCTGCCCTACAAGGAGGGTCTCCATCTATGTAAGATAGTTTGTTTCAAACCAGCGGCCTGACCTGAGCTAATGTTAATGCTAGAGGCAGGGGAGCTTGAGCTCCTCTACTATGAGGAGGCCTTCCTGCAGTTCAAATCCTCTGCTAGTGTCTGAGGAGATCCTGGTATCTACATGGGGATTAGCTCTGCTTAGGTCTCTAAAGGCCTGAGGGGCCCTCCTACTGGTCTTAGAGATGCTGAACTTTGCAGGGACCACAGGCAGTTTATCTAGATTATGGGGTGTCGGCATCCAGGGTTGGACAGAGGCAAATAGCTGGGGGAGGGATATTGAGAGGGCTGTTTTTGAGGCCAGGGGGATCAGGACTAGGATTGAGAGTGGAAGGTGATAGGAAGCCTGGGAGCATGTGTGGTGCCACGTCAGGTGTCGCTGGAGACAAGGAGTGACAGGGCCAAGATGTGTGCTGAGATGGGGCTGTTTTCTGGGAATGTGGTCCTGCAGTCTAGGCATCCATGTAGATGTAGATGGTGCCTCCTGAGTTGAACCCTTTATGGACTTAGGCACATTCTTCTCCTTCACTTGGGGCTTTGCCCACTTCAGCTCAGAGCCCAGAGACTTTAGTTAGGCTCTGTCTGGATACATGTGCTCCACACGGCCTCAGACACACATAGGGGTGCCACACCTCTTGCAAAGGTACCTAAGCTCTGTCTATTGTTTTCACAGATCATAGGGTGCCAAGTGAGAAGGGATCCCCCGGACTCCACTGCACGATACACACGTTGGATCAACCAGCTGGTGCCAGACCAGCTCCTGACACAGGTGATGGCTGTGTGTCCTTGATGCAGGTGGCTGGCTCTATGGGTGACAGCCATCGCTGTTTGTCCTCATTGCAATGGTTGTGTGGGTGGCAGCTGTGGCTGCTGGTCCATGATGTGGGTAGTTTTAACAGGTGATGGCCCCCAGGTGTTTGTTCTTGATGCAGGTGGCCATGGGTGAGTTGGTTGCTGTTCATCTTTATTAGAGAAACTGCTTATTAGTGCCTGGGCTATATCTTGCCCCAGGCCTGAGTATGTGCTGGTGGACACTGTCTGTGCCTTCTCTGTGTCCACATGTCGGTGACTACACAGTATGTCTGGCCCCATAGAGATTTGTGGTTTAGGTGATGCCTGTTCCCTCCTAGGATGCCAGCGAGCTTGGACTCCAAAGACTTTTCAGTTTCTGCAGTGTGCCCTTGACATGTTTGTGAAGCCAGGCTGGCCATGCACAGCATTGACAGCAGGGTGGCTTCAGAGTGGACATAGAGTAAACATGGAAGAGAGCAGAGAATAGACATGGCAACAGGTACAGGATGGATGAGGCCACAGGCAGAAAGTGGATGTGGCAGTGGACATGCCAGCTTAAGACTACACATAGGGACAGCCAGCACCACTGTTTCAGATCTGCTAGTGTCTGAAGGCTTAGTGTCCCTGTGGGGTGTCTGGCCTCCCCAGTAGAAAACTATTGTTTCCTTGTGAGAGGACAGCTCTTCCCGTACAGATTGTAGCGCAGTGCAACTCTTCCTGCCATGGCTGTGTGCTGTGGTATGGTGCTGCACTCCTGGCAGAGCATGCTCATGGCTGTGGGTAGTCTGAGCCAGCAGTGAGGATGTTCTTGGGAGGCCAAAAAGCCAGTGACTCAGTGTGGGCTTAGAATTATGCCCTGGTAGTTAGATTTTATGTGTACAGAATTTTTTTGTTTTGTTTTGACATTTTTTAATGAAAAAGTGAATTTCCCTTTGTTAGTTAGCGTGACTATCATAGGGTGCCAAGTGAGGAGGGAACCCCTAGACTACTCATATCTCTGTTTGAATAATACAAAAAGTTACAAAGAAAAATGTGTGTAATGGATATGTAGCAGTAACTCACTGTGGCTTTACTTTTCACTTCCCTATTGATTAATAGGCTCTTATGGGTTATTTTACTACTCATATCTCTTTGATAAACTATTCAAATCTTTGTCTATTATTTTGTTGTTTATATTCTTTTGAATTTTTAACATTTATGTATTGTGGATACAGATCCTTATCAGATATGGACTTTAAAAATATTTTTCTGCATCTGTGTCTGATACCATTTTGCCGTTTTATTCAGAAAAGTTTTAATTTTTGATGAAATTCAACCTCTTCCATGGGTTGTGCTTTTGGGGTCAAATCTAAGAAATCTTCAGCTGAGCAAAGTGATAATGTTTTCTCCTGAAAATTGTATGTTTTAGGTTTTCCTTGCTTAGTTAATTTTGGCATATGGCCTGAGTTACCGCCTTACCCAACTCAAGTTGTCATAACAAAATCCATGTACCAAGTGGCTTAAACAAGAGCAGTTCATCTCAGTTCTGGAGGTCGGGAAGTCTAAGATCAGGGACTGGCAGCGCTTCCTTCCTGCCCAGCCCCTCTTCTGGACTTGCAGATGGCCACTTCGTCACCCAAGTCCTCACATGGCAGAGGAGAGTCAGAGGTTGAGCCCACCGTGGGCATTTCATCACCCTGCCTTCATCCAATCTGGTCAGCCACTTCAGATGCTGTCAAATCAGGGATTAGGCCTTATACAGAACAATTTGGAGGATACATTTTCAGGGTTTTGCCTGTGGATATCCAGTTGAGACAGACATTGATGAAAGACAGGCCTTTCTGTCTTTAGTACCCATAGCTATGTTGGTTTATCAAGACTGTCCTTTCTCCTGTTGATCTGTTCACATTTGTAAACTTTATTACTCTTTTTTAATTGTAATTCCTGTAATTGGTTAATACTACAATTAGTAGTAATTTGGAGTTGTCCAAACTTGTTCTTTGTTCCTTGCTTTTCCATATT
Source organism: Octodon degus (assembly GCF_000260255.1). Taxonomy (NCBI): domain Eukaryota; kingdom Metazoa; phylum Chordata; class Mammalia; order Rodentia; family Octodontidae; genus Octodon; species Octodon degus. The sequence goes on from NW_004524688.1 coordinate 5,476,490, forward strand.
ATGTGAAATCAGCTTATCATTTTCTACAAAAAAAATAAAAGGTATGGTGCACCTGACTGGGGAGTTCATGTTGGGCCCGGGGGAAGCAGGTAAGGGAGTCCAGCAGGAGACACAGCAAGCTCAGAAGGGGTGGTTACTCTGTCTTATAGAATGTGGATGCTGCCACAGAACTGTCATTTTCAGCACTGTGGGGCGAAAAGCAGTGCTTTCCCCCTTGGGTACAGAAACCAGTTATTTCTGATTGCTGCTCTCAAACACATAATGTGTAGATCATCACAGCAGCAGAGGGCTGAGCATAGCATCTCACTGCATGTCCTTTTCCAGCCCATGGCTAGCAGCTTCGTTGCATCTTTTTCAGCACCAGAGAAGATTGTGGTGAATATGCACCACTGCCTGTCACCAGGAGACCTTTCCCTCAATGGTGGTTCACTTTGGTGCAGGAGAACTGCGCACCAGGTGAGTGATGGCCTTACCGAGTTAGCAGCACCCTCTAGGCATATCCTGGATGATGTGTCTTTGACACTGTTGACCTTTGGGAAGGAATTCACAGAAGCATGGAAGCCAAACTGGAAGACCAGTTGGAAACACCAAATTGTGATGAAAATGGTGAGCTGCAGAAGAAGGTAGCGTTCATCTCCACTGAGGGTACCTCCAAGGCAACCAAGCTGAGTCACAACACACTGGCTACCATGAGAGTGTCCTGGTTGCACTGTGCAGGTCAGAAGCCACCAGGACACTGCATCCCTGCTCTTGAGCTTATGCGGCATCACCTGCCTGCTGGTGGGGTTCTTATCTCCTCCTGCCTACCCAGTGAAGCCTGCCCTTCCTGTGCCTCCCCAGACCAACCGGGTCACAGCAGCAGTCATTCAGAACAGCACTCTCTTCTGCCATCATGCCAGCATACATACAACATCACTGTGAAATATCAGAATTGGTTTGAAGTAAAGGAAGGAAAAATAAGATTAATTCAGATCTCTATTCAAAAAGTCTTCTGGCCATAAACAGAGCACAGCTGTGCCCGTATTTTCCTGTACACAAAAAATTACAGTGACTCAAAGACCTAAACTTAACATTAAAAACTATAACACTCTTAAAAGAAAACATAAACACTTTACAATGTTCCATGTGGAAATGATTTCTTGGCTATGATTTTTGCCAAAAGCATAGGAAACAAAAGAAAAAAAAATAGATAAATTAGAATATATCAACATTTAAGAGTGCGCTGCCGCCGCTTTCCTCTCAGAGCACTACCCTGCAGGCCACCATGACGAACATCGCTGACACGAAGCTGTATGATATCCTGGGTATCTTGCCCTGTGCCAGTGAGAACAAGCTGAAGAAGGCATACAAGAAGTTAGCCAAGGAATATCATCCTGACAGGAATCCAAATGCTGGAGACAAATTTGAAGAAATAAGTTTTGCATAGGAAGTACTATCAAATCCAGAAAAGCACGAGTTATATGACAGATACGGAGAGCAAGGTCTTTGAGAAGGCAGTGGTGGAGGTGGTGGCATGAATGATATTTTCTCTCACATTTTTAGTGGAGGTTTATTCGGCTTCATGGGCAATCAGTAGAAGCCAAAATGGCAGAAGAGGAGAAAACATGATGCATCCACTCAGAGTATCCTTAGAAGATCTGTATAATGGCAAAAGCAAACTACAACTTAGCAAGAGTGTGCTCTGTAGTGCAAGCAGTGGTCAGAAGGAAAATCTGGAGCTCTCCAGAAGTGTAGTGCTTGTCAGGGTCCAGGTATACACATCATGATCAGGAAATTGGCTCTGGGAATGGTGCCGCAGATGCAGTCTGTGTGTTCTGATTGTAATGGAGAAGGAGAAGTAATTAGTGAAAAGGACCACTGGGAAAAATGTGAAGGGAAGAAGGTGATTAAAGAAGTGAAGATTCTTGAAGTTCATGTAGACAAAGGCATGAAACATGGACAGAGAATTACATTTACTGGGGAGGCAGACCCAAGCCCTAGGACTGGAACCAGGAGACATTGTTCTTTTGTTGCAGGAGAAAGAACATGAGATGTTCCAGACAGATGAGAATGATTTGCACATGACATATAAGATAGGACTTGTTGAAGCTCTGTGTGGATTTCAGTTCACTTTCAAGCACTTTGCTACATGTCAGGTTGTGGTGATATCTTTACCCCCCTGGCAAAGTAATTGAACCAGGATGTGTTCATGTAGTCCAGGGTGCAGGAATGCCACAGTATCATACTCTGAAAAAGGTGATCTTTGCATAAAGTTTGATTTGTAGTTCCCAGAAAACAACTGGATCAACCTTGATAAACTTTCTGAACTATAAGATCTTCTTCCATCTAGACCAGAAGTTCCTAACATAATTGGAGAAACTAGGAGGTAGACTCCAGGAATTTGATAGTACCTGAGGCTCAGGAGGTGGTCAGGGGCGGGAAGCCTATAACGATAGCTTTGATGAAGAAAGCAGCAGCCATCATGGGCCTGGGGTGCAGCAGGCACATCAGTAAACTGAAGACAAATTGCACAGGTGGATTTTCTTTCCACATTTGCCTGATTTGTTCTCAGTGATCCAGCTGGAGTGTGATTGATCCAGATGAACTTATAGACATCTGTTGGTCTCTGTAACTTTTAAAATTGTTATAGTATCTTACAGAGTGTATAATTTAAACTAACCACAAACCTTTACTTCTTCATTTTGACTGTTCTGTAGCAGAATAAAGCACTTTAAACAAGACAGTTTCAGTCCTGGTATCTGTGCTTTTTATCAGTTTTGTGTTGACTGACTGACTGACTGACTGACTGACTGACTGACTGACTTTCTTTCTTTCTTTCTTTCGTGTGTGGTACTGGGGATTGAACTCAGGACCTTGTGCTTGCCAGGCAGACACTTATGCCACTGAGCTATCTCTCCAGCCTGATTTTATGTTTCCTATTTTAAATTCAAACCCCACATTGTATTCGTACAATTTGCCCTGAAGCTTTGTGTTTGGCTGCACCTGCATAATAGCCTGTATCTGTCACTTAGATGCATGGAAAAATGGGCTTTGCACACAGTGGGTTTGAAGCTGACTAGGAACAATAGGAAAATTACATTAGCAATGGTTGTAAAGTTGTTTTTTTTTTTTAACCATCTGTGAGAGGTATCCAAAACTCAATAATAAAAAGCAGTTGGTGTAAGTTAAAAAAAAAATTAAAACTTCTCTGCATCTAAGAACACAGTCAGTGGATTGAAAAGACAGTCTACAAAATGGGAGAAAATATTTGTAAATCATAAGTGAAATGTTGATTAGTGAGCATAATTCATTCTGAAAACATTCTTGTAATTGAAAGTACTTACATATCAAAGAGAATTTCCCCTTAAGAAATAATGGTAATTCAGATGATTCATTCTAATATCCTGAAATATTCATATAAAATGATTATAGTATATAATATAATATAAAATAATGAAAGAAAATACAAGCTATCAAGAAAAGTAAACAAATTAGCTTGCACTTATATTTGAGTACCCTCCTGGCTGGTGTGAGGGAGAGGAGAAAGGAGGGTTACTGTGTAGGATAACTTTCACTGTCACATCTCCAGCCTTGGTGGGATCTTTTTTCTTGTGCAACTGTAACAAGGAACTTGTCCAATGACTCTTGCTTTTGCCTCCTTTTGAGGATTTTCAGAAATGTTACATTGCATTGTTGTTAAACAGATTACATGCACTGCTGTAGCCTTATTTGGGTGTTGCTTCTCTACAAAACTTTGCACTTTTTCCCACATTGTATACCTCTCTTATCCAAGGATTCTTCCATCTGTTTGTCTTCATCCTCTGCAAATGAGATCTTCATAACCTCTTGCTATTGAGAGACAATCACCCACAATGCCATGGTGAAAAACAGAAAAGAACCATTAACTCTGTTATGATCATATGATATTTGGTGTCTCATACTTCTCATATTGCAAGACAGTTCTTGTTTATCAAATTAAAATTTGTTAGAAATGTTTGCTCATCATGCAGAACACTTACGGAACAAGTACAATCCAAGATTTTGGTTTCTGTCTGATAAGGGTTTTCTGTCCACCATCTATAAGCGACTCATAACTATGCTCCAAAGATCCGCTAGTGTCCAGTAAGCTCATGAGAAGTTGCTCAGCATCTATTGTCACTAAGGAAATTCAAAGCCAAGTCACAGCAAGATGCTGCCTCAGTCTTTAGCATAACTAACTACTGCCAGTCAGCCAATCAATAAATAATAAGAGTTGGCAAAGATGTGCAAAAATTAGAATGCACGTTCACTGTTTCCAGGGATATAAAAAGGTGCAGCCTCTATGAGAAACACTGTGTTGGTGCCTCAAAAAATTGGAGTTATTGCATGCTGTAGCACTTCCCCTTTAGTGTACTACCCTGAAGAATTGAAAGAAGGGTCTAGAAGAGATTTATCCACTTATTTTCATGCCATCATTTTTCATAATAGCTCAAAGGTAGAAGCCAAACAAAGGGTCCCTCTGCAGATGAAGGGAGAAAGAAAATGTGGTGTATGCATATGTATTAGTCTGTTTTTCAGTGCTAAAATACAACACTTGAAACTAGATAATTTACAAAGAAAAGAGGTTCCCTTTGCTCTGTTTTGGAGGCTGATCATCTAAACAGCTTGACACTGGCTCTGGTGAGGCCTGAAGTGTTCCATCATGATGGGATAGCATCAAAGAGGGAAAGCATAGTGTAAGACAGGAAGACAGTAGGTAGAGGCCAGGCTTGCTTTTCATAAGACCCCTCTCATGAGAACTAAACAGCTCCTATGAGAACAACATCATATGCTTCCTTGAAGATCTGACTACCTCTCATCATCACCACACTGGGGACCAGACTTCCAACATGTGGACTCAGGGGACAAATCCTATCTCAAGTGTTGCAGCACACAAAGGAATGTTATTCAATCTCAGAAAGAAAGGAAATTCTGCAGTATGTTACAACACATATGAACCTTGTGGATATTATGCTATGTGAGATAATCCAGACATGACAACAGTGCTGTGGTGTGTGTCTTACATCTCCTGCAAAGCCCATGGGGTGCAGGCCAGCCCCTAGTGTAGCAGTGTTCAGAAGTGGAGCCCTTGGAAAGATGATTGGATCAGGGTTCTGATCTCATCAGTGGATTAATTCATTGATTCACAGCTGATGGTATTATAGGGTAATAAGCCTCAGGGCCTACTGAAGGAAGTATGTTCCTTGGAAATTTATATCTTATACTGAAACCCCCTTGTGTCTGTTTCCCAGCCTCCCTAAGGTGAGCAGCTTTGGTCCACCAAGCCCTTCTACCATAATGTTCTGCCTCACCATAGGCCTAGGAGCATTTGTTCCAGCAAATGGCACCATGGGGCAAAGTATATCTGCCCTCCTTTAAGCTTATTTGTAGGTGTTTTGTCACAGTGATAAAAAGTTAAACATGAATGTCTTCCTGTGTGGGTGGCTGTTGATCCACATCTGGTTCCTCTCTGCACAGCTGGCTCCTCTCAGTGCATGCACACTCCATGCTTGTGTGGCCAGGCTCTGGACTGGTTGTGAGTGTCAGTATATAGGGCCCTGCAAGCAGTGAGGCCCAGACCACCTCCAGTGGGCAGACTGTTTGTTCTATCTACACTGCTGTAGCCCTTTAGGCTAGGCTCAGGGCTTGCAGCAGACAGCCTTAGCCTTCCTGGGGAAGATGGGAGATGCCTTGCAGGGTCTATTTGATCCCTCTTGCTGTCTACTGAGGCATTCACAGAGTAGAGGAGAAGCATGTAGAGCCTGCAATGAGAGGTGCCAGATTGGAGGCCAGTGAGTAGGCACAGTTTCAGTAGGCACTGCCAGGAGGACAGCCTGGAAGCAGGGAGCCTGAGCCAGAGAGAAAGCTACAGAGAGGGATGTTGCAGGGCAGGCCTAGAGTGTCAAGTGGCCTGGGTGCTTCTCTGGGGAAGTGGACCAGAAAACCAGTAAGGAACTGTCCTAGAGATCAGAAGGAGGCATGGGGTGAAGTCAGGGTGAAATCAAGTAACTTGCCAAGGCCTTAGCAGCAGGGGTTCCCAGCGCTGAGTTGGCCTCCTTCCTCTAGAAACCTGGCTCTGAAGGCTGCACACTCAGAAGGCCTCACTGGATGGCCTGAGCATAACTGCTTTGGTGGCAACCACAGTGACCAGCAGCCATGAGGTAGTGCACAGCATGTCACCCTGTACAAATACTAAGCTGCCCATTCTTTGTGGTGACTTAGTATGGGAACACACGGGATCCCCTGAGCCCCTTTAAGACACATTTAATGGGATTTAGTGGAATTTCCTCCCTTCCCATCAGGGCAAGAGATGAGACCCAGTGAGTGAATTCTGGGGCTTCTCAGATACCATACGTAAGATGTCTGACCAGATAAGTCGCCATGAACAAAGTCAGAGGGCTATAATCCCAAACAAACCAGAAGATAGCAAGTTGTCTGAACCAGTGGCCTGGAAATGCCTCCATGAAGCACACTGACCCTAGGCCTTCCGCATGCTCCCACCCAGCTTGTGGGTTGTAGGCTAGCATTTGCTGTAGTAATGTGTGATCTGGTTACCTGAAGTGGCCATGGGCTGGGCTAGTTAACAGAAAGGTAGCAACATGTGTGGATGTGAGGTACATCCCTCAGTCCACCCATCCCCATCCTGCACAACTTCTCTACTGTTCCTTGGGAGGTTCTCTGCCATTAGGGTGTCTCAGCTCCAGCTGCCATAACTAAGTGCCACAGGCTGGGGCTGAACATATACACTTCTTTTCTTAGGTCTGCAGTGAGATATCTGGGATCAGGATGCTGCCTCTGGGCTGGTTTCTCATGGCCTCTGGCCTTGGCTTGCAGATACCTCCTCCTTCCTCTATCCTCCCTTGGCCTCTCCTCTGTATGTATACCTAGTGTCTGCCTCTCATAAGGTCACTGGTCCTACAGAGCAAGGCCCCACCCTTATGATCTCACTTACCCATACTTATAAGGCCTCATGCCGAAATGCTTTGATATAGAGAGTTAGAGCTTCAATATGTGAACCTGAGGAGGGAACACATAGTACTTGGACACCACCTTGGTTTCCTCAGCTCCTGGGCTTTCTCTGCTCTGTGTTCCCCATTCCAGTGATACCTTTATGGTGAAAGTGTTACAGGCTGGACTGCCCTCTATAATGCATCACTTCCTGTGTCCCTTATACCTCTAACCCCACACCTTTTAGGTGCCAGTGGTCATGCTGATCCTGTCCTCTCCCCATCATGTCAAAACCCTCCTGGAAGTGGAGCCCAGCATAGATGAGAATGGTGACCAGCCCATGGGTCAGCCTTAGCACTTAAGTCTCAGCCTATCCAGAGCATCAAGAGATATAATCATCTAGACAAACAATGTCTAAATAATTAAAGTTTACCTCTTTAAGTACAGACAGAGTTTACTTCACCAATATTTTCCAAACTAGTTTGATCACAAAAATAGCTGGAGAAGCTAAAACACTCCAGACTCACACTCTTTGAGTTGCTGATTTTGAATCCAGTCCCAGGCCCAGGAGTGTATTTTTAACAAGTATTTTAGAGCTGGGAAGATAGCTTGGTGGTCTAAGCGTGGCAAGCGCAAGGTCCAAGTTCAATCACTGGTACCGTATGCCATACTGGCCCCAGAACACCTGAGTGCTGTGCTGACCACAAAGTGCTGGGCATGCTATTCTGGCACTGAAACCAGGTGTGGTGGCACACACCTGTAATCCCAGCACTGGGGAGGCTGAGGCAGGAGAATCACTGTGAGTCAGAACTGTGTAGTAATGCTCCATATCAACAACAAAAATAAAATTTTTTTAAAAAGTATTTTAGGGGCTGGGGAGATGGCTCAGTGGAATAAGCGCTTCCCC
>NW_004524688.1:5492866-5495308 GCF_000260255.1 Octodon degus
AGCTGTTTCTTTATTTCAGAAGCCGTTGATTCATTGCTTTCAGTTGTGTGATTCCCTATTTGTTCTGTGTAGTGTCCTCTGCACTTGTTATGGGTGGGTTTGGGGTCTGAGATTGCATTTTGCTCCTTCTCATTGTCATTTTGTGTAGCACTGTCTTCTGACCTTTGTTGTAGATCTTTGTTGCAGTTATAGCCTTAGCACCTACAGAAGTTCAGGTGTTGATCTAAAAAGTTTGGATTTATCCAGCTGTGCCTGGCTTGGGTCTGGCTGCGGTGCTCAGTTCCTTCCTGCTGCTGCCCTTGGGGGTGAATCTGTTGTGCCCCTCTGGCAAAATGAACTGCTCCTGGACTAGCTGGGTGGTTCTGTCCCATATACTCTCTGCAGGGATTGCTGCTGAAGGGTTTCAACCCAGGCCTGTATGCCAGGCCTGAGCTGAGTCTTGAGGGGACGAGGTGGAGTAGGGGGGAGAGGCACCTCTCCCCCACACTCACCGGGCCTGGACTAGGACTGGATCTGGGGGTTCTGGAAACGCGGCAGAAATTCCTACTCGGTGGGCGGGGTTGGGGAGGTGCTGCGGAGTGGTGGGGGGCATCCCAAGGGGATGGAAGAGGGTCTCACCCACGCTGTGCCTGGGCTTGGACCAGTAGGTCCCGCCGGCGCAGGGTAGCTGGAAGCTCTCCCACACACTCACCGGTCCTGGGCTAGGACTGGGTGTCTAGATTGAATTCTGAGAAAGTATATTCTTAGATCTAAATAGAGGCTAGCCTCATGGTGCCTACATAGAAAAACACTTCTCTACAGGATAGTGGAATTGTTATTACAATTCTACCCAATTTAAAAAATTCTGTATTTTGAAATAATTTTAGACTCACCTGGCAGTTGCAGAGTTTGTAGAGAATACCTGCACATCCTTCTCTGGTGCTAACTTCTCCTGTGATGTGGCACAGTGATCAAGCCAGAAAATCCACACTGGCATTTTACCAGCAGCTGAGCTGCAGAGCAGCCAGGTACTCTCTCATGTTTGTAGAGCAGTTCAGCACATCCCATCCTCAGGACACAGGCAGGACGTTGCATTACCAAATCCATTTGCCCTGTGATCATATATTCTGGTCCACTTTGCTCGTTTTGTTTGCTGTAACAAAAATGCTATGGGTTTGGTGGCTTATACACACAAGACCGTATTTCTGACAGTTCTGGAAGGGGAAGTCCACACCAAAGGCACAGACAGATTTGGTGTCTGGCGGGTCTGATGGCTTTCTGTCTGGTAGACGGTGCCTCTGCCCTCATGACCTCATTACCCTCCAAAGGTCCACTTCTTCACACTGTCACCTTGAGAGCTGATCACTGAGAGCAGACCTTAGCACATGAGTTTTGGAGGCAAGAACATTCAGACTAGCATAATCCCAACTCCTGCTGGACTCATCTATTCCCTTTTGCTATGATATTGTCATTTGAGAAGGCAGTGCTATTCCCTTGTTTTTGTTTTTGTTTGCGGAACCAGGGATTAAACTCAGGCCCTGGCAAGTGCTTATTTTACTGAGCCGTCTCCCCAGCCTCTTATTCCCTTGTATTGCCAAGTAGTGTTCTCTTGTGTGGCTAAACTGCTGTTTGTGATCCACTCATCTTGTTCAAAGACATCTGGTTGTTTGCAATTGGGACATTACTGATAAGGGTGATGTGAACATTAGGGGAATTCTGTGTGGCATGGTTTTTTGTGTCTCTGGGATCAATTCCCCAGGGGTGTATTTGCAGAGTTCCATGGCACGAGCATATTTAGCTTCTAAGAAAGTGCCAGCTTATTTCCTAGCAATAGGGATTGCACTGCCTAGCTCCTCCTCACCTCCCCCAGCACATGGTATTATTGAATTTCTAATTTCAGCAGGGGGGTTGGTACCATACCCTCCTGCTTCCACTTGCCATCCTTACCACCTGGTGAATGATATGGAGCCTCTCTGTGGGTGCTTAGCTCCATCCATATGTTTGCTTTGGTTAAGTGTCTCTTCATATCTCTTGCTCATTTTCCAGTGGTATTGTTTGTTTTCTTGCTATTTACTTTTCAGAGTTTTCTTTTGAACATAAGTCGTCTGTTGGAGACAAAATTTGCAAATACTTTCTACTAACTTCTCACTTTTCACTCATTTAAACAAGTTTGTAATTTTGATGAATGACATCCATTTAATTGGCTTTTTTTTTTTTTTTTATTTCCTCCTGGGCGCTGGGGTTTATTTCACGACAGAACCACTGGGAACCTGGCCTGAGGCGCACACAGGGCTCCAGACGTGGTGGGACACAAGGTGACAAGCATGACGATCACAGCTGGGGTCAAGGGCTCCAGGCAGCCCTGATGGCATCTACAGAAGCAGTGGCAGGAGGGGACCTAACTACCTGGGCCTGAGGCCCAGGCTCTAGCTTGCCGCAGCCTATTTGCTCAGGGGGTTTCTG
>NW_004524688.1:5496263-5510037 GCF_000260255.1 Octodon degus
AGACACTCCCAGGATGGCATTCGCTCCGAACTTGGATTTGTTTTCAGTCCCATCCATCTCGATCATCAGCTTATCAATCTTCTCCTGCTCCACGACATTCAGTTTCTTGCTAACCAGGGCAGATGCAATAGTTTTATTGATGTGCTCAACAGCCTTTGACACACCCTTGCCCAGGTAGCGGGTCTTGTCATTGTCACGCAGCTCTAGGGCCTTGTAGATGCCAGTGGAGGCCCCACTGGGCACAGCAGCTCGGAAGAGACCTTTGGAGGTATAGAGGTCAACTTCCACAGTGGGGTTCCCATGAGAGTCAAAGATCTCTTGGGTGTGCATCTTGAGAATCGACATGTTGGATTTCTGGCTACCGGATCTCGTCGCCCAGGAAGGAAAAAGAGGGTGCTACACACACCGAGATGGGCCTAATTGGTTTTTTAATGGCTTGCTTTAGGTGTTAACATCTAAGACTGCTCCGCCCATCCTTGATCATAAACATTTTCTTCAAGAAAATCTTCTGAAAGATTTAGAGTTTTTTGTTTTAAATTGAGCTATGATTAATTTCTGGGTGTTTTTTTTTTTTAAGACATCAAGATTTTTGTTTGCTTGCTTTGGTTTTGCTTATGAATGTTTCAGCACCTTTTTTTGTTGAAAACACTGCATTTCTGAATTGCTTTTAGACCCTTGTCACAAACTCAGTTGACCCTCTGTATGCAGTCCTCCTCCTCTACTCTGTTTCCTTGGCCTGTGTCCCTTACTTCACTAACTTGCACTCTTTGGAAAACTAAATCTTAAAACTGGTAGTGTGATTCTTTCTACTGTGTTCTTGTTTTTCAAAATTGGTTTAACTATTTTATTTCCTTTGCCTTTCAATATAACTTTCTGAATCCATTTGTCTACATTTATGAGGAATCCAGCTGGGATTTTGATGAGATGTGAGTTAAACCTATAAGTCAAATTGGAAGAATTGACATCTGTACCATGTTGAGTGTCCTGGTTCATCAACATTGTCTGCACCCCTCCATTTATTTAAATCTTCTTTGAGACCTATTTCACTAGCATTACATTTTTTTTGGTAGCAATACAAAGGCTGCTGTGTACTTAATTTTGGTTTCCATTGTTCATTGCTAACATATGGAAATATATGCCTAATAATTATAGGACTATTCACATTTTTTAGTTAGTTAATAGGAATACATGTGGGAGATGCAGTGTTAGTTGGCTCTGTGTGTGTAAGTCACAGAGTGTACAGTCTATCACTGACCAGAATGGCCTTGTATTGCACAAGCTGCATCTTGTGTGTTTTTTTAGTTGCTTATAGAGGGGTGTAAATCCAGCCCTTTCCTGTGACTGGATATGCATTACAGCTATGCATCTACAGGTACTCAGGAAACCTCAGGGGGCAAGAGTGGCTGTGGTTGTCATTCCACACTTTAAAGGATTCAGGTATTCCTACTGGTGTGCTCCAAGAAGAGGAAAGTGACATGTGGAAAAGATACAAGTACTCACTCGCTGCAGTACTGTGTACAGTAACTAAGACATTGAACCAACTCGTGTCCACCCAGAGGTGAAAGGACAAAGGAAAGATGGTAGAGATGCACAGTGGAGTGTAATTCAGCCATAAAAATGAACAAAATACCGTTTGTAGCTATGTGTGTGGAACTGAGGATATAGTGTTGAATGAAATGTCATGAAAAGGAACACAAGTAGCACATGTTCACGTGTTCTTTCTTCTATGTAGAAGCTAAAAAGTAAATTTCAAAGAAATAGAGAATAGAACAGTGGTTCCCAGAGCCTGGCTGGGTATGAGGAACAGGACTGCGGAGAAGATGCACTGGAAAGATGTTCTATAGCAAAGTAAGTAATTATGGGTGACAACAATTAATGGAATATTTTGGAATTACTAGTAGAGAGGATTTTGAATGATTCTAGTACAAAGAAATGACAAATGTGTGAGGTGATAGATGTGCCCATTACCCTGAGCTGACCACATTGTACTTATGTATTGAAATGTCACACTGTGCCCCCTGAATATGTACAGTTACCATGTACCAACAAAAATAAAAATGTACTTAAGCAAAAATCAGAAGAAGTATTAGAACTATTTCTGGTTTTTGGAGGAATGTACTAAATTGGTGGCTTGATTGCTTTTCCCGGTGATTAATGATGTTGAACATTTTTATGTATACTTGTTGGTCATTTGTATGTCCTCTTTGTAGAAATGCCTCTTCAGGTCATTCACACATTTTTAAATCAGATTTTGTTTTTTGTAATGGAGTTGTTTGAGTCACTTACATATTCTGAAAATCAGTCTCCTCTCTAGAGATTGTGATGGGTAAGCTTGAATGTGCCAGCTTGATCAGCTGGAGGCTCATCCAAGGAAATAGAGGAACACACTATTGGGTGTCTCTGGGTAGGTCATGGCGGTGTCACCTTGGGTGCCATATCTGATCCTTGTGACCCTTCTTGTCTGGGATTGTTACCCTGCTTGCTTCCTTTCTGCCATGAACTAAGTATCTTCGTTCTGTCACATCTGTCTACCATGATATTTTTGCCCACCACGATGAGTCTGCCAACACTGGACTGAATCCCCCAAAATCATGAACTAGTTTAACCTCTCCTCCTTTAAGTTGTGGGTACTGGGTGTTGTGTCCCAGCAATGGAAAAGCTGAACATTACAGGTAATAGCTTGCAAATATTTTTCGCCTATTCTGTTGGTTGTCCCTGAGCATTGCTGGTCATTTCCTTTGCTGGGCAGAAGCTTTTTGGGTTGATACAATCCCATTTTTCAGTTTTTTCTTTTGTTGCTGGTGCTTTTGAGATCTCATCAGAAAAATCCTTACCTATTCTAGTCTTTCTCTTGTTTTGTTTTGGTAGTTTCATAGTTTTGGGCCTTATACTTTTGAGTTGATTTTCGCATATAGTGAGAGCTAGAGGCCTGTTTTCTTTCTTCTGCATGTGAATATCAAATTTTTCCAGCACTATTTGCTGAAGAGACTTTTTTCCCCAGTGTATGCTTTTGCTACCTTTGTAGAAAATCAGTTGACTAAGGACACAGTTTATTTCTGGGTTCTCTACTCTGTTCCATTGGTCTACATACCTGTTTTTTTTTTTTGCTTTGTTTTTTGTTTTTGTTTTGATGGTACCAGGGATCAAACTCATGACCTTACACTTGCCAGGCAAGCACTTATTCCATTGAGCATCTCCCTGACCTCCAGTACCTGTTTTTATACTAGTACCATACAGTTTTTTGTTAGTATGGATTTGTAGTATGTTTAAAGAGCAATTATTGTAATGTCTTCAGTTTTGTTCCTTTTTTTGAATCAGTACAGTTTACTAGGTACTAGGTCATGCAACATGGCTCACAAAAGCGATGGGAATTCCAGTGACGTGGTGTAGTAGGGTGGTTCCTTTTACCCAAATGGAGACAAGATACGTTCCCACAGGACTGCCCACCTCCCAACACAAGACACACAGACTGTAAGACTCTCTCGACGTGGCATGTACTGGCTCCATGGGCACATGGTTTAGTGGCACTGACCCACCCTGACAAGATGCCAGGCCAAGGTGGGTGCTGGGACAGGAGGAAGCCGGGACGCCATGTCCACTCTCGCCCCACAGGCCATGGTCCAGGAGCGGAGTCTGACAATGTCTGCTGGTGATAATATACTTCACCCAGGGGAGGTGACTCCAAGGCTGGGCTTTGGAGGCCCTGAAGCCCTGTCTGGTGGTGTGACTTTCATCTGTGCAAACAGACAACCTGGCTGATGGTCACTGATGGTAGAAATGGATGTTGCTGCACTTAGTTTTGTTCCTTTTTGTTCAGAATTGCTTTGGCTATTTGAGGTCTTTCTTATTTCTACATAAATTTTAAGAATGTTTCTGTTCAGAAGAACGTCATTTGTATTGTAATAGGAATTGCAACATGAGACATCTTTCAGTTTTTCTGTGTTTTCTTTTCAATGTGTTTTATAAATATTTTGTAATTGTAGATTAAATTATTCACTACCTTGATTAAAGTTATTCCTTTGTTTTGTGTTAGCTTGTTTGAGGCAGCAATTGTACATAGAATTGCTTTCTTGATTGCTTTGTCAGCAATTTTTATTGGCATATAAAAGGTAATGACTTGGGATGTGATGGGTTTTGTATTCTGCAATCTTACTGAATTTGCTTATCAGTATTAATAGTTTTTTGTAGAGTATTTGAGGTTTTCTGTATGTAAAATCACATCATCTGTGAGCAGACATAATTTGACATGCTTCTTTCCTATTTAGATTTTCTTTCTTTCTTTCTTTCTTTCTTTCTTTCTTTCTTTTATATTACTTCTTTGGGTCACTGTTCTAACACTGTGTTAAGAGTGGTGAGATGGATTTCTGAAGTGGGCTTCCTCCTATTGTCTTGTTCAGATGAAATGATTTCAGCTTTTTTCACTTCGGTATGATGTGGGCTCTAAGTTTGTTATATATAACTCTTACTGTATTGAACTATGTTGCTCTATACCTTATTTTTTTTGAGGATTTTACCATGAAGGATATTGGATTTTACTGAATGCTTTTTTATGTGCCTGTTGAAGTGGTCTTTTTGTTTTTATCTTTTATTGTATTGATGTGATGTATTTTTATAGATTTGGATACATTGAACCGAACCTTCATTGTATTTCTGAGATAAATTCCACTTAATCATAGTGGGTAATCTTTTTGTGTTATGTTGGATTTGGTTTGCTAGGATTTTATGAAGAATTTTTGCATCTGTGTTCAGGGATCTAAATCAGTTTTTTGTCATGTCTGTCTCGTTTTGGTATTAGAGTATTAGGGCTAATGCTGGCCTCATAGAATAAGTTTGGAATAGTTATCTCCTTTCAATACTTCAGAATAATTTAGGAAAAATTAGTGTTAGGTGTGGTTTTTTGTTTTTGTTTTTGTTTTTTTTTTGCGGAACCAGGGATTGAACACAGGCCCTTGTGCTTGCCAGGGAAGCGCTTATTCCAGTGAACCATCTCCCTGGCCTAGGTTTTTTTTGTTTCAACAGTGAAGCCTGAAATTTTCATTGTTAAGAAAGATTACTTGGCTGACACTGACAAAGGATCTACAATCTGAGGTACAGGATCTCAGGATAAATCCTGAGGGGATTTGACTGGCCTTATCAGATACAAAAGCTACAACTCTTGTTGCATAGGTCTTGCTTTATCTTGGTCTTAACCATCCAGCAGAAAAGTATAAAAATGAAGCACAAGAAGTAAAGCCATGGTGTTATGTTGAGCTGTAGGGGACTCAGGTCAACAATTTCTGACATTACCAGTCAAGCGGAAGAGCCAATACTATTATGGACTATTGGACTCTTTTAGAATATTTTTGCTGAGTTAACACACCTATAATATTCAAATGACGGAACTAAACAAAAAAGGGGATATGTAAATGAATGTCTTTTGTATCTGTGTATTCAAAATGGTTAGGATAGATATATAGTTACAGGGTGGTTAGCTCCTTGCGAGGCCGGAGCTGTGGCCCCCCGCTCGGCGCCGCAGGGATGCTACTGTGGCCGGCTATGGGTGGCCGGGACCTGTGGGCCGAGCTGGACTCGCTGCTCCTGCAGCTGCTCAGCGACCTGGAGGAGCTGGAGACGAAACGGGCGGCGCTGAACGCCCGGGTGGAGGAGGCGCGCTACGCCATGGGCGCCAAGTCGGTGGGACCCCTGCAGTACGCCAGCCGCATGGAACCGCGGGTCTGCGTGCGAGCCAGCGAGGACCGCGACGGCCGCCGCACGTTCAGGGTGGTGAGCACTGAAGCCCAGACCCCCGAGGAGCTGGGGCCTCGAGAGGCGGGTCTGCGCAGGCGAAAGGGCCCTTCCAAGATTCCAGAGCCAGTGCTCTCTGCTCCACAGGACCCCCTGAACTGGTTCGGAATTCTTGTTCCTCAAAGTTTGCAGCAGGCCCAAGCCAGCTTTCAGGATGGCCTTCAGCTAGCTGCAGATATAGCCAGCCTCCAGACGCGCATTGACCGGGGTCAAAGCCAGTTTCAGGGGCTACAGGAGAAACTCAAGCAGCTGGAGTCTGGTGCTGCCTGACCTGTGTCCACAGAGGTGGACGCTGAGCACTGCTGCCCTGGATGTGGCTGCCTTATCTCAGGTCTTTCTCTTCAGCCCCTCCTCCTACCTGTACTCTAGCTAATGCCCTGTCTTAAAGTGTTTCCCACTGCAGTGTTTCTAAGTTTGCAAGGTACGAAGTTTGAAAAGGCAAACTGAGTAATGCTGAAAGCCAAGTACTCCTGAAAGCCACTTCTAGGCCCAAGGTCTCCTAGGCCCCAGGGAACAGGGAACAGGGAGAGGGCTGCTCCTGTAGATCAACAGTGGAAGACCTCAGATCACTCAGCTGTGACATGGTTCCCAGGTAATGAAACACTGTGAACTGTGGAGGCAAAGGACAAGAGGGAACATTTCAGGGTCTCCAGATCATCAGAACCAACATGGATGCAAAGAACAACCTGACAGCCAGACAGGGTGCGTCAGTCAGTGCAAGTCCAGCCGCTGGGTGTGGTGATGCGCATCTGCACTCCGGCTACTTCAGAGCTAAGTTAGGAGAATTTTTCACTGACAGCTCCAGTGAGGGATCAGCCTGGACAACATAATGAGACCCCCATATCAAAACAAGAAGAAGAGCAAGACAAAACAAAAACTAGATGAGTAGATGGGCAGTCCTCAACAAGGTCTAAACAAGAAATAAAAGCTCTGATTAGGTTTTCCAGGGAACTCTGAGAAGAGACCCTGCAGCTTTATACGCCTGCTTTTATCTTTCCTGGAGTTCGTGTTTCTGTCTTTGTGTGTTGAAGGGCCAGTTGTGCTTCCTGCTCTAGAACTGGTCCTTGCTTGACTTTCCTATTGTGTTGTTGTGTAGTAGTTTCTGGCAGGTCTCTGGTATAGGTGGTTCTGTAATCCTGTTTGTTTACCATGAAGTGTAGTTTTTCCCAGCTCATTCTTTCGTTTGTAATGTTTAAGAATTTTCTACATCGCAAAATAAAAAAGGAAAGCCTGTGTTTTGAAAAAAAAAAAAAAGATATATAGTTACATTCTCTTTATGAATAGAGGGATTTGTTGTAATAGTGTTTGTAAACAGGATATCATGTCTGCATCTTGTACAGCAAATAACCACTAGGAAGACAGTATGCAATGTGTTAATTATTGGAACTATCCTACCAATTTGATTTGAAACTGTCTTATTGCTATTTGTCTGTCAATAAAATTATGGAAAAAAAATTTAAAAAGTAAAAAAAAAAGAAAGATTACTGATTTAATTTCAGTCCTTGTCTTTTGGTCTGTTTGGGTTTCTTTTATATGAGAAATCCAAAATATAAATAAAGAATAAAATGAAAGATAGACAATAAGAAATAGGGAGATAGATCTTTTGCAAGTGGGAGAGAGGAGGTTGGGTGGGGAGAAGGGATGATAAAGAATAAAGATGTGTTATATGTGTGAGCCAACTTCCCATGAGGATGTAATCATTATATACTGCAAACATGTACTAATACAAAATAAAAATTGAAAAAAATTAACTATTCATATATATTGATCACATATTGTATATAGTTTTTTAAGTTGCATTGTTTGATTATTTGAAATATCATATCCTTCACTTTCAGTACTGCTTTTTGTGTATCCCATAGGTTCTGGTATGTTCTACTTTCATTGATTCAAGAAAATTTTAAACTTCCCTTTTGATTTCTTCATTCAAGAGAATGCTTGATTTCCATGATTGGTACAATTTCTAAAGTTTCCTTTGTTGATTTCTAGTGTTATTTCATTGTAGCTAAAGAATGTACATGCTGTGATTTTTAGTTTTTTCTTTTGGTTTGGCTTGGTTGGAAACTTGTTTTGTAGCCTAGCATATGATCTACTCTGAAGAACACTCCATTCTGTAGCTGTTGAGTGAAATGCTCTGTAAGTGTTTGTTAGATTCACTGGATCTAAGGTACCGTTTAACTCTAGTGTTTTCTTGCTGATTTTTTTGGAGTTAGTCATAATTTCTGTCTCTGCTTACAGTTTTTGATTTAAAGTCCATCTTATCTGATATAAGAATAATTTCCTGCTGATTTTTGGTTTCCACTTGGATGGTACATGTGCTTTTCCATCTGTTCACTTTTCAGTCCATGTATCTCCTACAGAAGTGAGGTTCTTGTGGGCAGCATATCATTAGGTGTTGTTTTTGATCCATTTGACCAGTCTGAATCTTTTAATTGGACAGTTTAATCCATTTCCAGTTAAGGTTGTTATTGCTAAGAATATACTTTTGTTATTTTGTTCATTTTCTTTTCTTTTTTTGTATGAATTGCTGAACCACTATGGCAATCTAACATGGCTGAAGCCCCAAAACAGCAGCATATCTTCCCAATGACCACTTCCCCCATCTTCTCCCCTCAGCCCTGAATACAGCTTCTTACCCTTTTTGTGCTGAAAGAAAAAGCCCAATCAGCTTCTAATGCGTCACTGAACCTGCCCTCAAGCTCCACCCCTAGCAAAAGCCCATTTAAGCTTCGCAGCTCCCTTTGTCTCAGGCCAGAGGAGCCCTGCCATTTCCCTGTGGGCCTCTCTGTAGCCTCCATAAAAGCCATGTCCCTGGCCCTTCTTTCTTTTACTTCTAATATAGGATTCCCTTAAGCATTTCTTGTAGGGCTACTCTGGTGTTGATATATTCCTTAGTTTGTTTTTTTTTTTTTTTTTTTTGTATTTTAGGGAAGGGTCTGCAGCGTGTTCAGAGTCTCACTACTAGATCGGACTCATAGTGATATGCCTGTTTACAGCCTCCCAAGAGCTGGGATTACAGGCATGCCGCCATGCCCAGTCTAAATTGGCATCTCAGTGCACCCTGGGGGCGGGGCTGGCATGGCCGGCTTGGGGATTGAGCGCCTGGCCCGTGCACCTGCTTGCAGGCGCTTTAATCCTCTGAGCTATTTGGCCAGCCCTATTCCTTAGTTTTTGCTAATCTTAAACAGTATTTATTTCTGCAGCTTTTTTTTTTTTTTCAGAACTGGGGATTAAACTCGGGCCCTTGCGCTTGCCAGGCAAGCGCTTATTATACTGAACCATCTCCCTGACCCCCCATCTGCAGCTATTTTGTTGAGGAGGCATTCTGTGTCTTTTCTCTGCTCCTCTCTTCTTCTGAGACTCCACTAATGCAAATGTTTCCTTGCTTAGTGGTGCCCTGTAAGTCCCAAAGTCCTTCTTCATTCCTTTAAAATTTTTTATCTAACTAGGGTATTTCAAAAGACCTATCTTTAAGCCCAGAAATTATTTCTTAGTTGGGCATGTTGGTATCCCAGCCCTTAGGAGGCTGAGACAAGAGGATCATTGTGAGTTCCAGACCAGCCTGGGTTCTCCACTGTACTTTTATTTCATTTTTGAGTTCTTTACCTCCATGTCTTATGCTTTTTTAAATTATGTTTCTCTGCTGAATTTCTCATTCATAGCATGAATTATCTAATTTTGTTGTATTGTCTTTTGTTATTCTTTTATATCTCAGTAAGTTTTCCTAAAATCATTCTTTTAAATTTCTTACTAGACAGTTCATTAATTTTCTGTCTTTCAGCTCTGTTGTTAGAGAGCTGTTGTGTTCCTTTGCAGGTGTCACACTGACTTTTGGGGTATGTATGCACCTGTTAGGTGAGCTGTCTCCATCACTTCTATAGGGTGGCTCTTGTAGTAGAATGTCTGCTGGCAATGTGCTTAAAAGCACCTAAAGGTTGCCCTCTGCTAGCTGGGTGTTTTTTGGATGTGCTGGGTTGGCCTTAGTCCCAGTTGTGAATTTTAGTGCTGTGTCCACATAGCTTCTTTAGCTGTAATTAGTATTTGCACTATTTCTAAGTGCTGCAGGGGTCGTGGGATGGCACACAGCTAGGATGAATTTCCCTTGGTGGGGCAGGTTCACTGTCAATTCAGGGTGTGGTGCCCCCACTGCAGGTGTGGGATGTTTGGTTGTTTCCATAGGCTGTGGGTAGGTGGTACCCTGATGATTGTGATGCTACATGCCTGGTAGAGGATTGGAGTGCCTGTCAGTGACAGAGGACTGTGTGGGTGACATTTTAGAATCTCTTGGTGACACCTGGTCAGCTGCTTCAAGGGGCTGAGGTGGGTGGGCTGGAGCAGTAGTTTGCTCAGGGGCTCTGTGGGCCAAGCTTCTGAGGACAGGGGCTCTACTGCATCCATGCTACAAGGCCACCTGGTAGCTTCTGAGGGGAGCTGAGTGGCTCAGGGTAAGTTCCCTGGCTGCTTTCCAGGGCTAAATTGGGTGATCAGGGCCTTTTGTCTGCTTTTGGGCCAGTAGAAGAATAGGCAGGGCCACCAGTTTTCAGGAGTCCCCTCAGCCAGGCTGCTTAGAGTTGGCTTCCCTGGATGGCAGGGCAGTTGGCTACCTGGCTCTTTGTAGGAACCTGGGTGGTGAGTCTCAAGATGGCTCTGTGCAGCAGGAGCTTGCGTCATCCTGGGCCCTGTTCTCTAAGCAGTGCAGTGGTGTGATTGCCCACAGTTCACCAAAGTGGAGCCAGGCCTTCAAAGGCTGCATGATTCTCCATAGTAAAACCTTCAGGTGTCTGTGGCAGGAGTAGGGACTACTTACCCCCGAGAGTGACGTCCCTCAAGTTGAGGGCTGATCTTGAGACAGAGGACAACAGGTGAAGTGTGCTGGCTTGTCTTCTCAGAAGACCATTGGGTATCTCTGAGTACCCCTTCTTCCAGATCACTGGTGTGCCCCCAACTCTTGTGGACCCCTGTAACCCCTTTCCACCAATTCCCTACAGACCCCTAGAGCCCCTGTTTTTCACTTGTTTGGACCCCTGGACACCCCTGCCTCATGCTGATAAGTGAACATAGGTATAGAGAACACAGCTGTGTAGTGGTAGCCCCACACTTATCCAGCTGCACCAGCAACCCTTGGAGAGTCTCACATGCTCAACTCCATGCCTCTCCTAAGTAGAAGGCCTACCTGCTGAGGGCTATGATGCTGAAACTAGTTTGAAGTCACTGAGGTCATGCCTGCACAGTGTGCCTTCTTCATGTAAGATCAAACACCTGCCCTTAAGCTCCTTTCCTAGTTAGGAACTCTTTGTTGGCATTGATCCTAAATCTCCAGTTCTAATAGAAAACATATAACTCAGTGTTTGTTTAGCCTCTTTTTTAGTGAGTCAGCAATTGTGTTGACTTACTTCAGTTTTTCCACCACAGTGGTCATTTTCCTGTTTCAGCAGCCAGTCTGACAATACTGACACCCTTAGTCAGTCTGTAGCCTCTACCTCCTGCTTCCTGACCTGCCTGCAGTAGACTTGGCTCCCTCCCCACACTGCTGGGCTCCAAGCCAGATGGCGCACACCCTGTCCTGACATCTTGCCCTGGGTTTGGTCTGGCCTTTTCTACCTCTCCACATCTGTGTCTGCTTCCATTGTGTACCAGTGCAAAGCCCTTGATGTCCCGAGTCTCATTGATTTGAGCTAAATATTCCTTAGCTCTTGGGAGGTGTGGTAGCACATAGCAGCTATAATCCCAGCACTTGGGAAGATGAAGCAGGAGGATTGTAGTACTTTGAGGTCAGCCTGGGGTTTATCGTGAGTTTAAGGTTAGCCTGAACTACAAAGCAAGATCCTGCTTCAGAATAACCAAAAGGGGGGCCGGGGAGATGGCTCAGTGGAATAATCACTTGCCTGGCAAGCGCAGGGGCCTGAGTTCAATTCCCGGTTCTGAAAAAAAAAAAAAAAAAAAAGAATAACCAAAAGGGAGGAAAAATTCCCTAGCTCACTGCTAGAGTTCGTTTCAGCACTAGAAGGGAAGGCACAAGCAAACAGAACCCCATACATGGGCAGTGCACCTGGCTGAGGCATAAACCCTTAAACCTCAGCCTTGATATAGGGCTTGGGACACACACACACACACACACACACACACACACACACACACACACTGGGAGGTCAGGGATCAAGGATGCTCCCAGCTGTGAAGGCAACAGACAGGGAGACCCTCACTATGAGGTTGGGGACAAGGTCTCCTTTGCTGTGATATCAGGGCTTGGGGGCACCCCTGCTGTGAAGTTGGGTCAGGGACACTTTGTAGTATCCTCTGGTGCTGAGTTTTATTGTTTGTAAAATGTGAGAGTTTAACCACTGTACACACCTTTTTAGGGAGGACTATTCTGTGAGCCACTCATTTGAAGATGTTTCACAAAGCCCAATAAAAGTGGTTTTGCTGCTGGCTTAGATGAGAGTATATGGAGAGTCCCTTGTTGTGGACTCTAGTGACCTCAATTTTTCCTGAGTCCGCCGATGCCAGAGGGCACTGAGTCCTTCCACTGCCTACCACACGTAGCTGAGAACCAGCCTGAAACCCCATGCAGGCAGAGCTTGCTGTCTTGGAGCTTTTTCATTGTCCTTCTAAATAGCATTACCGGGAAGGACCATTATGTAACAAGGTTCACATTTTGTGTATTCATTTTCTTAGTATTTCTTTCCCTAAAGTTTTTTTAAGGTAGTGAGATTTTTACATTTATTGGGTAGGAAAAGAAGTGTGCTCTGCAAGAATGAGTGTGGGCCAATTAAAGATAGGAAAGAAGTATGCTCTGTGGGCGTTGGGGGCACTGAAAGAGACCACAGTGGCTACAAGATTAATGGCAGAGGTCTTTCCTGTCCCCCCATTCCTTAGGCTGATGTTGAATCTGGGCCATCCTATCAAAAACTTGCTTGATCTTGAGGCAGAAGAATTGAAAATAGCATTTTCTAATTGGTCCTAGGAAGAGCCCTATAGGAACCGTTTTTTTTTTTTTTTTTTGTGTGTGTGTGTGTGTGCACACATGCATCCTGGATCTGATCTCTGTGATTGACAGGTCACACCCACTTGTTCAGCTGGCTGACCTCACCCTAATCTTCTGCCTTATTTCCCCTAAAAGAAATAAATTCTCATAATTCTTTAGGGTTGTTGAGGTCTCATATTTATATAGCTACTACCAGCTAAAAGGGACTGTAGGCTCTATTTACTGGGATTCTATGCCCTCCAACTACCTTGGGATGCTATGGCTCACCACTTAGGGTGAAAGAGCACCTGTCAGATGACAAGAGAAAGCTTGGTGACTGTCAGAGTCATGGGTTGTTGTGTGTCATCTTCTGAAGCCTTGACTAGATAAATCTTATTGTTGGGAACAAATATGAAAAGGAGCAGAAAAAAGAGATAAAAACTGATATAACAGACAGTTAAATGGAAAGAAACAACTTAAGGATTGAACAACAGGGAGAAAGGAGAAAAGTTAGGAAACAAGGTAGGGGCAAAACCATACATGTATGTATACAAGTTGGATAAAGCAATAATCCTAAGAATTTCTGTCAGGTTTTTGAAAATAGCAGTTAATGGATAGAAGTCTCACCCTGACTAACTCCATGTTGATATCTGTGAACTCAGCAACTACATTGGGGGCAGCTATGTGTAATACTAAAACCATGCTTGAAATACCTATCATCTTGGTCTTCTAAATGTGTACTGTTTCTAATGTCATATCAATTATTACTATACTCTTTAAAGTAAATTTTTTAAAAAGGTAGTAAAAGAAAATGAGAATCAAGAACAAAAATTTAAGATTTCTTGAAAGCATGTGGTAATATTCAATCATATATCCCATCTTGCATAACTATAACTGTTAATCTGAGCAACAGATTTGATGATAAAAATAGAAAATATACCAATCACTGTTAATCAGCTATTCTTGTTTTGAGTTGTTACATGTTAACCTGTTTCTGTCTTTGCTTTTGTTTTTCTTGTTCTTGTT
>NW_004524688.1:5511169-5523989 GCF_000260255.1 Octodon degus
TGGGATAGATATATAGTTACATTCTCTTAATGAATAGAATGATTTGTTCTAATGGTGTTTGTAAATAGGATCTCAAGTCCACATCTTGTACAGCAATTAACCACTAAGAAGAATGTATGCAGTGTGTTGGTTATTGAAACTGTCCTAGTGATTTGATTTGAAACTGTCTCATTGCTGTTTATCAATAAAATTATGAAAAAAAAAGAAAAGAAAAAGAGAGGAAGAAATGGAGCAGGTCAAAATATTTTTGGGGACTGTATTAAAAGGTGGACTATGACAGATCCAGCAGTTAGAGACGTTTTTATTTCCACACTTCCTATAGAGGAGAAAGTATGGTAAAGAGGGATATTAGATAAACTACCAAGAGACCTAAAAAGATTATCCACATTGTGGATCTAGTTAAAAACAAGAGTCCTGATACAGGTATCCATTGAAGCTGTGGTTACTCAGAGATCGTTAATGACTCTGCTTACCTGCACCCAGAGCAGTACTGGAATCTTGCTTTTTGAAGAGGTGCCTCAGATACTCCAGTGGTTCAGAGGAGTAACTTTCTTCTTTTGGCTAGTCTTTTTCTCAAACAGTTCAAGTAGAGCTAATTTTATTTTAGAAAGGTGAGGGGTGCTCTTCTTGCTTATCAGCCTTTTGATTTCCCAAAGACACTTTCGACTTATCTCTTTGGTGTCACTTGTAATGAATGACAGCAACCTGCGAGGGAAAATATGCAACTGCCTCGAGTTGTAGAACTTTCTGCTTATGTCTTATAGATGATTGCTTTTTGGTCAGTAAGCTCATTTCTTTCCATAATGCTGCATGGCCATGTAGCACCAGAAAGGTACAGAGTCTGTGTACTTAGTTTTTCCTTTTCCTAATATCAGTGCTTGAGTAAGGGCTATAAGCTTTTCTTTTTAAGCACAGATGTGTAGAGGAGAGGGGTTTGGCTTCAGTGACTTGTGAACAGATAACTGCATAAGCTGCCTTTTAGTATACTTCCTGGACAAAGCTGTATCCATCAGTTAAGTAACCACACCTCCTCAGGGTTTCAGAGAGGCAGGTCACTGACATTCTGCCTGATTGCATAGGTTTAGGAAATCACTCATGCACAAGAGTGGCTAGTCTCTGAACCTGACCCAGGATTAAAAGTAGTGCAGGTCTTTATGATAACTTCATGGGAGCCTAAGGAGCATGACCTGGCATAGTTCCAACATGTAAAATCCGCTTTGGCCATTTCTGGGATTGGAGAATTGCCCCCAGTTTTACTAGTAAATCTCTTCCTAGTAAGGGAGTATGACATTATGGGACAGTTAACTCACAGTTGAACATTTGTCCTTTGATATGACATGTCAGAGCAGGTGTAAAGAAACTCCAATAGGGGTTCCTTTGACCCAAATTATGATTATAGACTTGAGAAGAGTTTTCCAGAAAAGGAAGTTAAAGCAGAGTAAATGAATTAGTTTGCGCATGATGTCTAAAGTCATGCAGGGTTTCTTGCAGGAGATGGAGATGTCCATGGAGAGGGGTATTAGAGATTTTCCTGGACCCTTCCAGGAAAGAGGTGAGGGTTTTGTTGGCCCAGCCCCTCTGAAAGCAGGAACATTCAGTCCTCCTCCCTAAGTCAGGCACATCAGCCACCTGACACAGTGTAGGGCCCAGATGGTAGTTTGGTATAGTCATATGTCCAGAGTTCAACTTCCTTGCATTTTTTGTTTTTTAAAATGTATTTGGTACAGGGTCTCACTACACAGCTCTGACTCCGTGATCCTCCTATTTTCAGCCTCCCCAGTGCTGAGGACTATAACACCTATAGTGCCACCATGCTTGGTCTCAGTGGCAGCTCAGCATGCCCAGGGGTGGAGCCAGGCAAGCTCATTGAACCGGTCCCTGTGCTTGCCTAAGTCCACTAAGCTATCTCACCAGCCCTTTTGCATTTAAATCAAAGTCTTTTTCCCTGGTTGGCCTTGGGTTTCCCTTGAATAACTTGGGTGTGCTTAAAGCATTACCAATTGTGATAGCTGTAATTATGGCCTGCCTTGTTTCTTAACTCTTCTGGATTCTCATTGTGAAATATAAACAAGACTGTGTCCAGCATTTGTGTCATAGGGGTCTGGGGTATGGCAAGTGTTCAAACAAATTGGACATCTCTCTGTGATAGGTCAAAAGTGAGGGTCAAAGTCTGAAACCCATCTGCAAACTTACCAGGATCTTCTGAAAATCAGCCTAACTATTCCTTCGTTGCTAGGTATCTGCTGCTGAGAAAGGAACCTAGACTTGAGTAGTCTTCTCTACCCCTGGGGCCTTTCTTATGGGCATCTGTGAGTTAGAAGAAGAAACTGTCCTCAGAACATGTCCTGGGGGCTAAAAGTTGTCTGTAGAGTACAAGGAGGGAACTGATTTACTGGCCTGCCAATTGTAAGAAGGAGTTTGAGGTGAACTTCAAGTGTGCTTGTTTTCGTTAAATAGATGGGAGAGATGCATATGCCCCCTGAGAGACAGGTGGGCATCTGAGGACAGGGTCAATGATACCAATTTCCTCTTCCTTAAAGGCTTAGGTACCATAGTTCTTGGCTTTTCTAGAAATAAAGAGGCATAAAAGCCTAAAAATAAAGGATTTCACACCACTTTCCTTGACTTTTATAGTAAAGATATAACAGGAGTATTATTGTAATTTAGGTTGCCATTCTGTATGCATCTCTTGCCATTTCCTAGTTCATACTGGACTCAGACAGTATTGCGATAGAAGGTAAGTTGTTAAAAGACAAGGGTATAGCCCCCCCCCCGGGGGGATGTGGGCTCTAACTAGCTACCTGTGTAGAGCCTGTGATAAGAGAAAGAGTAGGTCTGGGTTACATCAGAGGGTTGTTCCTCTCATGTGGAAGGATGCAGACCTATTGAGTCCCCAGAGCATCCTCTGAGACAGTTGTACACTGGACATCTCTGGTGAAATGAGCAGTCCCATGGCCTTCCCATAGGCCTCTTCATAATTTGCAACCCAGGTGGAGCTGCCTGGAGCTCTGTTTAGCCACTTGAGAAACAGCATCCCTCACATTTTCCCAAGAATGCAAACTTTCATGATTACTTTGTTTAAGGTGATATAGGTAAAAACAGGGAGAGGGTCTAACCTAAATTAGAAAAAAAGAGGGAAGGAGACCCATATGTTCTGTGAAGGCAGAGGCTTTAGCTCTTCTCTATAAGAGTAGGATTTCCTGGTGTCTGTGATGACAGTTAGAAAAAAAAAAAAAAAAAAAAAGGCAAACAAACAGCAGAATCCCATGACCTACCCACACAATGAATTAAAATGCCCCCAAACCGTGGCAGAACCATTGTGGCTGATCTGCATGATGAAGCAAAATGGCTGCTAAACGTGGTGGAAAGGTGGGTTGGTGACTCCTTGAGGTCTTAAGAAACAAGATCCTGTGATGCTGGGGATATAGTTCAGCTGCATATGTGCCTGCTTGGCCAGCACAAGGTCCCTAGTCTGATCCCCAGACTAGGGACTGCAGAAAGAGACAGAGACAGACAGAAAGACAGAATCCTGGAAAGGTGATACACTGTGGATATCCAGAGACAAAAGACCACCTTAGGGAGAGGTACACACAAGATTTTGAGCACAGAAATGGGCAGGCTGGAGTAGGCAGCTCCTCAATCAGGAGACTGTTACTGATAGCTTTTTACTTTTAAGAATGAGAAAATTGAAAAAAAGTATCAGGGAAAATAAACTCTTGAGGGCAGGAAGGCATATCCACCCTAGGTTGACATGTGGAACTTAACAGCTCATTCTGCAACTGGGTGAAGAGCAAGCTCTCTGGCAGCCCCCACCCTGCATGAATGCAGAGGACACCACAGCATTCCATGGGTCACCATCAGGGCACACATCCTGGGGCTCGAACCCCACACACACCGTGTACCTCAGCACAAGCCCACCCCAGCAGGATGTGGGGTTGGGGGAGATCTGGCCATCAACTCCTAGAGGTACAGCCCAGAACTGCACAACATGGACAGATGGTGACCCCACTGCTAACTTGGATGCATCCCATCCCCACGTGGCAGGAATTGTTGAGGAGAAATGAGAAAACTTTCCAAGCTTCCTAGCTTCTGTGAATTTTTCCTCCCCTCCAGCTCCCTGCCTCTCTCCTGTAACCAGCATCAGAAAAAACATTAAAGGATAAGACCTCTGACAGATGGGAGAGAAAGAACAAGAAGACAACTGGGGCCCACCTGGGGAGAAAAGGAAAGGAAAAAGTAAAAGAGTGAGCTCCTTCTTGGCCTGAGTCCACAGACCTCAGAGGGAAGAGGGAGAAGGAGGGAGGAAGGGAAGGAGGGGGAAGGAGGGAAGAGGGAGGGAAAGAGAGAGAGAGAGAGACAAAATGAGAACAAGAACTGTCTCCAAAGGGCCCTAGCTCCTGCCTGACTCTGCCAAAAATGCTACCAGGTTTTTGAGGTGTCATGAACTCCTAGAGATTGTTCCAGGTTTTTGTAAATAAAGAACTGGACAAAACAAATGGAAAAGGTAGTGAGGTTTTACATTTATTAAAAGTACAAAAAAGAAGTGCCCTCTGCAGGGTTAGAGAGCTCACAGTAACTGCTTCTCCCTAAACGTTTGTCCTTTATAGTTTGATGGCTTCCACCTAATTCTACTAAATTATTTATATATTTTCAAATAGATTGTTCTGTACTATTTCTCTTCATTTCCATATTTAAGAGGAGGTATCACAATGGAAATAAAGCTTTTGTAAATGGGGAGAGTGTGAGGGGTTGAAGGGAGGGTAGGGGAATAGGAAAAAAAAGGAATCAAGTTATGTTATGTACAGGTACAAATTCTCTATGACGAACATGATCATTACATATAAAGTACCAATAAAATCTGATGTTAAAAAACCTTTAATAAAGGAAGTATTAGGGCTGGCCGGACAGCTCAGCAGACTAAAGTGCCTGCTTAGGCAGAGTCAGGGAACGAACAGGGTTTGATCCCGTGTGCTATGTCCCCACCCCCACCCCACCCCCCCACCCTGTGCACTG
Organism: Octodon degus; assembly: GCF_000260255.1. Classification (NCBI taxonomy): domain Eukaryota; kingdom Metazoa; phylum Chordata; class Mammalia; order Rodentia; family Octodontidae; genus Octodon; species Octodon degus. Next base: position 5,516,183 of record NW_004524688.1, read on the forward strand.
AGACAGTGATTGAGACTGGGCGTGGTGGTGTGTGCACCTGTAATCCCAGCACTTGGCAGGCTGAAAAACAGGAAGGATCACTACAAGGCTGAGGCTGATCTGTGTAGTGAGACTCTGTAGACCCTGTACTAAATACATTAAAAACAAACAAACAAACAAACAGGGCTAAGGATATGGCTCAGTGGAGGGCAAGCACAAGGTCCCAAGTTTGGTCCCCAGTACAAAAAAAAGGAACCATCCCAAAGCCATATCTGTGGTATGAATCCTTATAAACTAGCAGGTTTTTTCTTTTTTAGCAATTAGACAAATGGCTATGTGTGAACTTTCTCTAAAACATATGCCAAGAAAGGAAACACGTTATTAAATCCAGAGGCTGCAAGTTCTAAGTTTCACATGAAATTATTCTTGTGGGTGTTGAAATGTCAGAATACCAGAACATGTATTATCTGTCTGAAGATGGTCTTCCAGTATGTTAGATTTTAGAAATGGGAATACGCCACAGGAATCTGAAAATGAGTCATACCAACTTTTTCTTTAAAGAAAATAGAGTAATAATAGATAAGACATTAGAAATTATACATAATTTTTTAAAAACCAAGATGATAGGTATTCAGCGTTGGTTGTTATATTACACATTGTTGTCTTCAATGTGGTTGCTCAGATTACCAGATATAAATGTGTAAAATTGGTCAGAGTAAAAATTTTAAACATTAAGTACTACCTTCAAAAAACCAGTAGAGAGATGGGGAGATAGCTCAGAGGTCTAAGTGTCTGCCTTGCAAATGCAGGGATCCAAGTTCAATCCCCAGTACACGTGCTGTGCCAGCTCCAGAACCCTGGGCATGATGTGCTGATCCCAAAACTAGGTGTGGTGGCACATACCTGCAATCCCAGCAATGGGGAGGCTGAGACAGAAGGATCACTACGAGTCCGAGCTGTGTAGTGAGACCCTGTATCAAATAAATAAATTAAATATTTTATAAAAACACCAATAGAAATTAGTAGTATAATCATCGTAGACTGTCCTGTATGTATACATACGTACTTTTTCCTTTCTTTTTTCTCTTTTCCTTCATCCCAATTGTTTCTTTTGCAGTTTCTTTCCCTTTTACTAATCTATTGTACCTTTCAGATGTTATTTACTCTTTCAAGTTCCTACACTAGCGAGACAATACAATATTTACACATCCTCAAAAGATGGGCATTTGGGTTGTTTCTTCTTCTTCTTCCTCTTCCTCTTCCTCTTCCTCTTCTTCTTGTGGTACCAGGGATTGAACTCAGGACCCTGTACTTGCCAGGCAAGTGCTTATTCTATTGAGCAATCTCCCCGGCCCCCATTTGGATTTGTTTCTAAGATTTAACTATGACAAACTGTGCTGTTACAAGTGTGAGGGTATGTAGATCACTGTAGTATGATGTTTTTAATTCTTCTAGAAAAATACTCAGAAGGGGAATAGCTGGGTCGAATGGGACTTCTAGCCTTAGTTTTTTAATTTTTTTTTTAAGAATTGCCACACTGATGTCCTCAGAGGTTGTGCCAGTCTACACTTACACCAACAGTGGTAAATGGTTGTTTTCCCCTCAACCTCTCCAGCATTTGTTATTAGTTGATTTCTTTGTGGTAGCCATTCTTTCTGAGGTGAGATGGAATCTAAGTGTTATTTTAATTTGCATTTCTCAAATGACCAGTGCTGTTGAACTTTGTTCATACATTTATTTGCCATTTGTATTTTTTCCTCTGAGAGATGTGTATTCATCTCACATGCCCATTTTTGGATTGGGTCTTTGCATTTTAAGAGCCTGATTTTTTTTTTTAGTTCTTTTTATATTATAGATAGAAGTCCTTTGTCTGAGTGACTGTTAAGATTTTCCCCAATTTGTGGGTTTTGTGTCTGTTGATGATTTCTTTTGAGATGCAGAAACTTTGAATGAGATCATAGTTGTTGATTCTTTGAAGTATTTCCCAAGCAGTTTGATTTTTGTTCATGAACTCTGTGCCTCTCCGTGTGTCATCAAGAAATCTACCTACTTTCTCTTCCAGTAGATTTAGTGTTTGGGTCTTTAATCCATTTTGACTTTAGTTTAGTGCATGGTGATGGACCTGTTTTTCATTTTTGGCATTCAAAAGCCAGTTTTTGTAGCACTGTTTATTAAAGAAGCTATCTTGCCTTTCCTGTGTGGCGCAAGTGGCATGAAGTGACAAGTTAAGTTGCTGGGCTTCTCGTTTTCATCGTGTAGACAGCTCTACCACCAAGATGGTCAGTGTACCTAAAACCTGAAGGACTTTCTGTAAGAAGTGTGGCAAGCATCAGCCTCACAAAGTGACCTAGCGTAAGAAGGGCAAGGATTCCCTGTATGCCCAAGGAAAGAGGTCCTATGATTGGAAGCAGAGTGGCTACAGTGGGCAGGTGAAACCCATCTTCCAGAAGAAGGCTAAAACAAAAAAGAAGATTGTGCTGAGACTTGAGTGTGTGGAGCCCAACTGCAGATTGAAGAGAATGCTGGCCATTAAGAGATGCAAGCACTTTGAACTGGGAAGAGACAAGAAAAGAAAGGGCCAAGTGGTCCAGTTCTAACCTCTTGCTTAACTTTAAGGCAAATTTATTGAAGTTATAGAACGATTAGCTGGAGGAAAATAAATGCAGTGGTAACCACACCTAACAACAACAACAAAAGCAAAAAACAAACTATCTTTCTTCCAGTGAACATGTTTGGCCTCTTTGTCAAAGGTGAGGTGGCTAAGTGTGTTTGGAGTTGTGTCTGCATCTTCTAATCTGTTTCATTGATCCTCAGGTCTGATTTGTGTGTTTTTTGTTTTTTGGTTTTTTGCAAGTACCATGCTAATTTTATCGTAGTAACTTTGTATTGTAATTTCAAGTCAGGGATTGTGATGCCTCCTGCCTTGCCTTTGTTGCTTGGATTGCTTTTGCTATTACAGGTTTTTTTCTGGTTCCAAGTGAATTTCAGGATTGTTTTCTCTAGATCTGTGAGGTATGCTAATGATATTTTCATTGAAATTGCATTAAATCTGTATAAGAGTTTTGGGAGTATAGCCATTTTCACAGTGTTGATTCTTCCTATCCATGAGCAAGGAATGTCTTTCCATTTTCTGAAATTCTCTTTTTTCAGAGTATTGTAACTCTCATTGTATAGATCTTTTACTTCCTTTGTTAGATTAATTCCTTTTTTTGGATGCTATTGTGAGTGGTGTTGTTTCCCTAATTTCTCTGTGAGTTTTGTTGTTTGTGTATAGGAATGCTGTTGATTTTTGGATGTAGACTTTGAATCCTTCTCACCACTGAATTTGTTTGTTAATTCTAGGAGTTTCTTGCTGGAGCTTTTTAGGTCTTCCATAGAGTGTATCATGTCATCTATGAATAATAATTTAACTTCTTCCTTTCCAACTCATTTATTTTATTTCTCTCTCTTATCTAATTGTTCTGGCTAATGTTTCCAGAACTGTATTCAATAGAAGTGGTGATAGAGAATATCCTTGTCTTCTACCTGATTTTATAGTGAAAGCTTTCAGGTTTTGTCCATTTAGAATGATGTTGGCTGTTGGTTTTTCATAGAGGGCTTTAATCAGATTGAGTTAAAGACCATCTGTTCCAATTTTCTGTGGGTTTTTTTTTTTTTATCATGCATGAGTGTTGAACTTTGTCAAAAGTTGTGTCTGTTGAGATGTTCATGTATTTTTTTGTTTTGGGCTCTGTTGATATGGTGCGTTACATTTACAGATTTGCATTGTTGAACCATCCCTGCAACCTTGGGATGAATCTCACCTGGTCATGGCATATAAGCTTCCTGATGATTTGCTGCATTCTATTTACTATAGATATAGATATAGATATAGATATCTATCTATATATATTTAAGCGCTGGGTCTACAGGGTCTCACTACACAGATCGGACTCATAGTAATCCTCCTGTTTTCAGCCTCCCAAGTGCTAGGATTACAGGTGTGCATGCCACCATGCCCAGTCTCAGTTGCTGTCTCAGTGAGCCCCACGGACATGGCCAACACACTATTTGCTAGTATTTTTTTGAGGATTTTTGCGTCTGTATTCATTAGGGAGATTGGCCTGTAGTTCTCTTTTTCTGGTTGGGTCTTTCTCTGGTTTTGGTATCAGAGTAATACTTGCCTCCAGGAACAAGTTAGGGAGAATTGCTTTCTTTTCAATTTCATGGAAAAGTTTGAGGAGGATTGGCATTAAACCTTCTCTAAATGTCTTATGGAATTCAGCTGCAAATCTATCACACTTGGGCTTTTCTTTGTTGGTAGGTTTTTTATTACATTTTCAATTTATTCACTGATACTGGGTTATTCAGAATTTTTGTATCTTCTTGATTCTGTTTTAGTAATTCATACATATCTAGGACTCTGTCCATGTCTTTTGTGTTTTCCATCTTGTGAGAGTAAAGATTTTCAAAGTAGCTATTGATGATCCTCTGAGTCTCCACAGAATCTGTAGTAATTTCACCCTTTCCATTCCTTATTGCTTGATTTTGAGTTTTTTCTTTCCTTTTTCTGAAGAGGTTGGCTAGGAATTTATTAGTTTTATTTAATCTTTCAAAGAACCACTTTTTGATTCATTAATTCTCTGTATGGTTTTCTTAGTTTACATTATGTTAATTTCTGCTCTGATCTTTATAATTTCCTGCCTTTTGGGTTTTGGGCTTAACTTGCTCTTCTTTTTCTAGAAGCTTGAGGCAGCATAAGATTTTTTGTTCCCTTTCTATTTTCCTAATATGAGAGTTCACTGCTATAAATTTTCCTCTGAGAACTGCTTTCATCGCGTCCCACAAATTGCAGTACGTGTTTGAATTTTCATTGAATTGTAGATATTGTTTAATTTATTCTGTTTTTTTTTTTTCTGTACTTTAGGGAAGGGTCTACAGGGTGTTCAGGGTCTCACTACTAGATCGGACTTGTAGTGATTCTCCTGTTTACAGCCTCCCAAGTGCTGGGATTACAGGCCGGCACCACCACACCCAGTCTCAATCACTGTCTCAGTGTGCCCCAGGAGGCAGGGACAAGGCTGGCACAGCAAGCCTCAGGATCAAACCCCTGGCCACTGTGTCTGCTTGCAGGCACTTTAATCCCTGTTTAATTTAATCTGTGACCCACTGATTGTTCAGGAGAGTGTTATTTAATTTCCATGTGTTCATGGGGTTTTTTGCACTTTCTTTTGTGTTTAATTTCCATTTTCATTGTACTATCAGACAGTATGCATGGGATAATTACAGTTCCCTTGCACTTACTTAAGCATGTTCTGTGGACTAGTGTGTGGTCTGTTTTAGAGAATGTCCCTTGTGCAGGTGAAAAGAATGTGTATTTAGATGTTGTTGGGTGGAGGAGTGCTCTGAAAATGTCTACCAAGTCCATTTGTTCAAAGGTTTGTATTAGTTCTGCTTCCTCTTCGCTAATTTTTTGTCTAGTTGATCTATCTCTTTGAGACAATGGGGTGTTAAGTTCCCCCATTAAGACTGTTATTGCTGTTATTGGTTATTTGATTTTTATGTCCTTTAAAATTTGTCTTATAGTTGAATGCTCCTGTATTTGGTGCATACATTTTTATGATTGTTATCTCTTCCTCTTGAAGTTTTCCCCTAACAACTATGTAATGATGCAGTGATTTTCTTTATCTTGTTTGATTATTTTTGGTTTGAAGTTCATGTTGTCTGCAAACTGAATGGCTACCCCTGCTTTTTTCTGGGTTCCTGACCCATGGAATTTTGTTTTCCATCCTTTGATTTTCAGCCTATGAATTTCCTTTTGAGCTAAATGTGTTTCTTATATACAGCATATTGCTGGATTTTTTTTTTTGTTCCCAAGCTTTATTCAAGAACTCATAAAAAATATTCCAGACAAAGGAGCTTTAATCCTCATCTTCCGCCTCCTCTTCATCCTGGTTAATCTAAGTAATGTAATTCGTAACTCTCTTTGCTGCTAGCAACTACACACAGATTATTCTTCAAATATTTTTTGATGAGATATTTCAAATACCTTTTGGAAAAAGGCACCTCACAAGTCACAGTGTTCTTGCTCTTGACCCTTTTGATGGGGACCACCCCTCCACCGAGATTCCCGGCTTTGCTGTTCACTTTGATTCTTTCCTGGAGAAACTGCTCGAAATTGGCAGCCTCCATGATTCCATCTTCTACAGGATGTGTACAATCAAGGGTGAACTTCATGACCTGTTTCTTTTTTTTGCCCCCTTTGCTGCAAGCTTTTTCATGGGCATCATGGTGGCCAAGGAATCAGAAAGGGCAAAAAGTTGAGAAGGATTTTTTTTGTGGGGGGGGTTGGCTGGCTCAGGCTGCCTTAAAGGCAAGCCTGGTAAGGCATATGGAGCTGGGGATCAAATCATGGTCCCTTGGGCCTGACTGTGTTTAAACAACTGAGCTAACCCACAGGCCCCCCTGGATTTTGTTTCTTGATCCACTTTGCCAGTCTATTTCTTTTCATTGGTGAGTTGAGATCATTTACATTGATGCTTATAACAGCTTATTTTTGTCACATTATTTTCCTGCTGTTGATTCCCTACTTTTTCCTTGTGTTTAATTGCTTGCCCTGTTTAGTGTTCTTGTTTGTTTGTTTTTGTTTTGTTTTGTTTTGTTTTTCCTATTGTTGCTCTTGAAATCATGGTCATTTTTATCTCTTTCTAGAGTATCTTTCAGTATTCTTTGTAGGGTTGGTTTGGTGGTCATGAATTTCTTTTTTTTTAATGAATTTCTTTAGTTGTTCTTTTTCATGGAAGTATTTTACTTCTCCATTATTTTTGTAAGATACATCAATCTGGGTTTGAAGTTGTTTTCTTTCAGTACTTGAAATACTTCACTCCAACCTCTTCTTGACTTGATGGTTTGTACTGTGATTCTGATGGGCTTTCCTTTAAATGTGATCTGTTTCTTTTCTCTAACAGCTTTTAATATGCTGTTTTCATGCTGATATTCTGTCATCTAGATTGTTATATGTCTGTAAATTTATTTTGGTTGATTCTAATTGAAGTTCTATATGCCTCACTTAACAGTTTGTCAGATTCCTTTACCATGCTTGGGAAGTTTTCTGCTATTACTTTTGCAAATAGTCTTTTTATGTCATTTGTACTGATTCCTTTTTCTTTGTGACATGTCAGTCTGATATTATTCATCTTTGAGTCATCTTGTAGCTGTTGGATTATTATTTCCTGGTTCCTTATTATTTTTAAGAGATCTTTCCTTTCCTAGTCGCTAGCTGCAGTGCTGTCTTCAAAGTCTGAAAGTGTATCTTCAATTTCATTTAAACAGTTTTGCCAACTTATAATGCATTTTTTTTAATGCATTTGGTACAGGGTCTCACTACGCAGCTTGGATTCCTGGTGATCCTCCTGTTTTCAGCCTCCCCAGCACTGGGATTACAGGCATGCACACCACACTTGGTCTTGGTGGCCAGTTCAGCATGCCCAGGGATGGGGCTGGCACAGCATGTGGTGCCGGGAATCAAACCCTGGCCCCTGAGCTTGCCTAAGCAGGCACTTAGTCTGCATGTGGTGCTGGGAATCAACCCTGGCCCCTGAGCTTACCTAAGGAGGCACTTAGTCTGCTGAGCTATCTCACTGGCCCTTTTAATGCAATTTTTAATTTCCTGGATATCTCCCTTGAATCTGTTTCATGCATTATGTTTCTTTCCTATATTGTTCATTCAAGATTGATTGATTTCTTTCTTTCTTTCTTTCTTTCTTTCTTTCTTTCTTTCTTTCTTTCTTTCTTTCTTTCTTTTTTCAGTACCGGGGATTGAACTTAGGACCCTGCACTTGCCAGGCAA
>NW_004524688.1:5524404-5625265 GCF_000260255.1 Octodon degus
GTCCCTGTGCCTGCTTGCAGGTGCTTTAATCCCCTGAGCTATTTGACCAGCCCTAAATCAATGTCTTTAGATATACTAAGCAATTTTTTCATTATTGTTATAACTTCTTTTTTTAACTGAGAGATTATTTCTGATGGAATTTTCTCTATAACCACCAAGACGTTGTTTCTTTATTTCAGTTGCTGTCATTTCAGGTATATGACTTCCAATTTTTTCTATGTTGATGTCTCCTGGACTTGTTTTGGGTGGCTGGGGGTCTGAGATTGCATTTTGTTCCTTTATCCTGTTATTTTCTATTTCAGAAAGAACTCTTTATTTTGATTTCTGTGATAATCCTTGTAAAATTTTGATAGTACATAGCTACATTACTACTATCAAGGCCACTCCAGGAATCTGTTCTTTAGGGATACCTTCTCTGTGTTGGAGATTTTTGGTTTGTCTCTCCTGAGATTTTGCCTTCCCATTTAATTGAGAGTGGGCTGTTGGCTTCTGTTTGGTACATCAAGCAAAATTTAGAAATTGACAAACTTTGGTAATGATTGTTTTCATCTATAGTTATATAATGGAACAAATTGTAAATTGGGAGTTTGTATGCAGAGTATTTCTCCTCGTTAGAGTGGATTTACCTTTGTTCCTCTGGCTGGGCCAATTGCCAGGTTCAAGGTGCTTCACTTCATATATAGTGATGGGCCTGACATCTGGATTCCTCTGGCCAAGCTAGTTATCCAGGGTCCTAAGCATTACCATACCAGTTGTTGGACTCTCCATGCTGGGAAATGGGCTGAGTGCCTAGATTCCTCTGGCCAAATTAGTTGCCCTGTGCTCTGAGCACCTCCACAACAGCTGCCTGTCCCACAGTGCAGAGGAATGTGGTCCAAGTGACAGTTTTCTGAATGCGCCTTTAGAAGAATATTTGTTTTCTTCAGTCTGAAGTGACTGTGGTCCCAGAAATGTGGTACAAGGGAGGGAGTTGTGTAAACTTTGGTATTTCTCTAGGAAGACTTCCTGTCATTTTCTGGTAAAATATAACTAAGAGGTCTGTAAGGTTCCTTCTTCATGGCAGTCACATCAGGGTTTGTCAGTGACTTGCACTTGGAGAGGTGTCTTCATACCAGCCTGTGCCTGTAAGAAAAGGGTGGTCATTTAAACCCCCGAATCCCTTCAACATCTCTTTTATAGGAAGAAATTTTTGACCCAAGAGATTTGTTTTTAATACCTAGGCATGGTTCACTTTATTTTAGGCCAGTATTAGTTCACTGGAAACATTTCAAAGATGGAGGCAGCAACCCATGTGTGACTGCTAGCTGCAGTGGTTCCCATTCAGAGTGACTTAGTGAGCAGGTGCTGCACTCTCCATCTCCAGCAACTTGGGATCAGTGTGTCTTTGAGGGAGCTGTCAGCCTGCTCCTCCTGACTTCTCAGATAGGCTTTGGGATAAAGACCTGTTTGAAATTCAGTAGGTATGTAGTGTTCACTTCATTTGGAGTAAAACTTTGAACCCTGATGCTCACCTTTTTTCTCCATGAAAGAGTATCCTGCCACAACTTTCATCTGCCCTATGTCCACTTCCCATAGCTTGGGAAGTAGCAGGTGAACCTCATGCACTTGCAGATGCTGGTGTTTCCACCACATCCTTGACTTCACACTTAGCAGCAGCAATTGCAAGAGATTGTTCTAGTGTCAGTAGGAGCCATGAAGAAGAGGCCCAGGTGCAGAGGGGTTCAAGGAGGCTGGCCCCAAGGTCTCGTGGGCTTGGAAAGGGATATTGGGGCTTGATGGGGAAATGTGATCTGGTACCATGTTTCCAGCTCCATCTGATCACTCTCGTCAGGCAGCTGCAATCAACTCTGCTGTGATTAGCAGAATCTGCCAGTTGAGTCCTAACTGCCTTAAGCTTGAACCTTCACCATTGGTCAGGAGTCTTGCTATGTCACAGATACCTCAAGTGTGAAACGCAGAATAACAGCCACACTCGCTTCTACTAGAACAGGATTGTCGAAGAGTCAGTATCTTGCAACTGACTTCTACCTGCTGTCCCTGTCAAGGATCAGAGGTAATCTCTCAACAGCAGCAGAAACAGTTTCAGCATATTCTCTTAGAAGCAGAGATGTGTGCTGGGTGTGGTGCTGCCTCCTGGAACCCCAGCATTTGGGACCCAGAAATCTGAAGTAGAATGATCACAAGTTCAAGGCCAGCCTGGACTATATACCAAGACTGTTTCAAAAATGAGAAAGAGAAACAGAGAAGGGAAAAGGAGAAATAGAGACTTGCTTATTTTATGAAAGTACTTTGGATCACTGATTTGCTGGCATCATTTTATGAGACCACTTATTCAGTTATTCACCATGAAGCTAGCATCCAATGGGAAACCCAGAGACATACTCACCTGGAAAGCATGTTGCTCTTGGGATGTGTTCTGGGGAACATTATGGAAAACTGCACAGCATTGATGGGAATAGTTTCCCTGCTAAGCCAAACATTGGAGTGAGGCCTAGGCAAGGGAAGGGGTCTTTGGCAGCACTTGGGTAGGTTTTCCATAGGTGAACACTTTCCACTTATACTAGACAAATTAGAAATGAAGAAAGTGAGAAAACATGTGTTTCACATTTGTGTGCTTGTGCTTAGGTTCCAGCTGTGTCTTGGAGGAAATAAGGCTTTTCCCCAGCTACACAGAGCTCCAGCAAGAAAAGGGGAGCCATGTTGGAAGGCTGGTGAAGTGTGACCAGTTTCTTATGGAGCAGCACTTGTTGCTGGACCCTGTCCTGCTCACTGGTCAGAGCCTTCACCCAAGTTCTTCAGGTATCTGTTCATCATGGCCCACCACCTTGGGGAAGTTGCCTAATTATTCTGAACCTCAGTTTCCATGTCTTCAAAATAAATAAAAGAACAGAACAATAAAGAGGAGCAGATTGAGCTCAAGCAGAAGAAAGGACACAGAAAAGGGAATAGCTGAGAATAGGCAGGGGACAGCTGAAAAAAAGAATCAAAAGCCAGTCATTGGAAAATACAGTAACAGTGACAAATTTCTAGCTTGTACCATCAGAAAACGTAAAAGTTACAAAAGATCAATGGGAAGAATAAAAGAAATCACTATAGAAACTATAGACGTTAAAGCAGTAAAGTAACATAAACAAATGTGTGCTAATAACTTCAACAACTTAAATATATTGAGTAAGTACCTTGAAAGAGACAAATTACAACTCAGAAGAAATAAAAATCTGTATAGCCTTGTATCTATTAAAAACTTGAATTAATAATTGGAAAGTATCTTTGGTGCATTTTATTCACTCTTTTAATCAGGCCATTAACCTGGTACCAAAACAGTCACCTCAGACACAGACCAATGTCTTTCAGAGTACGTGTGAAATGTCTGTAACAGATCATTAGCAAATAGGACCTGGCAATTAAAAAGCCCAAACATCTTGATTATGTGGTACCTGTCCCCTTTCAAGCTGGTTTATCATTCAGAAATCAATCACTGTTTTGAATAAACTTGAGTCATTTGTGGGGAAGTAGATGACTTTTTACACTAAGATGCTAAGTGAAATAAATCAGACACATATTAAATATCACATGCTTTCACTAACATGAGAGATCCAAACTATAAATAATTTAAAGGGCAAAATAGAAGAGAGATGCCAGAAAACAGGGAGGGAGACTCTAAGAGATGGGAAGGAGACTTGGGGAGGGAATAAAACGATCAAGATATGATATGTGTATACTGTTCCAATTCCCCAATTTCAGCACAATCTGATGTTGCAAATGTATACTAATAAAGAAAGAAAATGAACCATCGTGAGTCAGCATATGATCATAATAAGGAAAGCCATGTGATCTATGTCTTTAAGATTTCTACCTACTTTCTTTTCCAGTAGATTTAGTGTTTCAGATTTAATGTTTAAATCTTTGGTCCATTTAAGTGCATGCTGATATACCTCAATCTAGTTTTTGTTTTTGTCATGTAAAAATCCAGTTTTTCTAGCACCATTTATTAAGGAGGGCATCTTTCTTCCAGTGAACATGTTTGGCCCCTTTGTCAAAGATAAGGTGGTTGAGTGTTTGTGGAGTTGTATCTGCATCTTCTAATCTGTTTCACTGATCCTCAGGTCTGTTTTTTGCCAGTAACATGCTGATTTTATCACAGTAGTTTTGTAGTATAGTTTCAAGTCGATTGTGATGTCTCCTGCCTTGCCTTTGTTCAGGATTGCTTTTGCTATTCTAGGTCTCTTCTGGTTCCTGATGAATTTTAGGAATGTTTTCTCTAGATCTGTCAGGTATATTCATGGTATTTTAATCGAGATTATATTGAATCTGTGTAACAATTTTGGAAGTATGGCCATTTTCATAATCTTGTTTCTTCCTATACATGAGCAAGGAATATCTTTCCATTTTCTGAAATCTTCTTCAGTCTCTTTTTACAGAGTACTATAGTTTTCACTGTATAAATCTTTCACTTTCTTTGTGAGATTGATTCCTAAGTGCTTCATTTTGGGGGTTGTTATTTTGAAACCTGTGGTTTTCTGAATTTTTCTCTCAGCGCATTTGCTCTTTGTATATGGAAATTATGTTGATTTTTGAGTGTTAACATTGTATCCTGCTACACTACTGAATTTGGTTATTAAATCAACAAGTTTCTTGGTGGAGTTTTTGGGGTATTCTGTGTAGTATATCATGTGATCTGTGAATAATGATAATTTAACTTATTCCTTTCTAAACATCATTCCTTTTATTTCTCTCTCTTCTAATTGCTCTGGCTAATGTTTCCAGAACTATATTAAACAGGAGTGGTGATAGTGGGCATTTCTCTCTTGTTCCTGATTTTAAAGCAAAGGCTTTCAGGTTTTGTCCATTCTATATGATGTTGGTTGTTGGTCTGTCATAGATGGCTTTTATCAGGTTGGACCATCTGTTGGATCATCTATTCCAATTTGCTGTAGGGGTTTTATCATGAATGAATGTTGGGCTTTGTCAAAAGCTTCTCCTGCATCTATTGAAATCAACATGTGATTTTTGTCTTTGGTTCCATTGATATGGTATATTACATACATGGATTTGTGTATATTGAACTATCCCTCCATTCCTGGGATGAATCTTACTTGGTTGTGATGTATAATCTTCTTAATGTTTGGCTGTATTCTGTTTGCTAGTATATTTTTGAGGATTTTTGCATCTATATTCATTAGGGAGATTGGCCTATAGTTGTCTTTTTTGTTGGGTCTTTCTCTGATTTTAGTATCTGAGTAATACTTGCCTCTAGAAATGAGTTTGGGAGAATTGTTTCCCTTTCTGTTTCCATGAGGAGTTTGAGAAGAGTTGACATTAAATCTTCTCTAAATTTCTTGTAGAATTCAGTTGTGAATCCATCACACCTGGGCTTTTACTTGGTAGGATTTTTATTACATTTTCAATTCCATTCAATGATACTGGGTTATTTAAAATTTTTGTATCTTCTTGATTCAGCTTTGGTAGTTTTTATATATCTAGGAATCTGTCCATTTCTTCTGCATTTTACATCCTCTAAGAGTAAAGTTTTAGAGATAGGTATTGATGATCTTCTGACTTTCTAGAGGGTCTGTAGTGGTTTCACCCTTTTCATTCCTTATTGCATAAATTTGAATTTTTTCTTTCCTTTTTTGATAAGGTTGGCTGGGGGGTTATCTATTTTATTTATTCTTTCCAAGAACCAACTCTTTGATTCATTAATTCTTTGCATTGTTTTCTTTGTCTCCATTGCATTTATATCTGCTCTGATCTTTATAATTTCCTGCCTTCTTTGGGCTTTGAGCTTGACTTGCGCTTCATTTATTTCCCCTAGGAGCTTGAGGTGCAGCATAAGATTGTTTATTTGTTGTTCTTTTTTCCTAATGTTGAGAATTTACTGCTATGAATTTCCCTGTCAAGACAGCTTTCATTACATCCCACAGGTTCCAGTAAGTTATATTGGCTTTTTTTTTTTTAGCAGAGAGAGCATTTATTCATGAACTTGTTGGGGGTGGCACAGTGGAAGCCTTCAGGAGTGCAGGGCTCGCCACTTGTCCAGGGGACTGCGGTTCGGTATGTATTTCACCCCACAGCCATCAGGGATGAGGCGCTTCTCAGCCACCATGTCTTCAAATTCATCTGGTGAACTTGGTGAAGACCCACTTTTTGGAGATGTGGATCTTCTGGTGGCCAGGGAACTTAAACTTGGCCCTGCATAGGGCGTCGATCACATGCTCCTTGTTCTGCAGCTTGGTGCGGATGGACATGATGACCTGGCCAGTGTGGACTCTTGCCACTGTGCCCTGGGCCTTCCCAAAGGCACCCCGCAAGCCAGTCTGGAGCCTGGTTTGGGGATGGCAAGATCAGATACACAGAACACCCACCAGGAGGAGTGTCTCCAAGGTCCCTTAGGGCAGCCTATACAAGCAACAGGCTGCATACACTACTGAGGAGGTTACTGTGTGCAGCCACTACACACTGGGCACCCACCAGCAGGGAACCCAGTCAGCTTAACTGACTGCAGCTATATTGGCATTTTTGTTTGATTGAAAACATTATTTAATTTCTTATTTAATTTCATCTGTGACCCACTGATTGTTCAGGAAGGTGTTATTTAGTTTCCATATGTTTGTGGAGCTTTTCCTGTTTCTTTCGTCAATAATTTCTAGTTTAATTGCACTATGGTCAGATAATATGCATATAATTGAAAGGATATTTTCAATTCCTTTTCATTTACTTAAGCACATTCTTTTTGGGAGTATATGGTCTATTTTGGAGAATGTCCTGCATGCAGCTGAGAATGTATATTCTGATGCTGTTGGGTGGAACACTTTATAAAGGTCTACTAAGTCCACTTCTTCACAAGTTTGGTTTAGTTCTGTTGTTGTTTTTTATGCTGATATTTTTGCTTAGTTGACCTATCTCTTTGTTTCAATGGGGTATTAAGGTCTCCCAGAATAATTGTGTTATTGTTCCTTTGATTTTTTTTATGCCTGTTAAAATTTGTCTTATATAATTGGATGCTCCTATATTAGGTGCATATATATTTATAGTTGTTATCTTTTCCTCTTGCAGTTTTCTCCTAACAAGTATATAGTGACCATCTTTATCTCTTTCAATCACTCTTGTTTTGAAGTGACATTGTCAGCAAATAGAATAGCTACCTGTTACGGTTTGTATCTAGTTGTCCCCCTAAATATTCATGCAGTCATTGGGGCAGCTTCTAGAGTTTGTGATTAATGCATGATCCAATACTGAGATTATGGCTGTGAGTGCTACACCTGCCCTGGGGCAGACAGTCTGAATACAGATAGGAAGGGGACAGAGGCTTGTTAGGTGCCTAAGTTGCTACTCTTCCCTTTGCTGTTTTCTGCCACCATGAATGGCTGCCCTCTACCATGTGCCACTCTGCCTTGGAGCAGAGTATGGATTGAAACTTCTACTAACTGTACACTGAGTAAACCTTTCCTTATTTAATTTTGAGTGTCAGGTATTTTGTCCCAGGAATGAGAATAAAGTAACAGAGACACTCCACCTGCTGTTTTCTGGGTTACTGTTGCATGGAGTATTATTTTCCATCCTTTGACTTTCAGTCAGTGAATTTCGTTTTGAGTTAAATGTCTTTCTTATTCACAACATATTGTTGGATTTTGATTCTTGGTGGTTCTTTTTCATTTTATTTTTTGTTTTATATAAAATAAATGTATTATGTTCATAACTTTCATACAGTTGATGACATAGAGAGCAGTAAAGATTGTTGTACATGTCACATACACGCACATTAAAAAGTCATTGAATTAAAAGACAAAATGAAGGATCAAGAACATTGGTCTGGGGCTGGAGAGATGGCTCAGTGGTCTAAAGCACCTACTTGAAACAAGCTTGGCAAAGCACAAGGACCGCGGTTCAATCCTCCAGCACCACATGCCAGCCAGCCCTGCCGCCTGGTGGGCTGAGCTGGCCACACACACACACACACAATAAATAAATGTAATAAATACAAATAAATAAATATTTAAAAAAAAAAAAAGAACATTGGTCTGAAACCTCATAGGATTTTAGGATTTAACAAATAACAATAAGTGTGAAATTTCAGACCACCACAGTGTTGAAAACAAAAGAATGCTAAATACAAGAGCACATATTTTCATATTGAAAACAGTAAAAGCTACATAACCAAAATCTAAACTTAAACATTAATACCTAAAAAAGAAAAAAAAAAATCAAAATCAAGAAGCAGATTGGAGGCCAAATGAAGATCTATCAATTAAATACCTATTTTAGAGAAATAGCTAGAACATAACACAAAAGTGATATTTACCAATAAGATTTCTTAGTTTTCTTATATACTTCTCTAGAATTAGAAGAGAGTTTATCATTTAACAATTATAATGTGATTTAAATGATTTTTTCTTTAAAATAATTACAGAATTTAAGAAGTGTACACACGTTTATTTTATAGACGTATTCCAAAACTAAGATGTATAGTATAGAATACCTTTTCTTTTTTTAGTACATTATTTCTCCAATTTCCTCACATTCAAATCGATTACAACTTTGCCAGCATCTACACTGAATTCTTTTTTTTGTGGAACCAGGGATTGAACTCAGGCCCTTGTGTTTACCAGGCAAGTGCTTATTCTACTGAGCCATCTCCCCGGCCCCATTACACTGAATTCTAATCTTGTAGAAAATTTATTTCTAAGTCAATAAGCCATCAAGCCAGGACAAAGCATTACTTAGGATTTATGAAAACAATTGTGTTCCTGAGGCACAAATCATAGAACTATTGAAATTACCAGCTGGACAAAACTTTGAAGATAAACCAATGAATTGATAGATGAAGTCTTGTACAGCATATTGTTAGATTTTGCTTCCTAATCCACTCTGCCAGTCTGTTTCTTTTAATTCATGAATTGAGTCCATTTACATTGATGGTTATAATTGATATGTATTGACTTATGTTTGACATGTTATTTACCAGCTGTTGTATGCCTCCTTTTCTTCTGTGTTTAATTGTTTGCCCTATTTGGTGGGTTCTTTCCACTCTCATTCATGGAGAAATCCATTCTCATTATGGTCATTTTGATCCCTCTCTCGAGTATCTTTTAGCAGTCTGTGTAGGGTTGGCTTTGTCATCATGAAATTCTTTAGTTGTTCTTTGTCGTAGAAGTATTTCACTTATCCATTAAATTTGAAAGAAACTATTTTATATCAGTCTGGGTTGGAATTTGTTTTCTTGCAATACTTGTAGTACTAGCTCCATGCTCTTCTTGACTTGATGGGTTGTGAAGAGAAATCTGCTGTTATTTTGATGGGTTTTCCTTTAAATGTGATCTGATTCTTTTCTTTAGTGACTTTTAGTATACTGTTCCTGTGCTGAATTTCTGGGATCTTGATTATTATATGTCTTGGTGTGGTTTTAATTGGGTTAATATTATTTGGAGTTCTATGTGCTTTGGTTACCTGAATGTCAGATTGTTTCCCCATACGTGGGAATTTTTCTGCTATTACTTCTGCTCATATTCTTTTTATATCATTTGTATCGACTCCTTTCTCATTGATGCCTATTAGTCTTACATTGTTCATCTTTGCATCATTTTGCAGATATTGAATTATTTTTTCCTGCATCCTAGTTGTTTTTAAGAGATCTTTTCTTACATTTTCACTAGCTGCAGTGGTGTCTTCAAGATCTAAAAGTCTATTTTCACTTTCATTCAAATGGTTTTACCAGCTTGTGATTGAGGTTTTAATTTCCTGTATATCACTTTGAATCTGCTTCATGCATTCTATTTCTTTCCTATATTGCTCATTCAAGGATTCCATCATTTTTTTTATTCTTCATTTTTTTATCAATGTCTTCTTTAGAAGCACTTAATAATTCTTTCATTATAGCTATCATTTCTTTTTTTACTTCAGAAATTATTTCTGATCTGATTTCCTCTGTACCTTTCTGCAGTTGTTTCTTTACTTCACTCGCTATTATTTCTGAGATTTCGGGTGTGTGATTTCCAGTTTCTTCAATGCTGTTGTCTCCTGCATTTGTTCTGAGTGGGCTCAGGGCCTGAGAATGTGTTTCGCTCCTTCTCTTTGTCATTTTGTATAGCATTGTCTTCTGACCTTTGGTGTAGAGCTTTGGTGCAGTTATTACCTTAGCACCAGGCCTGGATCTACCAAGTTCAATATTGTCCAGGTGGGTGTGGCTGGGGTTTAGCTGCTGTGCTTCACTTCTTCATGCTGCAGCCTTTGGAAGTGAACTCACTGTACCACTCTGGCAAGATGTTCTGCTCTTAGATTAGCTGGCTGGGTCTTGCCTCTAGCCTCTCTGTGGGGAGTTCTGCTGCAGGGTTCCACACTGGGCCTGTCTGAATGGAGGAAGTTTCACACACATGCCTGGCCTGGGTACAGGCTTGAATGAGGATCCAGTGGGCCCCAGGTGGTCCCACTCACACACTGGGCCTGGACGCTGGCTGGAGTAAGGATCCAGAGTACCTAGGCGGCCCCACTCACACCTCTCTCTGTCTTTGTCTTGATCCCCCTCACACCTCTCTGTCTTTCTGTCTTGATGGTTCTTTTAATTGGTGAGTTGAGGTCACTTACATTTTTGGTTACAACTGGTATGTATTGGCGTATCTTTGTCATGATAGTTTTCCACTGTAGGATCCCTGTTTTTCCCTGTTTAATTGTTCACTGTGCTTGGTGGTTCTTTTTTGTTGTTATTCTTGAAGTTGTTGTCAATTCTGTCTCTTTTTGAAATATCTATCAGTATTCTTCGTAGGGTTGGTTGTCATGAATTTCTTAAGTTGTTCTTTGTTGTGGAAGTATCTTATCTCTCCATTAAATTTGATAGATAGTTTTGCAGGGTACATCTTCTAGGTTGGAAATAGTTTTCTTTCAGGATCTGAAATATTTCATTCCAAGCTGTTTTTGATTTGATATTCTGTGTTGAGAAATCTGCTGTGATTCTGATGGGCTATTCATGATAGGTGATCTATTTTTTTTTTTTCCTAACAACTTTTTTTTCTAAAGTTTATTTTTTTCTTTTTTGTATTTTAGGGAAGTGTCTACAGGGTATTCAGGGTCTCACTACTAGGTCAGACTCGTAGTGATTCTCCTGTTTACATCCTCCCAAGAGCTGGGATTACAGGAGTGCGCCACCACACCCAGTCTCAGTTGCCATCTCAGCATGCCCCTGGGGTGGGACCCGCACAGCCGGCCTGGAGATCGAACCCCTGGCCCCTGCACCTGCTTGTAGGCGCTTTAATCTGCTGAGCTATTTGGCTGGCCCTTCTAAAGTATTTTATTATTTTACTTTTCACAGGTAAATCTTTAGCAATCTGAAGTCCACCCCATCCTTCTTTTCATTGTGGTGTTATTATGGCCTGATTTAAATTTCCCCTAGAAGTTTCATGTTCAGAGGTGGAAAGTCTGGAATGTAATTGAACCATGGTGTGCCATATTCATCAATGGAGTAATCCACTGATGAGTTCATAGCTGAATGTGCCATTAGAAGTCAGGGCCTGATTTGAGAGGTGAGTCACTGGGGGGCATGAACTGGAAGGGTGCATTAATGTCCTGGTGCTCCCTTTCCTTTCTGGTTCTTGCTGGCTCTCTCTGCTTTCTGGTTGCTATGGGCTGAACAGCTGTCCTCTCCCACACATATCTACCATGCTGTTTCTTCTTTGGGGGCCAGCTCACCAGTGACTTAACCCTCTGAAACTATGAGCCAAATAACTCTCTTCTTTTAAATAGCAGATATCAGATATAATAATGGGAATGCTTATCAATACAGGTGTACGGAGTTAGTATTTTTTAGAATGATTGACCAATATCTAATCCTGTTGTTTGAAATTCTATTTCCCTCCAGTGTGCAAAACTAGCCCTAAACCTCATATGTTATTGTTTTCTTTGTATTTCTCTAACAGCTTTTAATATTCTGTGTTTTTACCAAATTTCTGGGATCTTATTATGTGTCTGGAGGTAGATTTATTTTGATTATATCTAATTGGAGTTCTGTATGCCTCACTTTACTGTATGCCAGATTCTTTTCCCATGCTTAGGAAATTTTCTGCTAGTATTTCTGTAAAGAGTCTTCATATTGTTTGTGTTGAATCCAACTGTTTCATTGATACTTATAAGTTTTATATTTTTCTTTGCATCATCTTGCAACTATTGCATTGTTATTTTCTGGTTCCTTGTTATTTTTAAGAGGTCTTTCCTTTTGTGTTCACTAGCTACAATGCTGTTTTCGAGGTCTGAAATTCTATCTTCAGTTTTGTTCATGTGGTTTTGCCAGCTTTCAGTGGAATTCTTAATGTCCTAGATATCTGTTTAAATCTATTTTTTGTATTCTAGTTCTTTCCTGTATTGTTCATTCAATGTTTTCATCATTTTCTTATTCTCTATTTTTTTTACCTATGTGTTCTTTAGATGTACTGAGTAATTCATTCATGTTTATAGTAATTTCTTTTTTTACCTAAGAGATTATTTCTTTTCTTTTTTTTTTTTTCTTCTCCGAAAGCCTTCAGGGCAGGTTTGGCTGGCTTGAGTTGTGGGGATCGAACCACAGCAGCCTGAGCCTGACTGCTTTGTTGAAGCAGTCACGTAAAGAACTGAGCTAAGGGGTAGGTCCCCTAAGAGATTATTTCTGATGTGATTTCCTCCATAGCCTGATAAAGTCATTTCTTTACTTCAGTTGCTTTCATTTTAGAAATTTCAAGTGTGACTTCCAAATTCTTCTATGACTTTGTCTCCTGGACTTATTTTGGGTGGGCTGGAGGTCTCAGATTGCCTTTTGCGCCTTCCTTTGGACATTTTTGAAACTCCCAATGTTCACCCTGACTGCAGCGATGGTAGGGGTATGTGGTGCAGGTGAGCAAGGCTTCCACAAGAGTGGGCAAGGAGGGTAGGCTCACCAAAGCTCCTGTTGTGTGGTGTTCAGTGTGGTTTCCACCTTAGTGGGTTGGGGGAGCCACTGTTCAGGAAAGGTCTGATAAGGATAAGGGCAGGCCGAAGCTCCACAAAGCTCTCTCGTGGTGGAGGGAGCAGGGTAATACTCACCAAGTCTCCTGCTACCAGTGGGACAGGCAGCAGCAGTTCTGTAGAGCTACAGTGACCATGGTGGTGAAAGAGGAGATCACAGCTCAGCTGAGCTCTGGTGATGGTGGGAAGAGGGGAGGGCAGGGCTCACCAGGTCCCCATAGCTGACCTGGGACCACGTGACTTCTACAGCAGTAGGATGAGTGGCTGCAGCTCAGCCAAGCTCTGGCAAGGGCCAGGTAACTTGCTCTTGGTACTGTGGTCCTCTCTGACCTGTGAGGTGGGGTACAGCCTGACAACAGCTGTGCATCAAGGACAGCCCTGACAAAGATGCTGCTCAGCCTCTTAGTGTCTTCTTTGCCTGGTCATTATCCAGTTTGGACCTGCACTAGTCTGTGGTATACCCACGGCATGCTGATGTTTCTATTACTTGCCTCCTGAGTGTAGACACATCTGTGTGAGAACTGTCCACTAATCATGAACTTGCCATTTTCTCCTGCATTTCACGGTCTCTGAGAACAGCCTATGGCCATTCTGGGCTCTGAAGTCAGCAGCTCCAATGGCCCTGCCACTGCCCTGGCTCCACTGGTGGCCTCAGCTTTGCAAAGAAGGCAGAGCTCTGGAGCTACCTATCCCGAAGCCTAAGACCCTTTAGCTTTGGGAGATGGCTCCGAAGCTCTGCTGCCCCTTTGTTACCCACCTGCAGAGGCAGCATGACATCCTTCCCTGCCTCTCCCACAGCCCAATACTTCTGGTCCTCTGCTCCTCTGCTTCTTCTTTGGAAGGTGTGAGATAGGAGACAGCATAGGGAGAAGACTCTAACTTTCAGCGGAGCGTGACCTTGTCCCAGCACATGTACGTCCTCACAGGCAAGACATTTGGTGGACCTGGGATGGCCTTTGCCTCTCTGCTAGCCCTGGAGGTGACCCTTGTCTGGTTGGACATGACCTCCTGCAGCTTCCTCATACTCAGCCCATGGTTGCATTGTTGAAGAATGATGAATCATTTTGCCAACAGATAGGAACCTCTGTCCAATATAAGCCACAAATGTAAACCAAGACATAATTTTACAATTTTTAGTAAAATTTAAAAGCAAAATTTAAGAGGTAAAAAAGGCAGGTCAATTTATTTCATTTACTCCAATATGTATAGTATACTGTTGTTTCAACCTGTGAAGAAGGTTGTGAGCCATTTGACAATCTTGTTTTTTGTCCTGAGTCCCCAGGGCCCTGTGTGTTTCCATCAGTCAGGGCCGACCTCACTTCCACCCAACAACACATGTGGCCAGGGCACCCCTGGGTAGCTGGTGCTGCTGAGGCTGCCCCTCCCAGCCAGGGAGGTCATGTCAAGCAAATACTGAGGGCACTTGCCAGAAAAGCCTTGGGAAGTTTTGGCACATAAAAATTGAAAACAGGAAGCTCAGTTTTTGCTTTTTAATAGTTTCCAAAGAACAGTGTGAAATCCATTTGTTTCTGATGGCAAGGAAGGGACAGCATGTTTGTTGGGACTGGGCTGCTCTGACCTGGCCTCAGGCAGCTGGACTAGTGTTTCCCATTGAGGGGAAACATTGGTGCACAGAGGTCTCAGGCCCTGTGTGTCATTTACCAGTACACAGAGCCATCTCCTGGGGGTACTGTGGCCACAGCCAGTGCTCCCTTGTCCCCCCAGGTGGCGGGCTCCCCACTTGTGTAACAGAGGCACACATGGGACTCAGGAAGCCACTTCTTTCCCAAGACGAAGTGCCTGCACCCAGGTATTCCCTTGGTGGTAGCAGAAATTTATAAAGGCACTGTGAAGGCTGCCTCTGAGCCAGCACCCTGGCCAGGTGCCCCTAGCCCACACTGATCTAGTCACTGTCCCTCCAGACCCCATGCTTGGGGGTCCACATAAACAAAAGTCCCAATACTTAACCCAGTGGTGTGACCTAGACAGCCAAGGGTGGTGCAGCCTTGGTCAGTAGTTCATCCATATGGTTGCCACAGGGCACCTTGGTGTGGAACATTTCAGTTGCTTCCAGTCCAGGGCTATTGTACAGAAGCTACTTTGAATATGCATGCTCAGGTTTCATATGGACACTCTTCCACTGCTCTCAGGTGAATATCTAGGAAGCCCCCATAGTGGCTAGGAGAGGCCTCACAGGCCACCAGGGAGGGCCTTGGCTCCAGAATCTGGGAAGGCCTGGGACTCTTGATGTGTGGCCCCCCACCCAGCCCTAGCTCAGTGTCCTCCCAGCCAGTGTCACTGTCCTTGTCCCTTGACACTGACCTGCTGCTTGATGTCAGGTTTGTGGCATGTGCCATTGCCTCTTGGGGGCACCCTGCCATCAGCTGATCAGGGATGCATCCAGAGCCTGTACCTGCTCCATTCAGTGGCCACGAGTTCCCCTCTTGTCACTCTTGGTTGCAGTAGACCCCACACCATGATAGGGCTAAGGGATCTTCACACAAGTGAGGTGTGTCCCTACCAGGGTCAAGGATCAAGAACCTGGTTTGTTCCCCAGTGACAAAGATCTCTAGACAGCCCCAGCTTAGGAATTAAGTAGTATCCTTATGGATCACTTATGGTTAATGATTAATTAACAGAATGAAATTGGAAAATTGTTATTGGGAAACATTTTTTCTAGAAAATACTTTGCAGAGAAAATGAAAACAAAACACTGGTTTCTTGAAAGAGATGAGAAATCAGCAGAGCCAGGGTGGATTAAGAGAAGGAAAGAGAAGGTCCAGCATACTTGTGTCAGCAGTGAAGGGCGCCCCACAGCACAAGAAGCTTGGCCGCGGGGCCTCCCTTCCTTATTGACAGAAGGGGCACTTTCCCAACTTGAGAAGCTCACTTGAGAAGAAGCAGAGACTCTGCATGAGGCTGGCTCCATTAAAGAAGCTGAGTTTTCAGCTGAAAGCCCTTCTGCAAAGCTCTCTAGGCCTTATAGACCTCACTGGACAACTATGTTGAACGCAAGGAATATGTAGTGTCCTGTAGGCTCTGTCAGTGAGAAGGCAGGAGGAATACAGCCTTACTCATGGTGTGAAGATAGCTTCACCCTACGTCAAAACAGCAAACTGGACCCGCCATGGTGGCACACGCCTATAATCCCAGCACTCAGGATGCTGAGGCAGGAGGATTGCCATAAACTTAAAGCTAGTCTGGACCACATGGTGAGTTCAAAGCCAGCCTGAACTACAGAGTAAGACCCTGTCTCAAAACTAACAAAAACTGAGCAAAGCTATTATAAGAAAAAAAAATTTAAAACCAGGGGAAGGGTTTGATCCCTGTCCTGTGTGTGGTGCCAGCCCTGCCCCTGGAGCACACTGAGTAGCAGACAAGTCCAGGCATAGTGGTGCATGCCTGTAATCCTAGTGCTGGGGAGGCTGAAAACAGGAGGATCACTGTGAGTCTGAGCTGCATAGTGAGACCCTGTGCCAAATACATAAATGGAAAAAAAAAAACCCAATACTGTCTAATTAAAATAAATAAAAATAAAAAATAAAAGCAGGGGAACTAGGGATGCAGGTAGCACATTGATAGAACACCCCCTTGGTTGCATTTCTTCCATTTTGGGGGAGGTACATGGTCACACAACTGCAGTCCAGCCTGTACTGTGCCTGCAGTGAAAGTGGGGGTTGGGGGCTAGAGGTGCCATGTGGGGTAGCTGCAAATCGAAGTGTGACATAGAACAGGTGAGGCCTGAGGGCCAGACAGGGCGGAGTAGTGCAGTGCATCTCTGATGCCTTGAGACCTGCTCGGGTAGTAGCATGTGGCTGTTCACAGTTACCACAGTGAAGGGCCCAGGAAGGAGACCTTGGCCTGATCCTTAGGAGCTCAGGGCATGTTAGGGAATGGCCAGTGCCTACTCCTGTGGCCCAAACTGGGCTTGCATGGCTGCTGGGGAGTGAGTGCTCAGGGATTTTCCTCAGGGTCCCTTTCAGCATGCAGGAGATGACCCCTACCCAGAGGCTCCCACAGTTTCAGAGTCCAGAGGACCTCCCTGGCCCAGCTGTCACCTGGAGGCTCCTAAGAACATGCACTCCTTAGAGAAGGGGTGCATGGCTGGGCCTCCACAGCACACAGCCCATAGTGTTGGAGTCTCCAAAGTTTCCCTTAGCCTGCGGGTATTGCAGGGCAGTATGCTGTGGCTGCCCCCATGAAAGGCCTTGAAGCAGTGTGGGCAGTGTGTAGCAGCTTCTCAGGCCACTGCCTCAAAAGGGCAAAGCTGCACTGCTAGCACCTCCCACCAGGTCGGGCTATCCTGTCACAGGGCTGTCCTCCGGCTGAGCCTAGAGGCACAGCCCTGTTCTGGTCAGTCAGAGCCCAGAGAACTGTGTGGACACACAGGCACCAGCAAGTGGAACTGCACATACTGCAAAGAAAGAAGGTCCCAGGAGAAGGAGCGGCTGGAGATTAGGAAGAATGCATGGGCAGACCTGCATAGGGGCACACCACATTACCCACTCTTTTTTTTTTGGCAGGACCGGGGATTAAACTTAGGCCCTTGCACTTGCCAGGCAAGCACTTATTCTACTGAGCCATCTCTCCAGCCCCTAATGTCACCCATTCCTGTTCCTGAAAAAGTGAGCTGCAGCAGGTGGCATAGGCAGACACTCACAGTCCTTGCACACCCTATTCCCTGAACCGGTGACAGAGTCCAAGCATGGTGGTGCATGCCTGTAGTCCCAGCGCTGGGGAGGCTAAAACCAGGAGGATCACTGTAAGTGCGAGCTGCATAGTGAGACACTGTATCAAATACATAAAATGAAATAAAAATAAGAGTCAACTCTTGTAAGTACACAGTTGCTGCTTTTAGCTTGCTTGCAGAGTTTGTGCAAATACCATCGCTGTCTCATTCATACCTTTCCATCACCCCCCCCCCCGAAAATTCTGTCCTGCTAATAGTCATCCCCCATCTCCCCAATTCCTGGCCCCTGGCAAACACTAATCCACGTTCTGTCACAGGAGTTGCCTGGACTTTTCATAGCAACAGAATCATGCAGCATGCAACCTGCCTTAACTGGCTTCTTTAAAAATTGGGTGGTTTCTTTTTAGTGTTGAGCTAAATACATCCTGCATTACAAGGGATATAAGGCCCTTGTGCGATGTGATGTGTAGGTATTTTCTTCCTTCCTGTGGGTTTTCACTTCCTTAATAGTCTTTTCAAACAGAACTTGAGTTTTAATTACCTCCCATTTGTGTCTTATCTGTACAGTAGCTGCTCATGCTTTTGGGGTCAGTCTAAGAAGCCTTTGCCTAACTTAAGTTCCTAACAGTTTATATCTGTGTTTCCTCCTTAAGAATGTTATAATTTTAGCTCCTACATTCAGGCCTTTGGTCCACTATGAGTTCACTTTTTGATGTGATACGGGGTAAGAGCCCAGCTCTACATACACTTCAGCATGCTGTTCAGTATCACTTGTTGAAAAGACTGTTTCTTCTATTGAGTTTTCTTGCCATCCTGGGGAAAGGTCAGTGAAACATAAACATCTGGGTGTATCTTCAGACTCTCAGTTGATTCTTTCCAAGCTGCAGCTGTCCCAATGCCAGTGCCATGCGGTTCCTGTTGCTTGGAGCTCAGTTTTAGAAACAGGCAGTGTGACTCCAATTTAGCTCTTTTTCAAGATAACTTTGGCTATTTGAGATCCTTTGCATTTCCCTTTAAGTGTTAGGATCATTTTTACCATTTCTGCCCCCTCCAAAGCAGCTGAGATTTTGACAGATGATGTTGAACCTACAGTCAAGTTAGGTAATATTTCATCTTAAATACTGTCATCCAGTAAGTCTTGCACTCTTGAATTTATTCCTAAGTATTTTTCTGTGTTGTAACTGTACGTATTTTCTTAATTTGATTTTTAGATGCTCTTTCCTGGTGTATAGAATCCAGTTCAGTTTTGTATATGGATCTTCATCCCAGAGCTTTGCTGAACTTAGCCCAAACTGTGTGTGTGTGTGTGTGTGTGTGTGTGTGTGTGTGTGTCTAGGCTTTCCTACTTTGGGGTGATGTCATCTGCAGATAGAGGTGTTTCACCTCCTCCTTTGCAGGCTGGGGTACAGTTTCTTTTTCTTATCCAGCTGCTCTGTCTGGAAACTGCATGCACAGGCTGGGGGGGTGGGGCGCAGAGTGGATGTCTAAGTCTCATTCCTGCCCTTCGGGCAGGTTCCAGCAGCTCATGCTCTGAGCAGACCTTGTGTCATGCCTTCTGTTCCTAGGCTATTGTCATGAAAGGTTGCTGGATTGTGTCAGTTTTCTGTATCTGTCAAGACAATTGATTAGTTTTTTTCCCTTTGTTCTCTTAACATGGTGTATCACCCTGCCTGTTTTTCACATAGTGACCCACTTTTCCTGCAGTAAATCCCACTAGTCATGGCACATGATCCTTTCTGTGATGACTCCTTCTGCTAAGTTTTGTTTTGTTTGTGGGACCGAGGATTGAACTCAGGCCCTTGCGCTTGCCGGGGAAGCGCTTATCCTACTGAGTCGTCTCCCTGGCCCCTCTGCCAAGTACTTTGCACAGATTTTGTCATCTATATTTATAAAGGACACCAGAGTGGCATTTTCTTCTGATACCTTGGCTCTGTTTTTGGATCAAGGTAACACTGGCCTCCAGGAAGTGGTAAAGTGTGTTCCCCACGTCTGCTCCTTGAGAGTTTCTGAGAATGGTGTTAGTGCCTCAAGCATTTGGCACAGCCCATCAGGGAAGCTGCCCAGCCTCATCCAGCCTCTCACTTGCTAGTGATAGTTCATTTTTTCTCTCAAGTTGTTCTAATGGTTTTGTCCCTCTAGGAATCTGTTCATAAGTTCCTTTGGCTGCCCTTGGATTCATGCTGCTTTGGGCTCATGGGGTAGTTCTTACGGCAGGCCGAGCCACCTGCCTGTGGGAGGCACGGGGGTCCAGTAGTTACACTCAGTGCTCTTCAAGGAGACCACCCTGGTGGGGACCTGGAGGCTCCCCTACCACGCATCAGCCCCAGGGCCAGGCCAGATGCCTATGGTGCCACTGTAGTGTCCTTCAACCTTGTGCACACAGGAAGGGGACATGCATAGCGTTTGTCATTATGAATGATGTACAGGGGGCTGTAGGGATATTGCCTCCCTCCTGCTAACACTGCTGGTCCCTCTGTTTCCAGGTGTTCACCTCACACGGCCCCACCGTGATCATGCCCACCTGGTTCTGCTCCCGGGCTTGGTTTTCCCACGTAGGCCTGTTTGACGAGGGAGGGCAGGTAAGTGCCATGAGCAGGGCTCCCATCTTGCACTGCATGCTATGGCTCTGCCTCTAAAGGTTCGAGTTGGCCTTTGCTCAGGAACTAATTGCAGGAAACCTTAACCTGCTAGGGGGAAACACAGGCCCTGGGGGGTGCTGGCCCAGCCATCTCTGGGGCGGCCCAGGGAGATGAAGAGCCCTGTTCCCCTCAAGGGACATGGGTACCCCCAGCATCTCTGCCTACCCAGGGGCACAAGGACCCTGGGGTTGCATGCCCTGCAGGGACTGGGCCTTTGCTGGTCATGTTCCTGCGCCTGCGAGCCTCCCCTGCCACCTGAGCTGAGCACTGCTCTCCAGCCCTTCAGGATCCATCCCTCTGCTTTAGACCAGTCTTCCACTTGGTTATTGAACTTCCCATTCCTCATCCCCAACTGTAGAGGAAGATGGAGCTTGGCGGGCTTCTCCTCCACTGCACAGCATGGGGAGAGTGGAGCTCGATGCTCTCCCTGATTCAGCAGAGGTCTGCTCAGGATCGCAGATCTGTTCCTAACTCAATGTTGCCCCCTGCTGTCGCAATGAGGCCGTGCAGCCTGATCCTGATGCTGTGTCCAAGCCTCCCTGGGCTCTGACCACCAGGTGCCCTTGCATCTGGAGGCCACTGTTCTTGTTCACCTCCACCCTGCCTGCCCAGAATGTCCCACCCGACCCAGGGTGCAGCCTTCCCCCTGCCCTGCCTCTCCAGCCTGACAACAGGTTTATTTTCCCTCTGCCAGAAGCCTGAGCAGCAGAGGCCTTCTCCAGCAGGGATCCACCCTCACCCTCCACTCCCCAGAGCCTCTGAATGGGCTCCTCTACAGCAGAAGCCCTTGTATACAAGTTCCCCATGGCAGCTTCTCTCCTTGTGCAGGGAGTGCCAGAGGACCTGCTTTTCTTCTACGAGCACCTCAGGAAAGGTGGCGGGGTGGTGCGGGTGGACCAGAGCCTGCTGATCTACCGCTACCATCTGCATGCAGCCACTCACTCTGTCCTCGAGTAAGTAGGCTGGTTGGGTGGGGAGTGTGGGTGGTGTGGGCTCAGGGCTGGCATCAGGACTTCGCTGTGAGGGCTGAGCGGGCCATGGTGGGAATGCCTCCCACCCAGGGAATGGGTGCCGCAGACAGTGTCAGAGCCATTCTCCCCTGGGACTCCTCAGCAAGGACTGGGCACTCTCGGTGTGTGTATCTTCTGTGTGTACAAACTGTGTGCATCCTGTGTGTATGCCCTCTGCGTGTGTTCCCTCTACGTGTACACCCTCTGCATGCATTCTCTTTATGTACCCTCTGAGTATATACGTTGTGTACCCTCTGCACTGCACAACTGCACAGAAAACCACAAAGCAGGCAGACTCTTGTGAGTAGTAGTGGAGGAGCAGCAGTAAGGACTTAGGCACAGCGGGGTCCTGGCAGCAAGGGAGTGCAGAGACGCAAGGAAGCACACTGCTAGGTGAGCCACTAGCCCCCAGTGCTGAGGAGCTGGGTGGAGAGTTCTCCTATCCAAGTACTAAACAGGCCCGACCCTGCTTAGCTTCCAAGATTGGGCACGTTGAGGGTGGTATGGCCGTAGACTGGGTGGAGAGTTCTGGCAAAGCATCCAGAAGTTAAATAGTGGTGTAGAGGAAGGGACAGACATTGGAAGCATGTGCAGCATCGCCAGAGTTAGCCAAATAGCCACACAGCAGGCAGCACTTGGGCTCTCTGGGCCTGCTATACCTATAGAAATACCCTTACGCATACCTGTGTCTTGCTCAAGACAGCATGGGGAGTGCCCTCAAGGTGAGACTGTCCTTCTTACTCTGTTTTAGTTCTCAGTACACACAAATTGCCCTAAGTCCAGGCTGGAAGGTTCTGGATTTGTTCAGAGGTGGCAGATGTTTCCATGTGAGTGCTAACTGTGTCTCCCACTACAGCGTGAACACGGCCTGCCCTGGATGACTCAGGCAAGAGGGTAGGAGTCGGCTGCCAGCACAGCCACAGCAGGGCTCCTAGCAGTGCTCCCATAGCACAGCAGCTCCATCTGTCCAGGCTCAGGAAGCCACCTGCAGCTCTGTGTAGGTGGTCTCCTCAGCTGTTGGACCAGTGATACCACACAGCCACCAAGGCAAGGCAGGGACATGTGCTTGTCACCTTCCAAGCTGTGGCTCTCATGTGCAGCCCACACTGAAGCTCTGGATTGTCCTGAGCACATGGTGTGGTCACAGAATAGGCTGCCAAGGCACTGAAGACGTCCTGCTTGGTGGGCAAGCAGGGTTTCTAAGCAGCTTGTTCTACTCTGCACCCCACAAAAGTGTCCAAAGCCTTTCTGCAGATATGGACTATCAATTCTAAAATCCCCAGAGAAACGCCAAAGATGAAAATGGTCTAAACTGTCATGAAAAGAACAAAACTGATGGCTCACAGCGATGCGCCGAAGGGTTGCTGTGACGCTATAGCAGCAGGAAGATGAAGTAGCTGCCTGAAGGCGCCAGTCAGAATGGAGAACCCATACACAGGCAGCCACATGGTGGAGGTGGATATTCTCACAGACGGAACCGGACATCCTTCAGGCCAGACAGCAACTCCAAACTCCTGTCTCACTAGACAGAAGAGCAAGGTCAAAGAGGATCGTTGAGGTAAAGGCAGCTGGAACTACAAAGAATCAGAAAGCATCAGAGGAGCTCAGGCCTGCACCAGTGGTCACCATCTTGGAGGACATCAGTCTCACACCACTAGCTCAGTGGTAGAAGGCATACCTAGCACAAAGACCTGGGTTTGATCTCCAAGACTGCTGAAACAAACTAATGCTAAGCCAGAGGTGCTTCAGCCACTGGGGAGACTGAGTGGAAGCTGAGGCAGGATGATTGCCTGAGTCTCGGCATCCAAGGGGCCAGCTAGGGCGACATAGTGAGACTTTGCTTTTAAACATTAAGCAGGAAATTAGGAAAACAGACAAGCCACAGAGTGGGAAAGGATGCTCCATAAACTTAGCAAAAGGCTAGTATGAGAATGTACTGTATACGGACCTTCTAAATGCAGCAATAAAGACAGTCCTGTGAAATACTTGGATGGATGTGTCAGTTCGCAGAGCAGAATGTGGTGGTGGAGCACATGGACACACCTGTCATTAGGGTCAGAGCAGTGCACACGGAAACCTCAGCACACCACAGCTGGGGGGACCTCATGATGAGGTAGGACATGGTCACAGATGAAGATGCCTCTTTGGGGGCTGCCTGGCTTGTTTTTATTATCAAATCAATGTTGACCTCATGACCAGCAGCCCACTCCAGCGCATCATTTCTCAGCCTCTCCCTATGAGGAAGCAGGGCCAGGTTTGGTTCAGCTCAGTGCTCACTCAGCTGTGGGCAGGATCCTGGGTTCACTGTGTGCCACACACGCATGTGCACACACATATGCATACACACATGTGCACACACATGCACATGCCCAGACCTGCATCTTGGGTTAGTGGATAGTTCTGCTGTGACAAAGGCTGACCGCCAAGACATGGTGGATATGAATGAAATGTGGTTGCTGCTGCCGCTGCCACTACAAAATGCAGGGCAACCCTGTGCACTCAGTGCAGGACCAGAGCTGGAGAACACACTGGGCCAGGCTCTTAGTATTTAAAAAAAAAATC
The DNA here is from genome assembly GCF_000260255.1 of Octodon degus. Classification (NCBI taxonomy): domain Eukaryota; kingdom Metazoa; phylum Chordata; class Mammalia; order Rodentia; family Octodontidae; genus Octodon; species Octodon degus. Next base: position 5,548,269 of record NW_004524688.1, read on the forward strand.
TTTTATTTGGTCCAAAATCTCACTATGCAGCTCAGACTCATAGTGATCCTCCTGTCTTAGCCTCCCCAATGCTGCAATTACAGGCATACGCTACCACACCCGGTTTCAGTGGGGGGCATGGTTCTCCCAGGAACCTGGGGCTGGCCCAGCGTGATACTGGGGCTCAAACCTGGGTCCTTGAATTTGCCAGGCAGGCGCTTAGACCACCAAGCTACCTCCCCAACCCAGGCTCTTAGCCTTGGCACGTGAGGACACAGTGTATATTGCACAGAACTCCTGAGGGGCACTGTAGACCCACACCTTCATCCACATGTAACTTACCCCTTAATTAAAATGCTGATATATCTGAGGACTGCTTTTCTAGCCCTAGATGAGCTGGTAGTATGGGTGATAAAATGCCTGGGATGGTCAGTCCTCTGGCCAACTGATTTATGCCCCCAGCCCTTCTGCCACCACCCAGCAAATGTTAAGTGGCCTCCCCACTGTCAATGGGTCCACCCAGTGGTTGATGGCATCTAGCACCTCTGCAGGCCACCTGGAGGCACCAGGCTCAGGCCCACACTTGCCCATGCCCACCACAGGAAGTGGCCTCTGCAGAACCCCACTCAGTTTCTATTTCTGCAGCATAAGGCTTTGCCACCCACAACCCAAAATAGGTGAGCTAATGTGAGTTTCTGGGCTGGATTAAGGTCTTTGCATTATGAATAGGGTACTGCACAGCACAGGTGATGAACTATAATTACAGCCACAGGCTTGGGAAGCCATGAGCTCTCCCAGGTGCTGACAGAAGCCCTCTGCTCCAGACACAACTCTCCCTTTTCTGTGAAGAGTGGTCTGCTCTCCTGTCATTCAGCACACTGTATGACACTTGAGACATGCAGAAATATGAAGGACGCCCAACGCCTGGCGCCATCCCGGCCCTAAGCCCAGCCAGGTGGCCTCTCAGTGCAAGAGAGACTTGTTCTGTCCAAGTATAGATGTGATCACCACAGCTGTTTCTAGATTAGGTCTACCCAATCTACAGCATCTTCATGCCAGAAACGACTTAAGAGTGAGGCAACAGAGGGCATCTTGGGCCATCTGGTCTGGACAGCAGCCTTCCCCCGCCCATACCCAGGCGGTAGTGTCTATTCTTTCCACTCACATTCAGAGCCACTGTCCTGCTGAGTTGTGTCTGTGGAGGGATGAACAGGGATGGCAAGCCTTTTAGTGCCCAGGCTTCACCAAGACCTACTTGTTTATCACATCTGAACACTTAAGTTTTATTTAAGAAAAACACAGTACTGGAGCTTTTAGGGGTCCAAACAGCCTGCTGCCCCACAAATATCCTGGGTTCATCACCAGTGAGGCAGGTCAGGATTTGACCCCACGCGTCACCCTGAGGGAAGGCCTACAGTTCTGGAGCTATCCTTGCACACAGGACAGCTAAAGACAGGTGGCCTCCAGACAGCTTTGAGGACTCTATGGACCCTGTCCCAACCCCATATGGGCTGTCCCGGGACCGGATCTCGGCCCCAGTGGGGATGTGATGCCAGCCAGTCCAGGTCCTCGTGTCCACTGCCAGTGTTCAGCTGGGATGTGTGTATGTGCGTGTGTGTGTGCACACGCTGCATGTGTCCTCAAGCTGTCAGGGCTGGGCCTGGAGCCTGAAGCTCCTGTGCTGACCACAACCCCTAGACAGCATGTTCTGCTTCTGCCACAGCCTGGGTCCTCTCTGGAAGGGCAGTGGGGACATACCTGGCAGGTCCAAAGCTGTGCAAATGGGGGCCCATGCTGCTCACAACAGAAGTGGTGAGGCTGTCCCTTTGGGGAACACTTTCTGGTCCCTCAGGGCTATGCCCTGGGCTGCTCTATGTGGTCTGAGTAGTGCTCTGTCTCCTGGGAAAGAGGTGCTAGTTAGTTGGCTCCAGAGGGATTGGCACCTAGGGATCCCCCTCCCAGATTACCCATCTGCTACAACTACTGAAGTGCAAAGGGACAGGAACAGGAAATGCCAGGCAGGTCACACCTGTCCTAAGCTGGGCACCGAAAACTGCCAGGCAGTTATGTCCAGGCCCTCCTTCTCACCCCAGGGATGTGAAGACACTACCTTGGGCAGGGCGCTGGGAACCTGAGTGAGACAGGCTAAGGACAGACTCAAGGGTCCAGCTCAGGATGCTGAGGGCACTGTCCTGTCCTGAGGGTGCATCTGCCACAGCCCACTCCTTTGGGTCTACGGGGATCTCAAGATCTGTGCTGCAGCCATGACCTTGACGCCTCCCTCGCAGACCCCTCACTGCCCTCTGCTTGCAGACTCGGAGCCAGCGACCAACCCTTCCTGTGCACTGACCGCACTGCAGTGAGGACACCCCCCCCCCAGGGCACTGGGGTCCAGGGAGTAGGGTTTTTGGTTAGGGCCCCCCCAGAAGCAGGCTGAGGATGTGGCATCAGGCCTGTGGTGAGGCTGTGGAGCCCATAGTACCTGGGCACCAACAGTACCTTCTCCCCACTGCAGGACAACCATCTGGACCCACCGCGTCCGCTTCCTGGAGGAACAGGCTCTGCCTCACTGGGCAGCCTTTACCATCTGGAACGCCGGCAAGCAGGGCCGCAGGCTGTACCGCAGCCTGACTACTGCCAGCCAACGCAAGGCAGGTGTTGCCGTCTGAGCCCCCACTGGCCCCACCCAGTCCTGCAGCCTGTTTAGACCTTCTGACCCAATCTGTGCCCTGCCCCCCAGGTGGTCGCCTTCTGCGATATTGATGAGAACAAGATCAAGAAAGGCTTCTACTGCCATGAGGATGCCCAGGTATGCAGGCTAAGGAGGGGCCAGAGCAAGGCTGCTTCCAGGAGAGTCCAGGCTCCTGTCCTCAGGAAAGAACTATTTCCCAGCTCCATGAGCCAGACTAAGTTGTGGGGTGGGGCGGGCCTCTCTAGAGGAAGCCTGTGTGACCAATGCTGTCCCCTTCAGGAAAGGCCCAAGCCACGGATTCCCATCCTGCACTTCCGTGCTGCCCAGCCACCCTTTGTCATCTGCGTGAAGCTGGTGAGTCTCTAAACATTGTCCAGGCACTGGTGGCCACCCTAGCCACATAGTGGTGCTGAGGCCTGGGACAGGACCACAGGCACAGGGATGTGGTCGTGCAACCCTTGTTTTAAGTGGTCTCTTTAAGCAGGCTCTTGGACCATGGCTCACAGAAGCTTGTGAGTGCCAGACCCAGCACTGTTAGGACCCTGCCACTCCTCCCAGAGCATCATCCAGGTCCTCAGCACACACAACAACCATGACCTGCTCTTATGGTAGAGCCTCCAGAAGCTGTGTTGTGGGGCTACCAACAGGCTCACTGCCCAAGCAGGGGTGAGGGGGTCCTGTGGGGCCCATCCTATTATAGGATCCAAGTACCCCTGGGTGGATGTTTGGTGGCCCAAGGTCACACTCCTTGCCCCGCTGTAGCATGGGGTCCTGGAGACAGCCACTGCCAACCCTGCAGAGGTGGGGCAGGCCAGGTAACCACAGCCTGTTAATCAGAAGTATGGGGTTGGCACTTCCTGTAGAGACTCACAGGGCTGCATCCCAATGCTGTCCCCCGCCCCCTGCTGTGCTCCTGCAGCAGAGCCCGGGCAGTGGGCACAGGTGGACCCCACACCCCAGCCCCACTGGAGGTTCTGCAGGTTACCACAGTGCAGGAGCCAGGTCAAGCCAGACTTGCTACTTCCCTGTAGGACCTCACAGGGGGCGAGTTTGAGGACAACCTGCGGTCACTGCAACTGCGTGAGGGCCAGGACTTTCTTCACTTCAGCTGAGCTCCATGGATACATGACTGAGCCTTTTCAGACCACCACATGCAGGAGCAGCCCCAGGGCTCTGTCCCCAGCACACCTTGGGATGCCCTCAGACGTGACTCCTGGATCTTACTCATGCTTGAGTATTTTATAATCAGCAACAAAACTTTATAAGCCATTTGTTCTAACGAGTTTGTGGTATCAGAGTTTGGGTTCTATATTCTAGGCAGGTCCACTGGCCAAGTTTCTCATTAACATATCCTCCTTGTTGTACACCCAACAGTCCGGCTACTGTGGTATGTGCTAGGTGGCTGCTAGGTCTCAGTGTGGCAGCGGCACCCTGGGAGCCCATCACCTTCCTGTCCTCCGCAGCCCTTCTTGCTGCACCCATCGAGGGCAGGGCCTGGGCTGCTTCTCTGGGCAGCAGCTCCCCAGCATCCACACCATGGCTCCAGGTGTGCGCCTGTGAGCACGCCTAAGGAGCAGCTGCTCAACTGGAAGCCTCGTCCACTCAAGACTCAGCGGCTCAGTATTCTTATTTCTCAGGTCTATTTCTGCAGCGTCTGCTACTTTTCCTTGCCGTCCTTTAGTAGGGGGTTGCTTCTGACTCCTCCATACTGCAGAGCTCTCCTTATGGCACCCACAGCATAGCCACAGCCTCACACAGCACACAGGACAGAGAGCCACATCATGACTTCTCGGGATGAAGTGCTTCCTGCTGCTGCTCTCCATGTTATGGACTCTCTATGCTTTGTTTAGGTGGTCACACTCCAGCTCCTGCACTGTGCACCCCTCCTTCCGAGTCCATTCCACACATCCCATCTGCCTGCCCAGTGCCTTCCCACAAGAGCAGGGTTCTCAGCTGGGAGTAGTGTCCCAGGAGATGTTGGTCACATCTGGAGATGCCTCTAGTATCACGTCAGAGCAGGCAGCCAGGATGCTGCTGAACACAACTCTGCCTTTAATCCACAAGTGCCGAGACCAAGAACATGGCAGTGTGTCAGGAGGGCTACTCTGCTAGCTGACTGGTATGATTCCTTAGAAACCCCACACAGCTCCTGCTCCCCACTGTCAGCCTCTCCAGTCCAGCCCTTTGCTGCTGACACCTGGCATGCACCTCACGTCCCATGGGCCCAGAGTACATGGACATGTGGAGCCCCACTGTCCTCCCCAGTTCTGCTGACCTCTGCCTGTCCAACTGGCTGTCCAGCCCTCATTACCCTTATCTTTTAAAAAAAATGACAATTTCTGCCCTTCAACATTTCAAAATCCTGTGCTGTTAAGCCTGCAGGAACAGTCCCTCCAGACCACTGCTATACCCCAGAGCTTGAGTAAGGCATCAGCATCCTGCTGTTCAGTGTGTGCTTCAGCAAGGTTCCTGTTCTATGTATCACTGCTCCTAGCTGTAAGGACCCTGCTCTCAGCCCCTGCTGTCAAGGCCCAAATTCTTTGATGGCTCCTGTCAGATCCAGCCACGGGCCACTTAAACCATCAGCTGTTGTGTGGAAGTGAAACCTGGGCCTTAGACTTGGGGCTGAACAGGCATCCTCAGAACCCAGGCCCTGCTTTCCATGATGTGTGTATCCCACTTACCTGCTTCCCTCCCAGTTCCAGGAAGCACAAGGCATTATGGAGCCCACCCCACCTGAGGGACAGGCTGGCACACTGGGGGGAGCAGCCAGGCCTGGACTGAGGCCTCAGCCGTCCCTCCAAGCTCTACCACTGGGCACTAGGGGCTGCCCTACTACCTGCACCATGGCCCGTCAGGGAGGCTGGCTGCTCCTATACTGTCAGCCTGAGGCTATGACAACTTTTTAGTCTGCAGAGGCCTCCAGCCCCACCATGGTCACAAGTCCCCTCAGTCAGGCCCCTCATGGGTCCACAGACACAGCAAGCTGTTTGAAATATGGTTTATGGGAAGCACATTTGTGTGAGGCAACAGCAGACATGTGCGTGTGAAGAAGAGGCGTGGCCCTCTGTGGACATCAGCACCCAGAACCAGGCCAGTCAGCAGCATCAGATCGGGATGTTCCTGCTCGGCAGGCACAACAGCTCAATACTGGACCAGCTTCAGGGGGCTCCAGGCTGTGGGACAGACAGCAGGTTGGGCAGTCAGTGTGGCTCCCACCACCTAGGCCTCAGCCGTGTCCCTGCGGTGTTGCTGCACCAAGCAAGTAGGGAGGCTGAGAGGAGCTGGCAGCACCTGTGGTCAAGAACACCTGGTAAGTAAGCATATAGGACCTAGCCCCAAAGGAGCGATCGAGGTGAGCTGGCTCCGAGGCTGGAGAGGAGATTGCACCTGCCTGGTGACCCTTCTAACACAGCACAGAGGGAGTGTGGGCTACGTGAGACTCAGATACAAGGGGACAGGCAGGAGGCGAATAGCCTAGCACAGCAGAAGAGAAATGCCAAATGGGGGTGGATTAAGTGGCAAATTAGCTGCAAACCAGGCTCAATAGCACTCAGCATAGGTGAACAAGATCCAGGCACAAAGGGGCCATGACCCCTCCGCTCACCTGGCCCACGCCTTCTCGGCAGATAATTTATTTTCCTACCTTTAATGTGAAAACTTGCTAAAACAAGTGAAAAAAGATGTCCAGCAGGGCTGCAAAATGATCCGCAGGCATAAGGAGGCACTTAGCAGGGCTTAGCCCTCAGGGGAAACCAAGGGAAAGGAAAACCAAAGCTTTAAGCAGGAAACAGCATCCCCTGCCTATAGAACCTCCCTAAAAGAAACAGCAAAAAAACCAAAAAAAGATATAGCAAAACCACAGGGGAACTCGAGTCAGCGTTCTCTGTACAGGATGGATGCGTGCCTGGAGAAGCAGCTTCTGTGGTACCCAGCAGGCAGATGCAGATGCCCAGAAGTGTGTGCAGGAGCTCTGACAGCACGAACGAGAGGACAGAGCCATGTGTCACTGGCACCGAGAACCCCACTGACAGAAAGGAGGGAGGACACTGCGTGGAACACCAAGGCAACAGAGACACAGGCTGTAAGAAATGGCAGCTGTGGGGCTTAGGGAGCGCTACAGATTGGGAGGATGTGCCCCCCATTCGACCGGTACAGTAGGTGCCCAATGGGGGAAATGGGCAAGAGATTCTGTAGGAAGGGACACCTGCTGCTGCTGCTGCTGCTGCAGCGTGAGGTCTGTGCTGGGTTGGGCAAAGAGTCTCACCCACAGTCTTACCCACACCATGGCACGAGGGACAGTCTCAGGCCACAGGAACCAGGCAGGTGTGGGCTATGCCCTGAGAGAGCACACTGTGTAATGGTTTATGTCTAGATTCCCCCCCCCCAGCCTTATGTGCTCATAAGCTTATGGAAGGTGACCAGATCATAGATACTCTTCACTGGATTAGTCTACCAATGAGCTTACAGCTGACTGTGACATGGAAAGGTGAAGCGGAGTGGGAGGAGATGAGTCACTCGGGCATGGCCTGGAAGAGTGTTTCCCTCCTCCCTCCATCCCTTGCTGCTTCCTGCTGTCCTGCCTGCCATGAGCTGGTTTTCCTCTGCCTTGGGGCCAGCCTACTATGAAGCCTACTATGAACTGAGACCTCTACAAACTATGAGCCAAAACACCCCTCCTCCTTCGATTTGTAGTATTAGGTACAATGTCTTAGTGACAAGAAAGGAACTAAGACACTGTGTCTAAAGACACTGCCACCATGGTGAGTGGAAGATGAACGGCCTGTGATACTCAGGGGGCAGGAGAGGCATGGATATTACCTTAGGGACCAGCTGGGGTGTGGGCACACCGAGGAGGTCACACAAGCGATTCCGCTGCCCTCTGACAACTGCGAGCTCGGCATCCCTGCACAGGAGAAGGAAGCTGTGAGCCATGGTCCTGTGTATGCAGCTGCACAGCTCGTGGGCCTCCATGAGGGGCAGCTTGGAAGACATTCCACCCAGAAATGGGTGCGAGGTGAGCCCTGGACAGGACCAGAGGGGCTGGCACTACCCATCACAAGGGCTCTTTTCAAGTTGTAGTTGAATTCATTTATTGTTTCATTAAAAGCAAAAGTTTAGCAAAGCTGTGGTAAAACACTGAGCAAGGTTTTTTGGTGATAGTTGTTAAAGGTCTTTGAAACTTAAAACAAAAACAAGCTAAATTAATGTGTCCAGTCACTTGTCTCTGTCTTGACTCAATGTTTTAAAAAAACTGGAAACAACTGCTAACTCGTGTGGTGGCTTAGCTGCCCAGATGGCAGAGGTGGCGAGCGGGGCTCCTGAGGACTAGGCAGCAGCCCTCCTGGAACCTGTCGTCAGGACCCGGCCAAATAAGGGAACACACTGTGCACCCTCACCAGCTCCACACCACTGCCACCTCGTCCACCCACCATACTGGGCCAGCACACTGCACTTGTGTCAGGGCGGCAGGGCAGGGCACAACAGGGCTCAGTACCCACACGCCTGACCCTGCACTTGGCTCCTGTTGCCAAGACAAGCACACTACTGCTGCCTCTAGGGGAATGCGTGTGTGCGCTCAAGTGTGCACACGGATACTGTGCGCAGGTTACAGTGCACATGTATGGTGTCTGCATCCCAGCCTCACACATGAGGCAGTATGATAGTCACTGTCACTTTGCTGCTGTTCCCAGGCCCTTATCCCAGGACACCTTGAGCTACACTACAGGCTGACTGCCCTGCCTGGCTGAGGGGTAGCACTGGGGAGGCCATGTACCTGCCTCCATGCTGCGTCCACTCAGGGCCAACTCACTGTCACCAGACAAGATCAGCTGCTGCCCTGACTTCCGACACCGACATCACTGTGGGTCAGGCATGGTCACCAGGGCCCAGATGTGACAGTTTTGGAATACAGGGACACCTGCCTTCATGATCCAGGCTGCCTGCCCCTCACCTTCCAAGGAACCACACCTGGGGATTCCCTCCCCACCAAGCCCCGCTGGTCCACAGGTGAGGCAGTGAAGGGCAGAGCTGAGCTGGCTAGGGTTGAGATGTTCCCCTTTCCCTCAGAGTATTTGGGGAATCCAACAGACTCAGCAGAAGGGGTGCAGCTGCTCAGGTCCCCCTTACCAGGCTGTGTCGCTGAGCACAGCCATGACCTCATCCAGGACATCAGCACTCAGCACACCGCTGTAGGTGAGCACCATCTCATACACCTGGCTTGCCGTGGCCTTCCGGATCTGGGCAGAGACAGCATGTCATTGGGAAGAAACAGTATGGTCAGGGAGCCCTAGGGCCTGTGGTAACTTCTAGGAGGGCAGAGCTCATCTGAGGCCCCAAGCAGAAGAGACACTGGCTGGGATCTCTCTTAGGTAGACTCACAGTGCTGGGCTCAGTGCCTGCTAGTAGGACGGAGATAACGGTGGGACAGGTCAGGAAAGGAGGGTTTCATGGGACCCTCAGTGTTGTGTCACTGTGGGAAGAGCCACTGCTTTTCAAGCTGCTTCCCCCACCCCAAGGAATCTCTTCCCTGTGGCTCAGGAAGGCTGACTGCAGGTTCAGCCACCCACCCTGAGAGCCACTGCATCTTGAGTCACTCTCCCCTTAGAAAAGGTCACCCTGGGGCCATGTAGAATTCTCCTAGCCAAAGGAAAAGGGAGGTCCTAGCAGTGTGGGGTGCAGGGCAGCATCCTCAGTGGGACAAGCCCTAAGCCCTTTAGAGCTATTCTGGGGTCCTAGATGCAATGTCAACAGCACCTCCTAGCCCACAGCTGCCATCCATGTTTGTGACAAGCCCACCTGCTCCAACATTCATGACTTGCTTCAAGTCACAGCTGTGTGCACCATCTTTAGAGGCCTCTGTCTACGGGGACCAACACTCACCACAGGGAACGGATGGCAGAGGAGCAGCATCAGCTGCAGAAGCACCTTCCTTCTCACATCACCACAGAACTGCACCATCCCACAGAGCCTGCAGAGGACAACCCAGGGGACATGAGGCCAGCAGGCTGTGTCCAGGGCTCCCGAGACCATCAGCAAGGTCAAGGCACATGGAGATTGAGTGGGCATGGCACAGGATTCAGGGTGTGAGGACACCTCAGAGGGCCAGCAACCACCTGCCCACCTGTGAGGTTCCCCTACCTGCAATTGTCCCCAGCCTTGGGGACCTATGACGCAGTTGAGGTGTTTGGCCAGTGGCCTCAGCTCATTATGACCATTGTAAACAGACATGAAACCCAGGTACTTAAAGCACTAGACTGGTGCCACCTATGGCTGCCCTGAAGAGTTGCTGAGTCCCCACCAGGCCACTCAACACTCACACTGCAATGCTGGACCGAAGTTTCTGGATGTCTTTCGACTTCTTAATCTCTTCTTTACAGAGCGCAAGCAACTTCACACAGAACGGGTGGCTGGAAGGAAAACACAGTATTCTAGAGCACAGCCTCCCATGGAGCACATGACAGTGGTGACACACGCTGCAGAGTGACCAGGGGCCCCCCAGGCACACCGAGCAGGAGATAGAGACAGGCTCCCTGACTCCCGGGCAGATGCGCAGAGAACAGATGCTGTGTGTCCACAATTTTCCCTGACACTAAGCAGGCTGGCTCTGGTATAGTCACAGTGCCCCAGTGACAGACTCCCAACAGAAGCTGACAATGTCATGGCTCTGAGCAGAGACAACAAAGGCCCTGGTTGGAGCAGGAGGACACCCGAGTCCTGCCCAGGCTGTCCAGCCACACCTGCCCCAGGAGCCTGGAGCTGGCTGCAGTACTCCAGGGCTGGCCTAGGTCAGCATGGCTATCCTTGGCCCAAGTGGTAGGCAGAGGTAGCCTTGACCCTAGGTCCCCACTGCCACACACATGGGACCCTCCTGATCTGGCTCCCTCCAACTGTCATGCTGCTAAGGGCTACAGTCACCCTGGTCCTGAGCCCACAAGAGGGCACAGCCATCCACTGCCTCCCTTCTTGCACATGCTTGGTTTCCCCATACTCTGGCCCCTGGCCCTGCATGCCCCCATCAGGACCTTCAAGGCCTAGGCCACTATCATCTTCATCCATACTAGCATGCACTAAGCCCAGCACTGGGAGTCTGTCTAAGAAGAGTCCCAGCCAGTGTCTTGACCACACTGTGGTGGCCCTGCCATACTGGCTACACCCCATTGTCGGTCTCCAGAGGCCAGGGGCAGGCAGGAAAAATGCAGCCTGGTCTCCCACTCTCTCCCCTGCCACATCTCACAATAGTATCCAAAAGAGCCAGTGGCCACCCAGCCCCTCTACCACTAGTCCAGCCCCAGAGCTCTCCTTTTCCCTAGACGCCAGTGAGGATTCATGCAGGAGCAGGAGCAGCAGCAGCAGCAGCAGCAGTAGGCACCACCATCACTAGGCTCTACGGGTGAGCACACTTCCTGGGCTGGAGCTGCTCTGGATGTGTGGATTTCAGGATTGGTAGAACCAAGGCCTGATCTGTTCACTCCCAGCTCAGAGCTAGCATCTGAAGGTGCAGTCAGGAGAGGTGGGGCAGGCTGCCCTCCCTGAAGAGTTGCTGCCAAGCACCATGAGAGACAATCCTCACCCAGGCATTGCCTCACACAGACACACAGCTCAGCACACACATCCCAGACATGCACACAGCATGTGGTGGGGGCTGGGGGCTGCACAGGATGTGCACATGTGCACACCAAAACCAAGGGCTACAGGTGAGCTCCACAGGGGTTCTGAGTGTCTTGAGAGAGTCAGCAGCTGGCAGGCAGGGGTAATAAGGTAAGAGGAAGACAGCTCTGGAGACGCAGAGCTGAAGATAGCACTGGGACTGGGGATCTGAGCACCTAGGCTGCCGTGGGACCCAGTGCGAGAGCAGGGGATGCACAGCACACAGGGCCAGGGAAGTATCTACAATTCTATGCTTTGGATGAACCACAAGAGCACTGCAGGGCATTCCCTGGGAAGGGAGAAAAGAGGAGGAGCCTGAAGTGCAGGAAGTAATGAAAGAGCAAGCTGAAGACAGAGAGCATTCCAAGTGGTGCTAACTTCACCATGAATGGAAGGAAGCAAGAGAAGCAAGCCAGGCATGCTCCACCTTCATCTAAGCAGGATCAAGTACTAGGAACTAGATCTGGGTTCCTAGGACGACCATTAAGAGAACAGAAAAAAGCACAAAGGCCTCCAAAAAGATAGGAAGAAAACAAAACGAGAAAAATGAAGTGATGGCAAGAGATGGGGGAGGGGAGGGAATACAACGCCGGGAAACGTCCTTCTGTGGCAGATTCCACTGCCAGGTACGGAGGCTGATCGCAAAGCCAAGGCCAGCCTGAGCTACAGAGCCAGGCCCTGTCTCAAAAAAGTAAAAAAATGAAAGCAAGAGCAAATGAAATAGATTAAAGGATCCAGTTAAAAGATAAAGGTAATCAGATTGAATTTTCACAGAACTACAGACTATTAATGGCAGATATGCAAAAAACAAAATAAAGTGGTGTCCTAGTTCATGAACCCAATTCTTTCCACTGGTCTAGTTGGGAACCACACTGCATGAGAACTGAATCAGATTTTCCCATAATGTCAGCATTGACCCTAATCACTGAGTTTCAGCTGGTTCTTATCCAACTCAGCTTGCGACCAGAATGATAAATCAAGTTCATGAATCTTGGTACCTGGGTGCAGAGCTGGATTCTTTCCATGATTCTGGAAAAGACGGCCACCTTCACGTTCACATAGAAAAGGTGGCCTTGGTCATGTCTGCCACCCAATGCAGGTTTGCAGACAAAACCAAAATTTTCCCAAATGCTTCTGTTTGCAAACCAAATTGTTTGCGAGCAAAAGGGTTTATGAATTGAGGTACTACTATACAGTACATGAAATAGTGAAAGTCAAAAAAGTTTAAGTTCCAAGTCACCAGAAGCAATAAAAGACAAAGAATATAAGCAAAAAGCACTTCTAGGGCTGGGGAGATAGCTCAGTAGAATAAGTATTTGCCTGGCAAGTGCAGGCTCCTGAGTTCAATCCCCAGTACCGGAAAAAAAAAAAAAAAAAAAAAAAGTGCACTTCTAGAAATGGAGAGGGTCATTCGCTACTGAGTCACTCTTGACCTTGTAAGTGCCAAGAATTCAGCTTGAAAAGTCATAAAGCAAAAATTGACAAACTATAAAAAGAAATTTTCAAAAAGCTATATATTACAGCAAGGGAGTTTCCTCACCATCTTAAATCTTATTTCAAAATACAAGGGGCCAGGGAAATAGGTCAGTAGAGTAAGTGCTTGCCTGGCAAGCACAAGGGCCTGAGTTCAATCCCTGGCACTGCCAAAAACTAAATAAATAAATAAAATACAAGTACCCTTAAATGGAATGCTCAGCAGGCCAAACACAGCATATATACAGTGACAGCATAACTCAGTGTGGCTGCCAGCACGGTTCTCTCAAGGCAGGCGCAGAGCCACAGCACTGCGCTAGCACTAGTTAAAATGGGTAACTTCAAGGTTAAGATTTAAAAGCTACCCATGGCATCCAGCAAGGCTGGGGATCCGCCCTCCTGCCTGCCACAGTTAACTTAGCAGTACTCAGGAGGCCAAGGCTGCAGGGGCCGCACTGAGGACATACAGCCAAGGTGCCCCAAGGTGGTCTGCGGCGAGGCTCTGGCCAGAGCGAGAGGGGAGGGGCTGAGTCCTGGTGAGCCGGACAGCAAGGATTCCCCATGGCCAGGGAATGCAGCCTCCAGAGAACAAGAAAGCCTACCCACTGCCCAGCCAGGGAACAAAGCTTGGAAAGGAAACGGCAGCAAGCAGAGACCTTCACAGTGGGAGAAAGTCAACCTGAGACCCAGCTTGGGGTCCTCTAAGAGTCAAAAGCAGTATTGAAAAGGTCAGACTTTTCCCAGGGACCTCGGTGCCCCAGACACAGGATGATCACACCCACAAGGGAGCTGGGAGGTCTGCACCCAGGAAAAGGCAGCAGGCCTTCACAGCAGCAAGGGAACAACAGCCTCAACGGGTCACTTGCTCACCAAGCCAGCCCAGCACCCTGAGGGCACAGGACCGCAGAGCAGCCTCCTCTCACACAGCATGCAGACATATAGAGGCACAAGTCTTGTCTGTCCACAGTGGGTACAAGCTGCTCCGGCCCCTGCTGTCCTGCCCACAAAGCTGGCCAGGCCCTTCCCACAGCTCAGGCTCCAGGAGCAGCTGCAGGCAGCAGGACCTCACCTCCCAAGCTGCCCCAGCCCCACCAAGGGCAGCCACCCAGGCTGCCGTGCATAGCCCTGAGCCCGAGCACCCTGGAAGGGTGTTCTGGGTTCTGAACCCCAGGTCTAAATGTTGTTTCTTTAAAGTGTGGGCTACTTGGCTAGACCCAACAGGGCAGGCCTTACTTCTCCTCCCTGGTGAAGATGTCAAAGCAGCCATTGGACAGCATCTGATCCAGCATCTTCAGCAGCGACACAGACACTCTGTGGATAGAAAATGCACATCAGACTCCATCTCCTGGGGTGCACTGGGATGCAGGAACGGCAGGTAGGCTTGGACAGGATCTCTACAAGGTGGCCAAAAATGCCTCCAGGCCTGCAGAGAGGGGTGTGTCCCCAATCCAGGGGCTGAGGCCAGCCAGTTCTCACGGTGGCTTCTGCTCTCACGAGCGCTGCGCTTCCCACAGCCAGCGTCCAGCTGCACGTGCTGGCACATGGCTCAGGGTACGAAGGCGGCCCAAGGGCAGGCGCGAGAGGAAAAGTCAGAGCAGGCACGGCCCAGCAGCTCATGGCGTGCAAGACGAGCTCAGCCCTGTCCTGCTGCCCAGGTGAACACAGGCCACTGCTCCCTGGACCCCAGAGACCCGACAGTGATAGCCCCGCACACCAAGCCTCCCAGTCAGCCTGCTGGAGGTGCCACTCACCTGTCATTCAGGAGGTTGTCCTCAAAGACCTGCAGGAGGGTATCACTGAAGCTGCCCAGGGCCTGGGGGTCCTGCTGAATCCCCTTCATATACTTGAAAAGGCTCTGGGTGGAGTGCTTGACCTGCAACACCAAGGGGCCGCAAGTTCATGTCTGCTGAGCACGGGGCGTGGGGCTGTGAGGTCCAGAGTGACAGCAGGCTGCCCACGGTGTGTACACTGGAATAGATCCTTGGACAGTGGCACCCAGCCAAAGCCCAGTGCACCATGCTCGTGCCTGAGCACGATGGCTGGCGCCACTTAGTGTTATCAGCACCAGCACCGAGATCCACAGCTCAATCCCAGAACCCAGATGTACTCAGGCCCCCATGTGGGATCAGACACAGAACCAAGACTGGACCCAAGCAGAGCAGCACGGTCCTGGAAGAAGAGCACATGACCTGCCCACCAGCATGGTGGGGGCTGAGCTGGACTTGGGGACATGTTGAGCCTACCCAGGAAGTGGAGACACATAGAACAGAGGACGTGGCGAGGACCCCATGAGCAGGAAACAGCGAGGCCCCAGGGCACACAGGGTTGCCACTCAGACAACAGGAGAACATTACTGCACCCTCTGCCCCCTGCCTTGATCACTTCACCTTCCTTGGAGGATAAGCTGAGGCCGACTGCTCCTTATCAGCAGGACAGGCAGCTAACAGTATGACAGAAACTTCACTGCCAACTTGGTGCAGATGTGCACACCTTGTTTCAGGCAGCTCCGCCATGTGCAGCTCCCAAAAGCCCCCAAAACGTCAGCTACACTCATGGCAGAGCTGCCAGTGGGGCCTGGGAACTGAAAAAGACTGAGCAAGTGCCACTCAGAACGCCAGCTCACTCAAGCCAGCTTTGGCTATGCCACTGTCCTCCAGATCTGTGTGTGGAGTCCAGGTCACTGGGCCTCCCTGACCTCAGCCGAGGAGCCAAGAGTACATGAGAGAGAGGCAGAGGGAAGATGGGCTCCCCGAGACAGAAAGCACACAGGCCAGCAGAAGAGACTCACTATGGCCTCACAGGCCCAGCCCTGGCCCCAGGAAGAAGCCACCGCACTGTCCCCTGCCCCTTCCCAGCTGGGGGCCTCCTCACCGTGGACTCAGTCAGGCCACCCACAGACACGGCCAGCCCCAGCAGCACATGGTAGCGGTAGGTGGGCAGCCCCAGGAGCTGGGTGATGCGTGGGAAGGCCTGGGAAGGTGCGTTCCAGTTCACAGTGGCCACGTCGGACCTGCAAGAGAGCAGGTTCTTCACGGCCCACATAGGCGACGGGGGCAGGGGAGGCCTCTGTGCCTTAGTACCTGGGGAGCAGCGCTTCCAGTTCCCTGCGGTGGGGCACATGGGGCACAGGGGTGCCGTCGCAGTACAGAAGCATGAGGAACACACGGGCAGCATGAGCACGGAACCGGTCGATCTTCTCACTTGCCTGCTGGGCCATGCAGCACATGACTTGCTCACAGCTGCAAACCAGGGCAGTACTGTCAGTCCACGGCACACGAGGCCACGTGGGCCCCTTACCATGTGCAGCTACCACAGCACCTCAGACAGGGCAGTGGAGCCTGCAAGTTCAGCTGATGGGCCCTGCCTACCCTGCCTCCTTCTGGGACCATACAACAGTACACTAACACTGACCAGGTCTCAGGGAAGAAGAGTGATAAAAACAGTGACAGGCAGGTGGCAGACAAAGAGGCTGGGACAAGGAAGGGCTGGAGCTGAGAAAGAGTCTATGAAGACAGCCAGGTCAGTCAAGTGACCATGGACAGGAAGCTGTACCTCCACAAAGCAGCTCCGCTGATGGCGGGGCATAAGGCCTTGGCAAGGTGGCACAGGAGGGGCAGAGACCCACAGCAAGGAACCCCAGATCACTAAGCAAATGATGCAAGCTGTTCATCAGGAGTGGCCACAGCATGGACCTGAGCCCAGCAGCACCCTGCTCTTGTGCCTGAACTGGCTGTCCGGCGCTGGGCTGGGGAAGGCTGCTAGCCTCACCCTAGGGGCACACAGTGGAAGGAGGACTATTCACAGCCAAGGCCTGTAGAGGTAAGGAAGGCTGACAGGATGGACTGGAAGGAGGGGGCCCCGCTGAGCACCTCGCCGGCCTTCGTGACACTCACATGCGGGCCTCGATCAGTGAGGGCTGTGTCCGCGCCAGCAGCAATGTCAGGTCCATTAGGCTCGTCATAGCGGCCTCGCGGACCCTGCAGGACCAGGAGATGCAAGCAGGTCAGTGTGCAGCAGCAAGTTGGGGTTCCGGGCCTGCCACCCACCCAGGCCCAGGAGTACAGGACCCACAGACAGCCATGCAGGCTCTTCCCTCAGAGGTCCTTGGACCACTGAGGCCTGGTGGGAGTAGAAACAGACAGGGGGGCTGCACAGGCCACACTCAGGCCGGGCTCTGAGAGACCAAGACCCAGGGTGAGCTCCAGAGCTGAAGGGTCCCTGCTGCTCCCCTGTAAAAGGTTAGGAAACCCACCATGGCGCCACAGACCCTCACAATGTGAAGCATGCCCCCCCCATTCACAGGACTCAGGTGAGGAAAAAGTGGGCAACCCCAGCAGAGCCTGCAAAGGGCACATATACAGCAGCCTCTGCCCCACAAGGACCCCACAGACACGGGCAGCGCAGCTTCTACTGAGCACCGCATCCTTCCCACCAGCACCTCCTCTCTAGGCAGATCCCACTTTTAGCTTAGGTTCAAGAAGCAAATTGTATGGAACCTGAAATGGGACCAGCGCACGCAGGCCTCACTCCACAGCAAGAGCAACCCTTGGGCTTGCAAATGGGTGCCGTGCACATGATCAGAACAAGGAGGCATAAAGCATCAGTAGCAGGGCCCTGCCTCACCCAAACCCCAGACAGGGCCTGTCCTAGGTTCCTACTGTGAGGACCAGTGTCATCTAAGGGGGTCCCAGATGCAGGCTGATCTCAGAACCACGCCCAGGAGCAAACATGAATGAGCTGACAGCCTGCGCTGGACCAGCCTCCACAGACAGACTTTAAGACCACAGTGTGGGCTCTGGTCCCGGGGGCAGGCACAGGCATGGGCCTTGCAGCTTGGGGGATGCCAAGCAGCACCACATTCCACTAACTCCAGGGGACTCTCCAGTAATTACTAGGGCACTCACCTTTAATACATGCTGGGGGATAAGGAGCCACCAGGTATACCTGCAGGTGAGCTGGTGGGGTGGCCGTAGAACATGCCAGGGCGAATGGGAGTGGCCCAGGCAGCATGCCAGGGGTGTAGGGGAAGCCCGGAAGCACACAGGGTCTAGCTGCAAAGTGTGCTGGGAACATGGCAGAGGATGGCACACACATCTCCTTCCTTGCTGTGCAGCAAGTCCTGAGCTGTGAGGCAGGAGAAGCTATGGGCAATGACATATCTGTGATGTGCATGAGCAGGAGGAAGTACTGGGACTGAGCCTGAGTGCTGAGCCCCAGCAGCCCCCACAAGAACTGGGAAAGGCCACACCCCAGAAGTCAGATACTCCCATGGGACCAAGCCATACTCCAGGACAAGGCAGACCTTCTAGTCATGAACTGAAGCCCAGCCCAACATCAGCTCATGGAGAAAACCACACAACTCAAGCCCCACAGTTTAACTGAAGAATGTGATCAAAAGTTACAAAGGACACTTAAAAAAATTAAAATACAAATAAAAGAGAAAACTAAAAAGAGACCCACAAATGACATGGACATTGCAATAAATGTACAAAGTACTTAAAACAACTATCTTTAAGAAAATGAAAAAAAAAAAAAAAAAGAAGAACAAAAGAAAGAAAATGACTACTGGGGCCAGGGAGATGGCTCAGTGGAATAAGCTCTTGCTTGGCAAGCGCAGGGGCCTGAGTTTAAAAAAAAAAGAGTCTAAACATTAAACCACACAAGGCTGGAAATCAAGTGCTCAGTGAAGGGCCCTGCGCTGCAGAGGTGGCCTGAGGAGCTGTCGTCAACCCCAGAGTTGGAGCCACATGCAGGAAGCAGGGCAGCACTGGCCAACACCTGGCCTCTGTGTTCTGCTCAAGGGCAGCTGCAGCAGCGACAACACAGCACAGCACTTCCCTGGCACAAGCTGAGAACGACTGCTGGTCATTTAGGTCTTCGGGAGCAGAGGGCTCTACATGGACCCACGCCATCTGCCATGTACCAGGGCCATGGCCACAGCAGGCAGAGTTCATGCTCTGTATCCATGCTCTGACCAGAGACTCCACCACAGAACATGGAGAACAGAACACAAGACGAGGACAGCAGCCCCTTCTCATGGGAAGACACCTAGACAGTGTGGGCCACCCCTGGGGCTGGGCTGAAGGAGGTAGCTCCTTGCGCAAGGCACCACTGAAGGCCAGACCAGAGAGCAGTCCAGGGCAACACCCTGTTACATGGGTCACAGCCACATGGCAGATCTGTCCCTGTTCCCACCACCCTGGGAGGATCCAGGACTCTGAGTGGCAGGGCAGCCACAGGAAGGCAGGCCTTTTGTGCACACAAGCCCCTCCATCCACTCCGTCCCTAATGGGGAGAGCAGATGGTAAAAACAAAGTGAAATCAAAAACTGTATGAAGACCTCAATAGCAGAAGGCAAGAAGAGTCAGTACATTAAACATAGATCAACAGAATCTACACAAAAGATGAGAACAAAGAAATTAAAAATGCAGCTTCAGGACCGACACATGGCGACTGTGACATGTCCAGAGTGGCAAGGGCCACACATCGGGCATCTAACCCTGGAGGACAAGGGGCCACACACCCACGATGGGAGGAGGGGTGAGGTGAGGGGCCGTGTGCAGGCTGGGCTGAGGGAGCAAAGGGTCAGGCGTCTAAGGCAAGGAGGTGAAGAGTCCAGTGTCTAGGGATGCAGAAGGGTCAGTCAGGTGCCCTGGCCTGGAGGACAGGGGGCAACCATCTAGACATCCAAGAAGGGAGGATGACAGAGGCAGAAAGGAAGACCCAAACACCCACATGTTAGGGGGGCAGGCTCACTCCTTTTGAGCTCAGATCACCAGCAGCTGGCTTCTCTCCAGTGTTAACAAAATACTTTCCAACTCACAGTGCTTACAACAGTCCACCTCCTGCCATCCCCGAGACCATCAACAGGAGACACTGAACAAAGCGACCCTCCTGGAATGCTCCTGCTCACTCAGAACAGGCCCAGGTGACAAGAAAAGAACCCCACATGGGAAGAGAAACTTGGGGACCCCAGGGGCGGAGGGCGTCAAGATGAATAAAAGCACAGTGTACAGCTGAGGACTCAGGATCCTTCCAAACCAACAGGCCCATGAGGGGTCCCTTGTCATGTAGGTCCTTTCTGGCTCCAGGCAGAAGCTAAGATGAGGGGCGGCCGAGCCTGGACCCTGGCTCGCCACACCAGTTCTTCCTGGCAACCACAACTCTTCCCAAGATGCCCTGCTTCCACCCCTCCCAGGCTTCACCAGGGATGGGCACTGCTGCACGGAAAGAGGCACAAGAGCCCCAGCCTCAGCTCCCCCCGGGACTCAGCCCCAAGCTCTGTAGTTTCCTCTCTCCTCGGTGGAGCACAGCGTCCATGAGTGCCAGGAGCAGGAGACCCAAGGGTACTGCAGCCCTGAGGATGGGAAGTGGGCCCAGCAGAGGGGGAAAGGGCGGACCTCACCCCTGATGTCTGTCCCTTGGCATCTGTGCCTAACGCTGGCATCACAGCATGAAGCCCCACCCCATCTCAAGGAAGCGCGGTCAGAGAGCACAACGCAAATGCTACCTTACCAGGCCCCCACGTCACCCCTGCTGTCTGTGGTGTAGTCTCCCATGCAGCCCAGCAGCGTGGTGTACACCTGGGCAACATTCTGTCTGCACACAGCTTCGTCTGGGGCGGCTTCTGCCTTCACGCCCACAGTCTGGCAGATCCTGAAATGGAAATGTGCAAAAGCAAACCCCTGCAGCAGAGCCCACCTTCACACCACAGCGGCCTGGGGCAGGTTCCTGAGAGGACTCAGCACAGACCAGGCCTGCCTGCAGCACCGCCAAGACAGCGCCCAGCTCCCAGGTCTCATCCAGGTTCCATGCCCTGTCAACTGCAAGCCAACCAAGGAGTTAACGCCAGGAAGGCAGCAGCAGGCTGCGTGGTCCTCTTTACCCAAGACGCAGACTGCTTCCTCTTTACCAACCTCCAGGGAGGTACGTCGGCATTTAGTACTGACATTTTTATCATCATCACTACTGGTGCTGGGGTGCCCCCACGGCCTGGTCTGAGGTGCACCCGAGCTCAGAGCACACTGGTCTGGTCTGCCTGAGCATGAGATGAGGCTTCACAATCCTCTGAACCTCTCAAAGCAGTTCCTATGTGAAGATGCAGCCACTCAACAGATTCAGAGTTTGTCTTAACTGGACACCAAGCTGGAAATGTTCCTTATAATCCTCTTGAGACCGGGGAAGAGGGAGACCAGGAGGCCTGGGAACAGGTGGCACGCCCTGGGAACTCTTACCTAGAGATGGCCCTCAAGCTGTCCCTCCTAGCCTCGGCGAAGGCCATGTCCTTTGGGGAGGTGCGGGTGACCACGCTCAGACCATCCAGGACCTGAGGGTAACAAAAGTGCATCAGCTACAGAAGGAACATGACTCCGCAGTGTGGCCTGGGGCTGGGACACAGCAGGGGCCACAGCGTGACGGGCAGGCAGCTTGTAGCACGATACGTGAGGAAGGGTGCCCAGCCTTTCCTACTGCCCACTCCAGCCTGCTCAGCACAGGCCTCAGCACAGGCAGGAGCACGTGGAGCCACTGCTGGGTCTGAGCCACACCAGCAGCCATCAACGCTCTTGGCTTCTCTGTTCACATAAGCAAGATCTCTAAGGCCAGCTGCCTGGTGTCAGCCTGTCAGAGGGACCCGGGTGGGAGCTCAGCCAAGCAGCACCACACAGAGTCCTTCCTTCCCACCCAAGGAGGGAGTCCCAGGTCATGGAGGAGAGCATGGCAGAGCTGGCTCTCACCACATCTGGGCTGGTGCAGGAATGCCTGGCAGTGAGGTCAGTGGGACTGGGCCTGGTATTTCCACTGGGAGAGGAAAGTGCAAGTGTTTTTTTTTTTTTTTTTGGGGGGGGGTTTGTTTTGTTTTTTTCAGTACCAGGGATCAGACTCAGGACCTTACACTTGCCAGGCAAGCACTTATTCCACTGAGCTATCTCCCCAGCCCCAAGTGCAAGTGTTTTATCAGACTAATGCTAATAGGACAGGAGGGCCACAAGCTTTCCAAGGCCCCTGCACATGCCTCATCCCTTGGACACAAGCATGTGTGACCACTCAGACAGAGGATGGCCGAGGACAGGCCCACTCACAAGAAAGGCCAGGGAGGAGTCGCAGCAAGGGGCCAGGTGAGGTGCCCAGTGAGCCCAGGAGGTCCGAGGACCCTGCCTGGCACACACACAGACCAGTATTCTGCCCCGTAGCTGCTCCTCTAGGCTGCCTTGCCTCGGGGTCCAGGAAAAATCTGAGCAGGGAGAGCCCTGGATGCCAGGGCAGAGATGCACAGCCAACTGTCTCCACCACACAGGGCCGGGCCCACCTAGCCACAGCCAAGCTGGGGCACAAGCTCAGGGCAATGTGCTCTCAGGCTGAGCAGCTCCTGACAGCTCTAGCCCACCTGCACCTGAGCACAGTGCTCCAGTCAGTCCCTTGGGAGCAACCTGGCTGCACACTCAGGATCAGACCAGCTACCACTCCCCTCTCTGCCCTCCACAGCCACCATGCACACCTGGCGAGTCCCCTAGCCACCCCCCTCCCCGAATCCTCACCTGTCGGAGCCGGCCTCGAAGGAGGAAGTCGGGCAGGGCGCCTAGGGCGGATGCAAAGCCACAGCGAACCATCTCCTCTGGGCTCTGGAGCTCGACAAGGTACCTCGGGATGAGCACCTCTACAGAGGGGGAGTGGGCATGAAGGAGGGACCTGTGGTCTCAGCCAGCACTGGACACATAAGCAGCACAGTGCCCAGGGGGGACGGCAGTACTTCTAGCTTCTAAAGAAGTCATGCCTTCAAGGTGATGCACATGAGATGCACCAGGCAACTTCTACAAGGCGTGTTAAGGCTTTCGTGAAGTTTTAGCCACCGTTTCCTTCTTGGGAAAATGAACAAAAGGTTCCCTGGCTAGAGAGTTGCTGCTTCATGCTGACCCTCAGGATTCTGGGACATGGATATGAGTGCAGGCTGGGGTGGGCCAGGAAGAGGGCAGAGCAGTGAGCCAGCGGCGAAAGCAGAGGCCGAGACACGAAAGCTCCTTGAAGGTCAGTGAGGAGCGAAAAGAAGAGGCTGGAAAGAGGAACAGGGACCACAGGCGTGCAGCGCAGGGCTAGCAAGAGCACCCATCTGCAGCGGGCATGGGCTTTCTCAGACAAACACAGCGCAGAGAGGTGCAGGAGTCCACACCCGGCAGGATCCCACTTGCAAGAAACTCCGACATCCTGCAGTGCCACTCAGCTGCGCAAGAAGGCTCCCACAAGGCATGCAGGCAAACCACGAGTGTGCCCTGTGTCCTCAGTGTTGGGGGACAATGCAACACACACACCAAAGTTTGTCCACTCTGATCATGTGACAGAGAGCCTCCCGCCATCTCTAATTACTCAAGTTTCTCAACCAATAGGAAATTTCAGAGCATCATTTCTTTGAATTTCACAAACAAGATGTGGTCACCCCATTCTTTTAAAAAAATAAATACAAGATTATATAAAATCACCTGACAAAAGCAATAGTTAAAATACATTAATGTATACTGTATCAGAGCTCAAAGACTAGATTTGCATTTTTGCAGGATCACAGAAAGTAGATTCATACTACTGCACATGATTTCTTATATATTTATAATTTTAGTATTTTGGATACATTTGACATGGTTATAATGCAAGTCCTATAATATAATAAAAAGGTATACAATAGGCCAACTGAGTATGGGAATATATTTTTTAATCTAACAAACAGCACCTATGAACTTGCCCCTACAAACAGCATAGATGTCATCCAGAAATCAATTCCACATCAGCACAAGTTGGATCCAGGCTGTGCTCAAGGAGACTGACCAGGCACACACACTACACACGGCACCCACCCGTGGAGAGGACCGATCACACCTCCCACCCACACTCGGGGAGGACTGCGAACGTCTACGTCTGCACAGGGGAGAGAACGCCTCACTCTAATCTGGCAGGAGGGAAAAAAAGAGCAACGTGCTCTGACCCACGCCGAACACAGAAACCAAGTGTCACCAGCACGTGAAGATGAGACTGGGTGGTTACTGTGTGGACAGGGCCACAGAGAGGACATGCAGTGCACAGGAACCTGTCACAGGCTGCCAGGGGAGCACGCAGCACTGTGAGAAGCCGGCACGGTGACAGACCGCAATGCTGAGAGCAGCAGCACCGAGAAGCCACCACAGGCAGATGCACAGAGCCAACAGATGAAGTGGGAAAAAGGAGGCTGAAGGGACGAGCATAAAAGAACATGGAAGGCAGGTGAGCTCCAAATGTGTAAAAGGAATCTTCTCGGAAGAAAACTGGGGGTGAGTTTACTTATGAAGACAGTTTACAAAAGTGCAGAAGACATCAGCCCACTGTGCCATGGCATGGCACTGCCGTGATCTGGGACATGTGCCTGGCACC
The DNA here is from genome assembly GCF_000260255.1 of Octodon degus. Lineage (NCBI taxonomy): Eukaryota > Metazoa > Chordata > Mammalia > Rodentia > Octodontidae > Octodon > Octodon degus. The sequence goes on from NW_004524688.1 coordinate 5,572,453, forward strand.
ATCGCCCACAGGGTGAGACCTGGGCAAACAGCCTGGCCCCACGGGACCCATGGGAACACAGTGAGTGGCCCTCCTGCCACTCTGCCAGCGCTGGGCCTGTTAGGGCTTCCAGATCAGCTCTGGCACAGCCCAGCTCATGGCCACGTCCACTCCCTAGCTCAGCCCTCACCTCCCAGGCCCATCCCAAGCAACCAGCACTGTGGCCACTCACCCTGGATGGTGGGACTGGCCGCCCGGGGCTCCTTCTGATAGTACTCGTTGCAGACAGCAGCCAGAGCCGACACAGCTGCGTCCTAAAACAAAGAACATGCAAGCACAAGGGTCTGCAGTTATGCTGGAGAAACACCCAGAACCAAGTCCCAGTGTCTCTCCTGCCCAGCATGTCTGCTCGGATATGCAGGCCACAGTTCTCAGAGAGCCTGGCTCTCTCTTCCACATGGCAGGAGTCCAGCCTCTCCCCTGGCACCCTTCTTGGTAGAAGCAGCAATGCAGTTCAACACACACTGTGTAACGATGTTAGAGCTCAAGGTCATGCGCCCGTGGCACGATCAGAGGACGGCACTGCCCAGCGAGTGTTAAGAACAGGAGCAGGTGGTGGGTGAGAAAGACCAAGCCCCCTGGCATGGGCCCCTCAGAACCCAATTCTGAAGCCACCACAGAGTGGGCAATGCTGCGCCGTGGGAGTGGGAGCTGAAGGTAGCATCTCCTTGTACCCCCAAATGCACCATCAGGGAGAACCCTACCTCCCAACTCCAGCCCGTGTCCACAGCCGCACACTAAAACTTGGGAAACGCAGGTTCTTCCTTCTGCCCCCAGGGTCAGGGGCCAGCAGAGACCCAGAGGGCCCCTCGTCCAGATAGGCACATCACCAAGATGTCACTTGTGGTGTGAATCAATCACAATTTTTACAAAAAATCATGAAGGCACTGGGCACGAGTCCAACCAGCAAGGATGATGAACTGAATTCAGGGGAAAAAAGCCAGCCCTGGTGGTGCACTCTGGAGACGGGTAAATCACAAGTCTGAGTGTAGCCTGGGCAACTCAGTGAGATGCCTGCCTCACGATAAAGAACGTAATATGGGCTGGGCAAAAATAACACAAGGCCCTGGGTTCAATCATCAGGAGCAAAGAGAAAAAAGAAAAAGAACAAACAAAACAAGGAAGTGAAAGACACAGCCCACTGGCCCAGAAATGCTGATAAAGGCATAGGACAATAGAGGACGTACCTGTTCCTGGAATCACCCTCTTCGGCACCAGTAACCCAGCTTAATGCCATGGAAGGAGCTGAGCTCATAGCTTGCCCAACCCCAGGACGTGAACTCTCTCTGGCCTTCACACAGGAGCATCTTAAATGGATGTCAGTTCCAAACTTGAGCTCCCCAGACTCAGACCCTACCTGAGCAGATTATTTATCTCAGCATGGAAGAAAGTGTTTTAAAGTGAATGTGATCCTAAAGCTGGAAGTAACAAATGCAAAGGTAAGCATTCCGGGCCCCCACGGCCACACTAGTTTACTGGTTTTGCGTTGCGTGGACAGCAGCATCTCGATGTGGTGATGGGGCTTGTCAGCTGTCCAGTTAGTGTTGAGGTAGGACCTATGATGAGCATGCCCCCCGACACATGCCAGGACCCACGCATCACTCCCTACTCTACGCACCTTGATCTGCTGTCTGGACTGGCTTGAGACGAGGTGGAGGTTTCTCAGTGTGTCATCTATCAGCCACTGCCAGCCATCTATCGAGGAAACACAGACTGCTCACCCAGCTCGGCGGGCTCACCAGCTGGGTCTCACAGTAACTTGTCAGCAGGCTTGGGTGAAGCTGAGAAACCCTGCACAGCACCCTGTGGGCGCAGGAGCACCAGCACGGTGCCAGCTCCCAGGGCCAAGGTTGCTATGGGGCGAGGCTGCCCATGGCGACACCAGCCCCAAGCCAAAGGTCCCAGCATGCAGCTCTGGTCACACACTGCTCTTTAATTACCGCCGAGAGAGCGTCCAGGCTCCCTGAGGCTTCTGTCCCCACCAACAGAAGCCAAAAGATTCAACTGAATTCTATCCCACAACGAAGCTGGCAACACGTGCTCACTCTGTACAGCTAAATGAAAAATAAGTGTCTGGAGGCGATGGACGGGCAGGCCTCGGGGGAGGACAGAGGCCCTGGGTGGGTGCCAGCTCTGACCAGTGAGCCTTGAAGGCCTGGCCTCTAGCACCGCCTCTGTCTGCTAGGCGAGGACTGACCACGGAGGCCCAGCCAGGGGCAGCATGGCCACGGACAGCCCCCACCGTGAGCACTGAGGAACGTCCAGGGCTGGAGCTCTAGAGTCAGCAGGTCACGTGACAAGACATCCCCCATAGCGCCCCATCTGCACGGCCTTCCACTCCACCCCAGAAGCTTGTTTTCTATACTAGGACTAGAAGCTACTGCGGGGAAACTGCTGCCATGGTGTCCTGGAGAACAAAGCACTTACCAATGACAGGTTCACCTTTGAAGGGCATTCTGGAGAGTGACAGGTTCTCTATCAGGACACACACTAGGAAAAAGGGGAAATATCATGTCACTGTCCCCCGAGTGCCTTCCAGCCCTGTGACCTCCCTATGCCTGTGGCCACACACGGCAGCAGCATGTTTCCCCACCTCAGCTCACTGGCCACCCATAGGCAGCAGCAGCCACTCCTCAGCAGGACAGCTGCTGCCTCACGCTCAGCCCCGGCCAGACACAGATGCCAGGGCGCTGAAGAGATCCCTGTGCCACAGGCAGCCCTGCTATCGTGTGTCTCCATGAGCCACAGCGCTACTCTGGATCTGACTCAGGCCCTGGAACACGTGCCTTAGACGGCCACACAGGTCAGACCTTGGAGAAGCCAGGCCATCTGCGCAGTGACAGGAGCCATGGAAAGCCACCTACCACCATCTGCAACTAGACTGTCTCCATAGACAGAGGACATGCTTCTGTCATAGGCAGTCACCAGCAACCCACAACTGGGCAGGCGGGTGTCAGGGTTTGGAGGTGGCAGGTGGGCAAGGGATACCATGGTCTGAGGTGAAGAGCAGTGGATTCCCAGGTTCCAAGATGGAGGCAGGGGATGCCCAGGGTCATGGGTAGAAGGCAAGTGGACATCTGGGATTCTGGGCAGAAACAGTGCCAGCCCCTTGTATGAGAAGCACAGCAGTGAAGCAAACAACTCTCAAGCTCAGCCCCTGGGGTAGGGCGTGGTGTGTATTGTCACCAGGAATTAAAGAAGTGACTGCCAGGCCAGACTTGTGGCCCACAGGAACACAGCAAAAGCTCCCGGATGCAGTCTGAAGGAGGAGGCCCTCAGGAGAGTGAGTGGTGGGGCATCTGGCAGAACCCAAAGACACAGCTTGGAGCAGGACTGTCCCTGACCTCCAACCTCTCCCCAGCCTTCCTCACGGATGTGGTCCAGGGATGCCCCCATCTACCCTGCTTCCTACCCGAAAAGCATCACATGGCAGTAAATAAAGCACATGGAGGGCCAGGTTTGTTTCTTTTATGGTAACAGAATCTTTGCCAGTCAAGTGGGCTGCCAGGATGTGAACCAGGACCCAGTGCTCACAGCAGCAAAGGCACTCTCAGGCCCAGAAGCCAGTTCAGGGCGAGCTGGTGTGAACTACACACACGCACCACACCACTCTTCCCCTGCGACACGTGACAGCAAGCGCAGCCTTGGCCCCCTCCCTAATGCCATCAGAAATGTCTTCCTGCTGAGATCCTTCTGCATGCCAGGTCGCTTAGGCTCCCACACCCCCGGCCCACAGGACTGCCCAGGATGCTGACAGCCACTGTCCACCAGCTCAAGCCAAGCAGGGAGCCAGATGGCACCCTGGGAGCAACACCAAGCCCCTGCTGCTCATGGCCACATGCTCCGAGCTGGCAGGGAAGGAGAAGCCCCTGGTGAACCTGGCAGCCTGCACAGTGCGCGTTTCTCTAGCCCCCACTCTGAAACACACGCCCTTCTCAACAGACGTGTGGCGTTCTATAACTTGGAAAGCACTGAATTCAACATTTTTCTTTTAATTTTTGAAATTTATTTATTTAGCACAGGATCTCGCTATGCAGCTTGGGCGCACAGCAATCCTCCAGTCTCAGACTCCCCATTGCTAGGACTGCAGGTGTGCGCCACCACACCTGGTTTGGGTGGCTGGGACGGCAGCACCACATGCGGTACTGGGGACCAAATTTGGGTCCTTGCGCTTGCCAGGCAGGCGCTTAGACTGCTGAGCTAACTCCCTGGCCCCAATACTGCAGATGCAAGAGGAAACTACAGCCTTCTGTGTCCAGTGCCCACAGCCACAAGAAGGGGCACCTTGCCATCCTCCCGGGCCCTGCCAGTGGGCTGCCCATCTCCAAACTGCTGGGGTTCACTCCTACATCCAGATCCTCATGTCTGGCTTACTCCTTTCATAGTAACAGAACCTGTGTCCATCAGCTTTAGTTTTTTACTGACAATTTGAAGAAATCTTTCGTGTGTGTGTGTGTGTGTGTGTGTGTGTGTGTGTGTGTGTAACCGAGGATGGAACTCAGGCCCTTGCACTTGCCAGAAAAGCGCTTATTCTATTGAGCCATCTCCTAGGCCCCAGAAGTCTTTTAACAGCAGTACCAATCCAGCTTAACAACTTTACATATGGCATGCTGTCCCACACCTAGGCATGTGTATCTTTTCTTCTGGCTGTGGACCACTGTTAATTCTGTTACACAGTATGGGCCAAAAGCCAAAAACACAACATAATGCCCTCGAGACTGAGGTCCAACTAGGATGGGGCACTGAATCTGCCACATAGGGACATTTACTGGAGGGCCAGAAACACCAACAGCGTAACTTTATACCCATGAAGCCAGGGAGGGGCACCGCGCCCTTATACCACTGTTTATTTTTATGCAGATTTGAAATTTTCTATATTAAAAAGCTTTTTCAAGGAATAATGTCCCCCAAACTGCCTCTGAAGATTTGTTACTGTATTTCTCCTACTTGAGTTCTTAGCAGGTCACAATGCAGTGTCAGCTCTGTGTGGCGGGGGCACAGCTTCAGCTGTATGTGTTCCCTTGCTCCCAAGTGCCACTGCCACCCAGCCTGGAGATGCTTCCTGGATCTGCTCTTCCAGCCTGCTCCCTGCTCCTAGGAAAACAGCATGCTGTTTTGAATGCAGTAGTCTTATAGTGTGTTTTAAGGGGTAGAAAATGCACAGCCCTACTAATTTTAATTTTTTCTTCAAATTTTGACCTGCATGTGAACTTTAATGTATTTTATCAAGATAACAAGGGTATGGGGAGAGCACAAAAAGATGTTCAGGATGGCAAATAACTTGTTCCGCAAGACAGGTAAACATTCTAATAAATTATAATTTGATAAATGAACACTCTCTCACAATATGAGTAGTAAATGATGCTAAATGTCACATGGTCACAAGTGAGGCCTTGGTTCCCCTCTCTGTCTCTGTCTCTCTCTGTGTCTGTCTGTCTGTCTGACTGCCTGCCTGCCCCTCTCTCTCTCTGTCTCACTGTCACTCTGTCTGTCTGTCTGTCTGTCTGTCTGTCTGTCTCTCTTTCTCTCGCTCACTCACTCACTCACTGCAGGACTGTAGGTGATCCTTCCCTAACATGGAGGAGAGGTCATCGGCACAGGAGGAAGACAAAAAGATGGGGGAATTCTTGGCTTCTAATGAGAATAGAGAGGTATAAAATGTGGGAAACAGTGCAAAATTTTGTAGAGAAGCAACACCCAAATAAGGCTGTCGCAGCGCGAGCAATCTATTTAACAACAATGCAATGCCACGTTTCTGAAAAATCCTCAAAAGGAGGCAAATGCAAGTGTCATTGGGCAAATCCCTTATTATAGTTGCACGAAAAAAAGATCCCACCGAGCCAGGAGTGAGCAGTTATCCTACACAATAACCCTGCTCTCTCTTATCTCCCTTACACTAGGAAGGTTTTCAAAAATAAGTACAGGTTAATTTGTTTTTCTTTACTATTTTATATTATATTACAATGTTACTCACTTTTATATGAATATTTTTGTGGACTGTGGAATGAATCATGTTTCCATTCTCTCTCTCTCTCTCTCTTTTTTTTTTTCCCCCAGTACCGGGCATTGAACTCAGGACCCTGTGCTTGCCAGGCAGGCACTTACTCTACTGAGCTATCTCCCTGGCCTTCCATTATTTCTTATGGAGAAATTCACTGTGATATACAAGTGATTCGGATTATAAGCGTGTTTCTGGAACCAATTATTTCGCAAACCGAGGTTTCACCACACACATCATACTCCCAGAGTGACACCATCACAGGTCTATCCTAATAGCTATGATCTTAACAGCGACAAAGCCGAACACCAAACCTGAGTGAGGACTTGAAGACAGCGCAGCTCACAGCGGTGCATCAGGTGTGGGACAACATCGCTACTCAGGACACACTTGTACAGGCTCTTACAGCACAGGATGCGCAGCTCAGCCAAGGACTCCAGGGCACTCATCCCTGAGAAGGGAGGAGCTGGGTCCACGTAAACCTGTACACAGCCACCTTGGCACCCTTACTGCCCACTGCAAAGCTGCCAACAGGCTGACGGGTAGGTGGTCATATTCACTATATGCTAAAAGGAAAACACCAAGGTCCTGTGCTCACGGAAAGCACAACCTTACATACCACGGCAGGAGTCCACCTGTACAGCTCTAGGAACAATAGGAAAGACAGGGCAGAGGAGTGGCTGCTGGGACAAGGAGGGGGGGCTATGGCCGGTATGTCTGACAAACACAAGACTCAAGGTTGTACAAAACTAGAAGTGTGCCTGCTCCAACCATGTGGGAGCCTGGGGAGACTGAGGAAGACCAGGAGTGCAGCCAGACAGGTGACACCATAGTCACAGCCTGGCTGTGATACCATGCCATCATGAAGGGGAAGCTAAACCAGAGACAGAGTTCTGACCTTAAATGGGCAAGCTCCTGTGAGTCTACAGTTATTCAAATTGAAGAAAATACATTTTGTTTAAAGGGAGATAACTCAGTAGAATTAAGTGCTTGCCTGGCAAGCGCAGGGTCCCAGGTTCAATGCCCGGTACCGCAATCAATCAATCAATCAATAAAAAAGGAGAGGTAATTCCAATCAACCTTCCAGCTAAGACATTTTTAACGAAGGAACCTGTGCCTGCAGTCCCTGGAGCTCAAAGGACAGATGCAGCCTGGATGGCTGCCACATCCCAGAGGAGTCCAGAGCAAGGGACCTCACCTGTGGCTTGTGTCATTGACAGAAATGTCCAGAGCGGGGAAGACATGACCAGGATGCCAATTCCCAGAGGTACCTATGCTGCCGGAGTGTTGTGTGTGACAGATAAGCAAGGATTTCAAACCATGCTCAGTATGTTCAAGAGAGTGCAGGAGATGGCTGAAAACTACAGCAGGGATACAGAGACCAGAAAAGAAAGGTAAATGAGGGCCGGCCAAATAGTTCAGTGGATAAGGACTTGCAAGCAGGCACAGGGGCTGGGGTTTCAATCCCTGGGCCTGCCCTGCCCCCAGGGCACGCTGAGATGGAATTGAGACTGGGTGTGGTGGGTGCGCACCTGTAATCCCAGCTCTTGGGAGGCTGTAAACAGGCAGATCACTATGAGTCCGATCTAGTAGTGAGACCCTGAACACCCTGTAAACCCTTCCCTAAAATACAAAAAAAGAACGAAAGAAAAGAAATGAAAAGAAAGGCAAATGAAGTTCTAAAAGATTTAAAGTACCAAATTCAGAATTTGACAAATGGGATTGGGGCGGGAGGGCTCTTTAGCTTTGCTTTTAAGATAGGTTTCTGCTAAGCTGTCTAGCTGGGCTTGAAGTCATGATACTCTGCCTTAGCCTCCCAAAAGAGGGAGACGTGATGGATGGATTTAAAAGCAGGTAAGAGACAGCTGAAGAGAGAATTAATGATAATGGAACCCAGATCAGAAGAAAAATCCAGACTGAATCAGACACAGAGCAGGGAGCAGTGTGAGATACAGCCCGTGAGAGTCACCAGCATGGGAGACAGGTGTGGAGAGGAGGCAACAGAAGAGGAGGATGTGCGAAAAGGGCTGGGAGCATCCCCAAAGTGAACAAAATCTCTCTTAACAACTACAGATTCCAGACCCACCATGACCCAGCAGAGCCTTCAATAAGACGAGGATATGAAAACTCATCCTGGGTAAAACATAATACAACCGCTAAAAACCAGAGAAAAGACCAGCTTTCAAAAGAAACCAAGAAAACAGACTCCCAACAGAGCGCTAAGCGCACCCACAGCCACTTCTCAACACAGCAGGAAACAAGCCTGGGCCAGCAGACACTGAATCGCAAGGGTCAGAACAAGCAGGTGAACGCGGACGAAGCTCCAGCCACAGAGGACACTGCTGGTGAAGGTGGGGCCAAGTGCTGGTGGCAGAAGCTGCAGGCACCCTGTAGCATCTGTCCTTCAGGCAGGACAGTAATGTCCAGCAGTGCCCCCAACACATCCAACCCATGGAGCCTCCTAGCAGAGCGGGGGAGGCAGGGAGTAGAGAAGGGTGGGCCCATGGTGGCCATTCTCAGAGCAAACACCTCGGGCTTGGAGGGCAGAAAATGCCACACTTTGGTGCCAGTAAAAGTGCCTTTTGTAAATCTCTGGGCTCTGGTCCTTAGGTAAGCTGGTGGAGGCCATTCCTGGCAGGCAGAGGGTGCAGCAAGCATGGAGGATGGTGGGGTGGGGTGGCTGCTGCCTCTTGACATGGACACTGCATCCCTGGATGGCTGCATGGGCTCTGGGCAGTTGTGCAGTGGGCAAAGCCATAGGCAGCAGCCCCTCTGCCTGCACTAGGCCATGAGCACACATGTGCCTACACTAGCACACCACTGCCTGCCTGAGACAGCGACCACCTTGGTGGTAATGAGCAGTTGGCAATGCCATGTAGTAGAGCCCAGTGCACACCACAGCACATACCACAGTGACAGGAGCCACAAGGACACAAGAGATGCTTATCTCATGCTATGGAGGTTACTGCTGCTTCAGGTAGAGAGAGCGGGCTTTAAAAGTTACACAATCTGACCCCAACTTGGTGAAACACACGTTCAATGAAAAGAAAGATCAATGCAAAGGACTCTGAAAGTTCCTTCCTACGTGAGAAGAGTATGTAGGAAGATTAGGTGAAGGTCAGAGGATGGCGCCTAGCTCCTTCCTCCCAGCTCAGCTCAGCAGGTGCAGTCCCCACTATGTGCAGAAAGAGCAGAGCCAGCCTGAGAGCAGACTGCCTGGGCTATGCTCTGGGATCCTCACAAGAAGCTATGGGGCTGGAGCCCCACGACCCCTGAGAGAAGGTGATCGAGGCCACCATGAACTGATCAGATGACACCTGCCAATTATGGTCATGTCATACCCCAAGCACATGCCTATCCTGGCTAGGGACAAACTGTATGGCTACAATCCCAGTGTCAACTGACACAAGTTGGTGGAATTCTCAGTTTTCAGAACATTCACAGAGCAGGCAGGGTGGGAAGTGAGGGTGGGCACACAGGAGAGTCACCCAACCCTAGCCCCTCAGCTGGGGCATCCTTGAACCAGAACCTGCTCACCCATACTCAGACCAGGGACTGTGGTGAGTCTGCACTCCAGCCCACCTACAACTCATCGCCACATGGAAGGCCATGGTGTTAGCTGGGCCAGCCCCACCAGCAGAGCAGAGCATCGGGAGCACAGTCAGGGAAGCCCAGCCCTCAACAGTTGGGCTGCAGAGTTCCTTAAGCACGCTGGGAGAATCCCTGAGAAACCCATGAGTTCCCAGTTTCTAGCAGGAACAACTGAACAGGCTTCTACATGTCCACCTGTTGGTATCATGTAGGGACGTCCCTGTAGACAATTTAAAAATATACTCTGGGAGGGCAGAACAAATAGATCAGCAGATTAAAGCACCTGCAAGCAGGCACAGGGGCCGGGGTTCGATCAACGGGCCTGCCGTGCCAGACACGCCCCCATGAGACTGAGCATGGTGGTGCACGCCTATAATCCCAGCTCTTGGGAGGCTATAAACAGGCAGATCACTGAGTCTGATCTAGTAGTGAGACCCTGAACATCCTGTAGACCCTTCCCTAAAATACACACACACACACACACACACACACACACACCCCTTCTGGGAATCATTCTCCAAACTAGAGCTATTTTATTTTATTTATTTATTTTTTTGCGGAACCAGGGATTTGAACTCAGACCTTTGCACTTGCCAGGCAAGTGCTTATTCTACTGAGCCATCTCCCCGGCCCCACTAGAGCTATTTTAAATACTGTATTAGAGAGGAAGAGTCCACAACAGAGCTTGCTGTCTCACAGTGAGAGATGGGGCACCCGAGCCACTCGCCCAGCTATTCCAGTGGGTCAGACTTGGGAGCAGAGGGCTCAGTAAGTCACGTGCACAGGGGCAGCACGGTCTCGGTGGGGCAAGAGCATGGGACCTCCAAGCCACGGAAGTTGCCCGCTGCTGGCGCCACAGAAGGCCCTGTCTAAAACGTTACTACTTTGCTTTTTTTCTATTTCTAATTTTACACACATATATCTGGGAATCTGAACAATTAATTTGAGAGAATATGTTGCAATACAGCAAATACTGTCAAATTCATATCATTTGGTTAGTGAAATTTTGTACTATTTCTAACTTTTTTGTATTATTATTTTGTATTGTCTTTAATAAAAAAAATTTTTTTAAAATGTTACCACATGAGTGACATGAGAGAAACAGGATGTCTCTCCCCTGGGGGTAGCGGAAGGGGTTGCCACCTACCTGCTTGTCTCATGAGTTCTCCTCCACCGCCCCTGAAAATCAATGAGAACACGCACCGTTAGAATCTCTCAGTTCATGGAACCACAAAGGACATCTTCACCAAGTAACCTCAGGTGCCAAGAAACAAGAGTTGTTTTTCTAAAACCTCAGTGTCAGGCTAAGTTGCAGCGTGGGTGCTTTGCAATAAATACATGGGCTTGGGGCTGCAGTTCGGGCGCCTGCTCTCCCAAAAATGTGCCATCACTCACGGAGCTAGTGAGCTGAGTGGACTACCGCACGGGAAGAAATGAGATGTCATGAGACGCGCTTCCGTGGTCTCCATCCTGGCTGGGTGGATCTGACTCTGCCTTTCTGCTCTGTACCTAGAGCAGGCACCAACCCCAGTGCATGGCCACAGAATGAGGCCCAACACAGCTCAACCCCTGCTTCACAAAGGCATCAGAAAAGCCACCATGCAGTTCACAAGAGACCACAAGCATTCTGCCACACACAAGCCAGTGGTCGGCCTCAAAGTCTGTCCTGTGCTACTGGATTTGTCTACTGCTTCACATAGTTAGGACACTTGGCAAAACACATGACACACAGGAGAAGATCCAGGGCAAAGGGTACAGAGCAAGGAAATGGAAGAAGGAAAGGCCACATGGATGGAACACGACAGCGTGATCCTCGGCTGACACTGAGCTAACACGCTGGGAGGGACCTATGCTGGCCTATGAGAAGACAGTGGGGAGAAAGCAGCCAATCCTTGGAGCCCACCAGGGCTGGGCAAAGACGTCAGTCAGCTGGACTGGCCTCCATGTGCGTGAACACCTGGCCGGACTCTCAGAGGGCTCCTCAGCACCAGGACAGTGTTGCTCCAGACACACTCAGCAAGGCCTCGGAGCGGACTTGAAGAGCCCAGACACACCAGAAACTAGGAAGCCATCATCATTAAAGGAATATGGGGCCTGGGAAGATAGCTCGGTAGAACAAGAGCTTGCCTGACAAATGCAGGGTCCTGAGTTCAATCCCTGTTACTGAAAAAAAAAAAAAGCAAAATGTTTGGGGCCGGGGAGATAACTCAGTAGAATAAGCACTTCCCTGGAAAGCACAAGGGCCTGAGCTCAATCCCTGGTTCCACCAAAAAAAAAAAAGGAATATGACTAGCAGGGTGTGGTGGCGCATGCCTGTAATCCCAGCACTGGGGCCAGGGAGATGGCTCAGTGGAATAAGTGCATCCCTGGCAAGTACAAGAGTTTGCATTCAATCCCCAGTTCCGAGGGAAAAAAAAAAAATCCCAGCACTTGGGAGGCAAAAGCAGGAGGACCACTGTAAGTTTGAGACCATCCTAGGCTACAGAGTGAATTCAAGACCGGCCTGAACTGCATAGTGAGACTGAGACCTTGTCTCAAACACACACACACACACACACACACACACACACACACACACACACAAAGAGGAATACGAAACCATCCTGGACGTGGTGCATGTGCCTGTAATTTAGCGACTCAGGAGGCTGAGAAAGAGATCTGCCAGAGACACAGTCTCAAAACTCAAAAAGAAAAAGAAAAAGGGCTGTAACAAAACCCAGTCTTGGATTTTACAATTCCACAAGATGGGAAGGAATCTAATAGAAAACTCCCAGGATGGCATGAACAGCATGGCCAGAGCTAAAAGAGTCAGTAAAACGAGGCCTAGAAGTGCCCACACTGGGGAATATGTGCACGAGGGCATTGCTACAGCCATCCCACCCCGGTAGGTCTGAAAAGGGCACGGGGGCGAAGGGAGAAATAAAGAAGCACACAGTGAACTTCAGGATCTTTTTTGAAAAGCACAATCTGCAAAGAAAAGCTGCTAAATTAGAAAAAGAATAAAATTTTAAACTTCAGAGACAGAATGTAGACAGTGCAGGGCAATGGGAACTTCCTCATTTCCTTCACGGGGTGGTCACAGAACTGTGTCAGTCAAGCTTTGTTATATGCAAATTATTACTCTAAAGTTTTAAATTAGTCTGCTGGACAGCAATTGCAGAATGCAAGTCTTCCCATTTCTCTTTCCCCGGTGTCTGGGCTGAAGGATGAGGCAACCCAGGCTCCAGGTGCACGCGCACCCAGGAGCGCACTCCTGCTCACCCCCCTCCTGAACCTCTCACTCTGCTGACCCTGCTGGCATCGTGGCATATGCCTGTAATCCCAGCGTACTAGAGAACCCCCAGTGGGGTGCACCGTCACCTGCAACTGCCACACGAGGAGCCTCTGGCTGGGCTCCAAGAGCACAGTGCCCACTTCTTGGTCAACGCGAGACTCCACAGACTCCACCAGCCCCCTGCTAAGTAAACTCGAATACTCTTCGGCATCACTTCTATTCCATTAGGCACTTACGCCAGTAAAATCTTAAGGAACTTTACTTAAACCTGGACAGGCTCAGGAAAAGGCTATAACAAAAGCAGGAATGGAAAGAGTTTTAGAAGACCTCATTAGAAAGAAATGCTCCCGGTGAGGAATGGGTGAGGTGACACCAGCTAGTCCTCACACCACAAGGACCAAAGCGAGTACTGCCACCTGGCTGTCCATTCATCACCACAAAGCAAGAGCAAACGTGGGCGAACCCCACACCTGATGCAGAGCTCAAGTAGGACACATCAATAGCTTTGCCGGCTCAGTAAGAGTCACGCAATGAGCATCTGAACAGCCCACTTCACCACAGGGGAGACTACAGGATGCCACAGAGGTGGCAGCTCCGGCTGCATGGGAAGGACATGGCACACGGCATATGAGCAGTGTGTGTGAATTTCAATACAACAGCCTCAGCTAAGACAGACTGGAAAGGCTCACGCTGCGTGCTCCCACTGGCAGGAAACAGGACAAGGCAGCATGGGAGAAGCACCACACCCACGACCTCCAGGCCAAGGACGCTCACACCCTTGCTCCTCAAGCTAAGTGACCATCATACCTCCTCAAACAAAGTAAACAGAGCACACAATGGCTAGGATGGCCCCAGGCTGAGCTGGACTCAGCTATGCCAAGCCCAGCCCAGGCCAGCAGCTGGTGCCCACGGCGTGACACTGAGACCTGGCTCGAGAGAACTTCAGCTCGGGAGCTTACCTGTACAGGTGACGGTCAGAGAGCTAGAAACAAAGAACGGGAAGTTAGTTATTCAGGTAGTTAGGAGTTTTAAAGTAACAATTTCTAGGTAATACCCATGAGCATCAACAGAGACAGTGACAGAGTCACAGAACTGGGTGCCCAGGCCTGAGAACTACAGAGCAGATCCCTCTCTACTGGGCCCCCTTCAAGTGGGCACAGAGCGAAGGATGAGAGCCACGAGCAGCTGCTGAGCACCTCCGCGGAACCTCCCAGGCAGAGAGCCGATCATGCCGCGAGGACTCCCATGCTGCTTTCTTCAACAGAACTGAAAAGCATGCACAACACTGTCATTACCACTTCAGCTCGAGGCTGCAGATGCTTACGCACTGCCAGAAACTCTACCAAATCCTTTAAATGGATTTTTAAATTCTCACCAAAACCAAAGGTGTTAGTCCTATTAACACCTAGCTTCATAGAAATGGGACACATTTGCTTGGAAGACTGAGCAGCCGTACTTTCTCAGCTGCTGCCTTGGGCTAACCCTCACCTTGGCACTGGACAAGGACGCAGGAGCCCCCCAAGCAAGAAACACAGGCAAACTGGACATAAGTTAATAGCATGAACAGGACGAGGACCAGAGGCCAAGTGGCCATCACTATATGAAGCCATAATAAAAAACCTGTCCGGCATCGTGGCTTATGCCTGTAATCCCAACGTACTGCGCGGCTGAGGCAGGAGAATCTCCAGTTCAAGGCCTGTTTGGGCTAACAGGAAGTTCAAGGCCAGCCTGGAACATAGTGAGACTCTCTCTCAAAGAACAAAACAAATCAAGACTAGAAAACTCTTATCTCAGGGCCAGGGAGACAGCTTAGTAGAATAAGCACTTGCCTGGCAAGCGCAAGGTCCTGAGTTCAATCCCCGGTAAAGCAAAAAAAAAAAAAAAGAAAGACCAGAACAGAAAAGAAAACTATCCAGAACAGACAGTGGAACCATTTCAGACTTTAGGAATTTTGAAATTTTCCTATGTTATAAGACTTTACCTTGAGTCATAGAAGGTGTTGAAAATCTAACTCAGAAAAACACACACACCTTCTCCGCAAAGAAATACACACAACCACACACACAGTTCTGGATTGAACTGCAGAGACTTGAGCTCTGGCTGTGGAGGCACCGGCGCAGAGCGAGGGTCTTTGTGCACAGTACCCTCCCCAGTCCACAGGTACGTGTCTCTGCAGAACACCCAGGCCACCCACACACACACACAAAGGCCAGAGGACTGGAACTTAGGGGGCAGTACAGCTCTCCTGCAACCCACTAGAGGTACCATGCCACCATGCAGCCTGGCTGCACAGGAAGGTCTGCACCCACCTCCCTTCCCCTGATGGACCCCTACACTTTTGGCTGCAGAGTGTGCCAAAGGGGAGACCCCTACCCCACTGATGTGGAGCCAGCTGAAGGTGAATAGCAGCCCCTGGGGCTGAGAGAGGGGGACAGGCCCCATGGAAGAGCACGTGCGGGAAGGCCATACACAAACCTGCTGGTGGATCTGCCTCAGGCCCTGCACCACCTTCTCATCCAGGTAGTCTGTGAGTGACCTACAGAAGGTGAAACACAGCATTGAAATCACAGGCGTGGGGACCCAGCCCTCAAGTCCTCTGCCAAAGATCGGAAAGGTCTGCTCCCTGCCCAGGTCCCTCTGGTCCCTAGTCCCTCTGGGCTGCCTAGGTTGGCTAACTGCGGGGAAGCACCAGGGTGCTCCTATAAGCTCTGGTTATGACCCTGTACCAGCAGAAATGAGTTCCCACATGACTGGGAGAAGAGCCACATATAAGCGGCCACTGAGTCCTCAGGCCTTCCTCTTGGAAGCCTATGAGCTTCCTGTGCCACCAGCCCTGGGGAGCTCCCCAGCTTCCCTGTGTTATCACCAGGGAGCAACATATGCCCTGTTACCAAGCGGCGAGAACAAGACACTGCCATGAGCCTCCTCCCACACACAGACACAAGGCCACTGACACCAGTACCCACTTCACCCACAAAGCCACTGCTGTGCACTGTGCTCTGGGGCTAGTCTGTGGGACAGGGTGACACATAGTTCCTCTCAACCTGGATGCCAGGAGCCATTCACAAGTGGCACAGTGTGCCCCTGAGTTCTCTGAGAGGAACCTACTGGAAAGCAAAGTAAGAAAGCAGCTCCTGGAACATCGTTCCCATAAGGCCGCCATGGTCTGGGGATGGCGTTGCTGTCATCCTACAAACACAGCCTCCCAGGAAGTCTCCAAGGGAAACTCCCCATCACACATGCTCCAGGACCACAGGTTAGTAGAAGCGAGGAAGGAGGCAGGAGGCAGAGCTGAGCCCTCCAGACCCTTCTACACAGGCTGCTGGCTCTCACTGCACAGCACATCCCCTCCCAGCCATGGGAGACACAGGATGCACACAGCCCCCTCGGAGGGGTGTGTGGGTGCTCCTGGCACTGGCAGGCCTCAAAGGAAAACGTGGGAACTAAAGGCCACAACGCTTCCTGTACCTGAGATCACCATAACCCTATGGCCACCCACACTCGGGATCACCTCAACCCCATGTCCTCCCACAGACCAGTGGGGGGCAGTATCCCCTACCTGTCCCCCTGCACTGCCAGCTTGTACAAGGCGTAGGTGACCTCTGCACAGCCAAGAATGGCGCCGTGCCGCATGTGCAGATCTGGACTCAGCGTCATGGGCAGCAGGGCAGGGAGCACTGTAAAACAGAGCAGCTTGTCTTCTCAGGCACTCATCTGAGTCGGATGCTCATACCACATGACAGACCAGCGTACACTCTTCCCAGGAGAGGCAAGCAAAGGCAGACCATGCCATGATACCCTGAAGTGGCTGTCACGTAAGGCAGACCCTGAATCTGAGGCCAAGCCAGTCTCCAGACAGACACCAATAGACGTGCTGACACACAAGGTCAGCCGCCTGGAAAGTGACGTGGCTCCTAAGTCTGCACCCCACAGCCTGCTCGGCTACCTCTGAGCTGCTCCCAGGGCACGCCTCATCCATCTGCACACCATCCCTAACTAAGTCTAGCATGAGCCAAGCAGGATGTCACCTTCAGCCTGTCTCTGCTGTGAGTGTGCATGCAGATGCGGGTGTGCGGGGGGGGTGGGGGGCTGCGGGCCAGTGGGCACACCTACCGTGCGTGGCGAAGTACTGAGGTGCTTGTGGGGTGAGCCGATGCAGTGCCTTGGCTGACAGTTCTCGGATGGCCCTGTGGGGGGGAAAACGTACTTGCAAAGAGGTGTCTGCGCATCCGCATTCACAACAGCAGGAGGTGGAAACTAAGCAGGTCGTGGAAAGATGCAGATAAATACAACGCGGCAGACACATGAGCAGAATATTCTCCGCCTCAAAGGGAAAGAGATGCCAGTGCCCGCTACTGCTGGAAGACATCGACGACCAGATGGCCAAACCCCGTGTGAGGCTGCTCTCTTGAAGGCCCTTAGGAAGGACTGTTTCTCACTTTTAAAGGGATGTGTGAAGAAAAAACAGTAAAATCTGTGGGAGACTTGAGATATTACTACGAGGCCCTTTAAAGTGAAAGCAGCCAGCCTGCACAGCACCACACTGCACTTAAAATCTGACACAAAGTGTGGAGGAGCAGTCATCTTGTCAAGGCCAATATATTAGGAAGACACAGAATTATAAACGTATATGTCAAATAAAAGACCCTCACCCAAAATACAGGAAGGAAAAACTGTCAAAACTTAAGCAAGAAACAGATAAAACAGTCAGAAATTTCAGCAGCTCAGAAATTCAGCTCACGTGGGGGCTGCAGCTGTGTGATCCTGGCTGCTGCCCTGTCAGAAGAGAACTGACAGGGTCTCTGCCCCAGAGTGCACTGGGCACCCTGCTGCAGGCAGCCCCAGACAGACGCCCGCTGGAGAAGGCCACAGCCAGCTCAAGTGACAGCAGATCTGGCCAGAAGCTCCCAGTCAGGAGGTCCTGCCCAGACCACACAGTACAGCCGCTCTGTGTGGTGGCCAGAGTGGCTATGTTCAAGCCTTTGGTCCCCAGAGAAGCCCAAATATGCTCCCCACTGGCCACAAAGAACCCCCTGCACAGAGCACGCCGCTCACACTGAGACTCAGAGCAGCACCTTAAGGCCTTTGCTGCAACTTGGAGCTGCACCTACGTCTTCTAAGGGGAGGTGACACGCTGGCCTGGGGTTCCGGCAGCACTCACGCTCCCTATGTGTTCTGAATTGCACACGTAGCTTTCCTCTTTACAGAGGCATATTTAGCTTCCTATAAAATGCCAAGATACCCCAACCCGCTACTGTAATTACAAAACTAGCCGCAGAGGTCTGCTCAGCTCTGCAGAGACCACACAGGAGCCACGCAGTGGTGGGTGGAGCAGAATCTGGGGCCTGGGGCAGCTTCAGTCTGCAGGCCCTGGCCTCCTCAGTGACACATGGGGACTTAGGGCACTGGCAGGGGAGCATGGTCCTGCAGACCCACCCATCCGGGACTCTGAGGGCCAGAAAGACCATTATCCAATGGGCCAGGGTAGGGGCTAGGACTACACTTCTTTACTGAAGCTATTTTCAACTATGGCACCTATAGTGAGAAAAGACATTCACAGCTCATCAGTCCGATTTTACCTCTCCCGCAGAAAACCAGGGTCCTAAGGACCGCAACCTACCCGTCCCAGTGGCTGATTTTCATGGCAACCAGGTGGTCGATCATTGGCTGGGTATACTCGGAGAAGCTGGCAATGGACACGCTGAAAGAGACCAGACCAAGGCATGAGGATGTGGGGTGAGGGAGCCCTCACAGGCTACATGTGAGGACATGCAATAGAGCAAACACCTGTGGAGGCAGATAGGCTATTTCCTCTAAACTAAGACATCTACCAGATGATCCGCCATTCCCATCCTACACAGCTGAAAGAAAGGAAAGGGCTTCTCCACACGTACCAAGCACAGGCAGCTGTGTGCCCAGGCACCGCAGAGGGGACGCCTGCACCCCCGGGCAGCTGCCACCATGCAAGGCCTCAGCCTCCACAGCCAAAATCCAGTGTGTACTATTTTATTCCCTTTCATACAAAATTCTAAAGCATTCAAGATAAAGGATTTATGTGATATGAAGAAGAACCAGAGTATTCTAAAGCATACGAACAGCAGAAGCAGGTCACTAGGAGTCCATGGGTGACGGCATGTTTACCACCCTAGTGGTCACTGAGCCTCCACGGGCACGGACCTGTGGTAACCTAGCAGACCACACGCTTTCTGTGCAGGGCATGTGGGAGCAATTATGCCTCAGGAAAGCTGCTGAAAGCAGTAAGGAGATAGAGGCCTCACACTGGAAAGAGAGACCTTGGCTTACACAAAAATAACAAGGAACTTGCACATAAATACATATGGAAGATAAACCCAAATGAAAAACTTGCCTAGATATTTATAGAAACACCATAAAAGACAAACACAAAGCTGAGACGCTTAGGAAGTCCAGCCAGCCCTCAGCAGGGAGTGAGGGAGCCCCTGTGTCCACCATAGCCAAAAGCTTGAGACAGTGACAGGGCCAGAGTCCGGAGACTAAGGAGTTCAAACTGCACACACCATCAGCTTGGCAGTCTCTGACACAGTTAACTTGCCGACAATCCCTTTTAAGTCTTTACCTATATGAAATGAAAACACACCCCCTCATAAAGACTTCTACGTCAATTTTCATAAAAGGTAAAAATTTAGAAAAGCCTAGCTACCAACCAACAGCTGAGTTACAAGGTCACAGACAGCACACTCCACAGCAACAAACAGGCCACTTCACAGCACAATGGGTCATCAGCCACTGCTGGGGCAGAAGCATTCGGATCTCAAAAGAGCATGCATTCCCTGACTACACTTCTAGGACCCAGAGAGCAGGCAGAGGAGGCGGTCAGTGCTGGGTAGGTAAGCTGCAAGCTAAGATCCCCAGGCAGGCCCAGGCCCAGGCCCAGGCCCGGGTATGCACCGAGCCACACAACACCCAGCTCACGAGGTAGAGCACAAACAGTGCCCGAAAGTGTAAGTTCGTAGGCAGCACGGTGATGGAGTGCCTGCCAAACACGTACCAGGCTGCAGAAAAATAAAGTTACATCTCTTGAGAATAATATGGGAGAGCTTGAAAATTAACCTCCAAGTGGGTGGGCTTTCCAAACCACGACTGAAACCCAGAGCCATGAAGGACGCTGACAGATTCAAATACAAACTCCCAAAGAAAAACATCTGCCAGGGAAGACACACTGAAAAAGCAAAGCAAAGCAAATAGCAAACCCAGGAAAAGTATCTGCAATGGCCCTGTCCTAGATTCTTTAAAAGACACAGGGGTCTTCCAAACCAACACAGACATCATGGTCTCAAGCAAGGTCCTCGCAAGCAGCTCACACCACCTTGCCTCTGAAGCAGCTGACAGCCACCTTCCTGCAGGAAGGGACAGCAGGGGCTGCCTATCTACCCCGCGGCCACCGGCCAGGGACTAGGAGGGCCTGGGGCAGCCTCTGTGGACAGCGATCACATACACTAGGAAATACAAAGCCCAAGCTCCCGCTGGTCAGAATGCCAATGGTGGGTGACCCTTTCAGACATAAATAAACACACTGCATACTGTCTAGAAAAGACTGGATGGAGCCCACTGCCCCAAGGGGCTACCGAGAGCGTCTCACCTGGATGTGCACAGGACAGGCTCCTAGATGCAGGCAGAGAAAACACAAACTCAAGTTCTCCTGAGCAGAATGTGATGCTCCAGAATAGGACACTGGGACAGGGCTGGAGACACGGAGGAGACCAATGTGGCCTTTCTCAGCAAGCTATCAGTGTCCATGTCACCAAAAAACCAGGCCATACAGCACCACACAATTCATCTGCTCAACTGACAAGGCCTGGAGCATATGGCAAGGTACAAGACCCAGAGGAAAAGGCAGGTGACCGCAGCCACGCAGCAGGAGGCAGGTGGACACCAGGCCACTTGAGAGCGGTGGGGACCTAGCCGCTGGTGCCCTGGCCCTAGCTCCACCTGCAACAGCCCTGACCTGAGCAAAGTCCTACTTGCTGCCAACACACAAGGTCCTGTGAATGAAACAAGGAGTGTCCACTAGAGGGCGGGGACATGCAGGCACAAGTGCAGACATGGAGACTGTTAGGAGTAAAGGGGGACACAGTATGACATGGGTGCGACACCATAGGTCCTGGTGAGAGGCCCGACCCTCCACTACAAAGCCAACAACTGGGCTTCTGCTGGTAGCTGTCGTGTCCTCTCCAACGTCTCCCCGCTGTCTTCTCACCACTTTTGCAGGTACTCAGGGCTAATCCTCTGGGCCAGTGGCCAAGGCATCCCTTTCCAAGGCACTGAGCTGCCTATATGACTTCTGAGGAGTGGCCAAAGACCATATCTAACCAGTCAGAGAAGGAGCAGGGCCCAGTACTGATAGCCCCTCAAGCACCCAAACTCCAACAGACCACAATCAACACAACCGTCCCTCCCGGGGATCCTCCAGAGCAGCAGCAGCCAGTTTTAGTCATACCATTTCCACTGAAATGAGGAGCTGTCAACCAAGAAGCTGTTTCTCCCAGAGTTCAGTCGAACTGCGGCTCTTAGCTCTTCACTCCCCACCACCAAGTCTTCAGGGTACTCATGGACTCAGGAAACTAATGTTTCATGGCAAAGGGATGAGGCCAAACAGCTCCCTGAAAGAAGGACACTCTCTACGCAGATCACATGGTGGTCACTTTACTGCAGACTCGGCCAGACCCACCTCACACCGAAATGGACATCCACAATGGGTGATTTTAGTATACATGAGCTACCTATAGTGAAATGTATATAAAAGCAAAGCCTTTTTTAAAAAGGTTTTTGTACAGAAGCATATAGGACACAGAAAAGACAAGGAGAAGACACTGCCCAGCATCTGAGAGGAACTGTGTCCGGAAGCCAGAAGGTCCCCAAATGCTAAGAAAACCAGCAGCCCACGAGACACACAGACAAGAGACTGCCAGTACCTCTTCTCACACCCAAGCATGGCGCGAAGGACAGATGGGCCTCACCATACACGCTGGCCTGGACCACGCCCATCACAAGGGATCGCCCGCAGCAGGACAGACAGCATCCAACACCAGCCCAGGGCATGGACTACTCCCACACGGGTGCAGCAAGTGGGTGGGACAAGCACAGCGGACAGAAAACGCCATCTTCACAAACCTGTATGCCCAGGAACATGAACAGCAGCATGGATGGGGACAGGGACAGCCCTCTGCTGCCTGCACCACGGTGACAGGTCTGTGTTCATGGAGATTTATCAACATGTACACGCTGCACCTGCACATGCTGCATCACCACCAGCACCCGGCAAGGGCGAGGCCAGTGATGTGGTGCGGACAACTGCAGGAGTCTCCTGGGGTCTCCCTGAGGGCCTCCAGTAGGTGTCAACTCTGGTCCAAGTAGCAGAGTACCTCTTTTCCAAAAGCCCCACTGCTCTAGCAGCCTGGCTCTGTGCCCGAGGGAGCTACACAGAGCCCCCAATCTGCGCACGGGCAGAGCAGCATGCCAGCCTCTCCAGCCCCACTGGGCAGCTCTTCCCCCCCTCCCCCTGCATGGCACAGCTCAACTGCCTGATGAGCCCCTGCCTGGTGGGCCCAGTCACCCTCCTCTGTCTCCAGTCAGCGAAACAGCCCTGATCCCACTGGTTTCAGATACACTCTTTTTTTTTTTTTTTTAATTATTTATTTATTTATTTTAACATTTATTTAGTGTGTGTGTGTGTGTGTGTGTGTGTGTGTGGCCAGCTCAGCCCACCAGGGGGCGCGGCTGGCTGGCATGTGGTGCTGGGGGATCGAACCGCGGTCCCTGTGCTTTGCCAAAGCTTGTTCCAAGTAGGTGCTTTAGACCACTGAGCCATCTCTCCAGCCCCGATCCCACTGGTTTCCTCGGCAGCTGTCCTCTGTGAGCCATGTGTCCTCCTGCCACTCTCACCCAGGCCTAGGCATGCAACAAGACCACAGGCAGAGGGGTCCCAGTCAAGAAACCCATGGGGGATCACACAGGCCTGTGCCTCGCGACGGTGCAGAACCCACTGGGAAAGAACAGCCAGAAAGAAACAGACCACCTTTCCAAGCTGCCAGCTACTTCAGCAAGAAGCCTGGGGAAAGGGTGGCCTCTCCATGCACAGCAGACAGCCAACAGCCAAAGAAACAGAAGGAGAGAGGAAAGACCTGATGGGCAGTAGGACACAAACACTACGGGAGACAAGAAGGGGTGATCTGGCCAGTGTCCTCCTGAGAAAGGACCAGGCATGCAGTTTTTAAAAATTAATCAAAGCTAGTTACGGAGAAATGTCCTTTCTGCAGTCTACACAGCGAGGCTGTAGAACCTAGCTTCGGGACAGTAGATGGTCAGGAACTTTGATAAATGTGCCAGGCATGTTTCTCCTAATTTGAGGGAATGCAGCACTTTGTAACATCATGCCCCTTTTGCTGACGTGAGTGCTGCAATGGGGTAACAAGGCAAGGGAAGAAATTTTCCCAGTCCTTAGGTCACGTAGAATGGGACATCACAGAATTTGCTCCTCAGCCTTATTCCTCCACCTGATTTCTCAAATACCTCTCTCTTAACTCATCTGATAAACAATGTGGCCACACAACTTCAACTTTGTTTTTATTTTAACATTTTATTGTGTGTGTGTGTGTGTGTGTGTGTGTGTGTGGCCAGCTCAGCCCACCAGGGGGCACGGCTGGCTGGCATGTGGTGCTGGAGGATTGAACCGCGGTCCCTGTGCTTTTGCCAAGCTTGTTCCAAGTAGGTGCTTTAGACCACTGAGCCATCTCTCCAGCCCCAACAACTTCAACTTTGAAACACTTTTCTTTATTGCAACAGAAAGAGAAACAGGAGAAACTGTCTGGTCCAGATCTGCTGAGCAGGAGAAGACAGCAGCATGCCTCACATAGCGCCTCACCCCTGACAGGAAGGCAGCAAGCGGCAAAGGAATCACAGGCTCAGCGCACGCTCCTCCAGGTTGCCTCCAGCCAACCTTCCACCTCCACACATCCACTGTATTTACACTCATCCCAAGATGAACAGAGAAAATGGTCAAAATTAAATTTTGACATCTAACATGAAAGAGAATATTGTGTTTTTATGGCACATACTAAAATCTCACCTTATAACAAGGAAACAGTTAGCGGTGTTGCCAACTGCAAAGTAGTCTGCTGTGGTCACGATATCGATTCCATGAGGGAAGGTACCCTGGTGAAATTAAAGAAAGAAGGTGAGAGATAATTTGACTAAGTAAAGGCATCCCAAAAGCCAGGGACCACACACCCACACTCAGGTCAGGTCAGGCACTGCTCAATCATCTAAGGCAGTCCATATGAATTACAGTTCAAATGATTTTAAAATGTCAGCTTCAAAATGTTGTAAAAGATCGTTCTTTTTAAAGACACCAGATTTCGGCAGTGTGGATGTGACTGATCTCAGTGTGCACGTGATCCCAGTGAACACAGAGGCCTCGCTGGGCTCAGTCCAGAGCAGGCTGGCCATGGCGGGCCTCTGCACAAGGCAAGTGCCTCGTGGGCATGACACCCAGACCACAGCTCAACCTTGCCCTGCCAAGAATGGCAAGGGAGTGATAGAAGCAGCTGATCCAGCTGGCACCAGCAGCAATGGGGGCAGCACGCAGTGGGGGCAGGGACAGTGGCTGGGGCCACCAGTGTGGGGACAGGCCAGTGCTGCCACACTCCCTGCAGGACTCGAGAGTCTGTGCATTACTATTGACAGCCTTGACTGGTAAAAATATTTGAAAAATTTAGAAATGATATGAATGACTTTAAGAAAACAGTAACACGAAAAGCTATATCCTGACATAGCCTCCAGCTACCAACTACAATAGGACAGAAAGGCCTCAGAGAGTGTCTCAGGCATGGCCTAGGTGAGCTAATCACACGGACCCTCTGAGCCCAGTGGGGACAGCAAGAGCTCCTCCCAGGGAGCCCCACTGGCCACTGCCCCACTTTGGCTGGACAAGTGGGAAGGATGCAGCTGGCTCAGGCATCAGGACCAACATCACAGGAGACTTAGATAGAGAAGCTGGCCAATGCCGTGGGATGGCCTTGTCACTCCCCAGTTGTTTCAGTAACCCCTGCCACACATAGGTTTCAGACAGTGGCACAAAATCCAAGCACCTCACAGGCCAAGCCCAAGTGCTGCACAGCAAGAGTCTGCCCTCTCAGTTGCTCAACCCACAGAGGACATGGCCTTCATGACTTCCAGTTCTGTCCACCCTTCCAAGTGACTCTGCTGTCCTTGTGTGCATCGCTGTGGCCTTAATGATCCACCCTAAGCTGGATGCCTTCCCTGGAAGGCCTTCATGGCTCTGGGAGGTACAGCATGGGAGGTGGCAGCATGCTCCAGGTTGCTCCACAGTGTCTGGTCAAGTATAGACACTGGCCAGCCACATTTATAACAGAACAAAGCACAAGATACCCAGCAAATTCCCCAGTCCAAGGTCGCCTGCTACCCTCAAAGGTTGAAGGGAACTCTCCTCCTTGTGGTGTTGGCCAGGATACCACCAAGTGGGCCCCATATCTCCTTCAAATCCCAGGAGTGGGACTTAGTCCTGGGGGGTCCCTCACAATCAGGATACCTGGAGAGAGGGCATCCAGGCCACAGGGAGCTCCCCGCTCTCCTGCACCCACCCTGCAGGGGCTCACTAGGCTGGAACTCAAAAGAGCACAAGCAGGATACAGAAAGTCACCCCAGCAAAGGCAGGTGCCATGGGCCCTGCAAGACCTAAGAGGCCTGCTTGTGTGGGAAGGCAGAGCAGCAGGATAGAAGAAGAACCCATATACAATCCTCCTGCTATGACACTACAGTTCAAGCAGAAAGATGGCTAAGGACTGGTGAGATAGCTCAGTGGCATAAGCACTTGTCAGGCAAGCACAAGGTCCTGGGTTTGATTCCTGGGGAAAGAAAGGAAGAAAGGAAATGAAGGGGAGGGAAGGGGAATGTTGGGGGGGAGGGAAGGGGGAGGGGAAGAAGATAGATAGATGGATGGATGGATGGATGGATGGATGGATGGATGATGAAGGATGGCTGGCTGAGCCGTGCCTGGCTCCTGCTGGCCAGGGCCTCCAGGAAAGATCTGTTCTCAGCCCCTATCCTATCACACCCCAAATTCCAGGTCATTCTGCCACCTGCTGAGTTTGAAAATCACTGGTTTTGGGTGCCACCCCCAGGAAAATAAACTGACACCAAAGCCCATGAAGGCTGAGGAGAAATGAATGCTACCCTGTGGCCTGGCATCTGCTTATTAGCCAGCTGTGGCATCCCAGCAGACAACCAGCAACCCCAGACTGCTTCCTACCCATGCCAGCCAAAGACCCCGAACAAGAGACTTCAGCAGCCCCTGCATCCCCACATTCCACACCCAGCAACACCTATCTGGACCTTGGCTGTAATCCGAGGCTGCCCACTTACATACCATGCGCCACACAGAGGCCACTGTCTGCACACCACTTGCTTTTTCTGGCACCTACACCCTGCCCAGAGGCCACCCTTGACCCACTTCTTCCCGCAGTGTGAGCATCAGCCTAGGGCGCTTCAGGCTGCTCAGTCTCCCCCAGGACATCCACCTATCCTCTCCTTACCTAGAATGTACCTCAGCCTGACTTCCCTCCCACCTGCATACAGCCGGGTCCTCCACTTTCCTCAGGTAGTGGCACTGTGAGCCCTTAGAATTGGATACACAATCACCCTGTCCAACCCTCCTCACAGGGTTTCTAGGAGGGATCCTACTCCCCATCTAGGTCCATCCTTGCAGCTTCTATACAACCCAGACCTGGTCAATCCAGTCTCTTGTCTGTTCTCAGGCCGGACCTCACCACACCAAGGCCTGGACAAACAGACCACATGTCCCAGTGAGTCAATGTCTCATCACATGGAGGCCTGTATCCAGTTCCTGCGTGTGCAGGTCCCAGGGTCACAGGACACAGCTCTGATGCTGGTGAGCATGGAAGTGTCATAGGGCCCAGGCTCCCAGAAGGCAAGGCCAAGGCTGATACCATGTGGGCTGGGAAGGGGCCAGGCCTCCTCTGCCGTGCTAGGGTACCTGCCACATGGCAGCCCCAGGGATGCGTAAGAAGACTCCAGACCTGCATGAAGTACCCAGCTGTGGAGATCCTGGAGCAGGTGAGTCAGTGTCTAGAGCTCTCCAGCGGGCTCTGGGCTTGAGGCTGTGCTTCTTAGCTACCCCTGAGGTGAATTCTTCACTATATCCAACAGTGTAACACACCAGGTTCACAGCTTTCAAGATCCTACCTCCAAAGCTACAGGAAGTTTCAGGAAGCAAGGTTTACAAAGCAGCCATACCTGTCTCCCCACATTCTCCTGGAAGGCAGCCTGAGGAGAGAAAGAACAAAGAGAGCAGGTGAGTGAGGTTTACTTCTATGAACACACAGACAGATTCAAAACAAACACAGAGCAGTGCAAATGACCCATGGCTTCATTTTCTATGTGAAGAGCCTTCATTGTTGGCTGCACAGGGCCCCTATGGTCCTTTGTCACTGTCTTTGCATCCTGGTGTCCTTTAACATCATGATTTAAGAATCCAATTTATAAAATTAGACATCAAAAAAAGTAGACTTTGACTGAGAATGCAGCTTTTTGCCCTAGAGTCCAGGATAAGGCCCCAGAGCCCAACAAAGAAAGAGCCAAACAGGTGGGTTAAGTAAAAGCTAACCATGCACAAGGCTGTCCCTAGGGAATTTTGTGGCCACTACTTGCAACAGACCCCTTGTGGCTACCTTGTGGGCACTGCCCCAGTCCCACCAGCCTCTCCCACCAGCTCCCTGGGAGCCAAGTTGTACATACTAGGTGCTGGGAGGGGCTGCAAAAACCTTATCTGGCTGGAATGGAGGTGCACACTGATAATACTAGGGCTCTGGAAGATGGAGGCAAGAGAATTACTTTTGAGATCTTGCCTCAAAAATTTTTTAAGGGGCCGGGGAGATGGCTCAGTGGAATAAGCACTTCCCTGGCAAGTACAAGGGCCTGAGTTCAATCCCCGGTTCCGCAAAAAAAGAAAAAATTTAAGTTGGGAATATAGATCAATATTAGAAGTCTTATGTTCAATTCCAATACCACCAAAAAAAACCTTGAATAAAAATAAAAAAAAAAAAAATTGGGCCAGCAAGATAGTTCAGCAGACTAAGCACCCACTTAGGCAAGCACAGGGACCGGGGTTGGATCCCCAGCACCACATGTGCTACTGGCCCTGCCATCAGGCGCACTGAGCCAACCACCGAGATCAGGCGCGGTGGCACATGCCTGTAATCCCAGCACTGGGGAGGCTGAAAATAGGAGGATCACAATTAGTCCAAGGTGCGTAATGAAACCCTGTACCAGATACATAAGAAAGAACGAAAGAAAGGAAATGTAAAGGCATGATCTTAAAGAACACTAAAAACTAAATTTAGGTTTCATGGTAAATCCTCTTCACCTCCTGGGTGGCCGCTTCCCTTTTCAACTTGCCACACACAGGTGAAGCTCCAGGCATGGCAGGAGTTGACTGAGTGACAGCAAGACCTCACTTCCTATCTGTCACCACATAGGACTGACTCCCTCAAAGCAGCCAGAGCTGAGTCCTCAGCTGGGGCTGGGAACAGGCACAGACACAGGGCCTCACACGGAGCTAAGCAGAGCTGCACATGTGTCCAACAAGTGCAAGAACTGCACACAGGGCCCCAGGGCCACACTCGAGGAGGCCAGGAGAGACCCCCTGCCTGGTCAGCCACTCCAGTGAGGCCAGGAGAGACCCCCTGCCCGGTCAGCCACCCAGCACAGGCAGGCTTCCTGAGCAGTAGAGGACACACAGAATGTCAAGAAGCCAAGCCCACAGCCCCACACAATCAAAGTACTCTCAACAGTGTGAGGCTATCCTCAGAGGGGGCCTCCGGATGAGGCAGAAACACCAGGGGGCATCCTATATACTCTTTTTTAAAACAGGGTCTCACTATGTAGTCAGGATGGCCTTGGACATGTTTATGTAGCCCACGCTGGACTCCAACTCAGTGATCCTCTTGCCTCAGCCTCCCAAGAGCTGGGATTACAGGCATGCACCACCACACCTGCCCATACTTTCTAAATTGGGAAGAGTGAGACTTCATATTTACTGATTACCATTTTGTAATTTTTTTTTCCCAGTACCGGGAACTCAGGACCCTGGCAAGCGCTTATTCTACTGAGCTATCTCCCCAGGCCCATTTTGTAAATTTTATAAAAAACATTTAAGGAAAAAAAAAAAAAAACCAAAGCACTTTGCAAAACAGCCAACAGAGTAATATTTAAGCACACATTTACTATTCTGGTAGCATCATCTGAAAGATAAAGAATAACAGGAAAAGCCCAAGTCCCAGAGCAGCAAAACAATCTTGGAGAGGAAAGGGGTTGAAGCGCGCCCTGGACAAGGAACCTGGCCGCACTGGCAGCAACGGTGAGGGTGTGGGCCGAGCAGCTGGATGCAGCGCAGGACTCAACCAGGACAGGTGCATCCTCAGCCTCGACATGGGCAGCACAACCTGAAGAAACCTGAACTCTGCTCTGTGGGGGACTGACCCACAGCTTGAAGGATTTGCAATCCACACAGCCAGGAAAGGTTCCTGGAACATGGAATGAACTCAGTGCTCAACAGTAAAAACAAATGACCCAACCAGAAAATGGGCAAAACACTTAAACAGAAACTTCTGACTAGAGAGAATAAGCAACAGCAGGTCACAACAGCAGGGAGGCTCACGTCATCACCACCAGAGAAACCTAAGTCAGTCCCCATGCTGCCAGTACCAAGGCTTAAGCCAAGCACAGTGACCACATCCAGTGCTGTGAGAATGGAGGCTGGATGCAGCCCACCAACCGTGCTCCTGGCCTTCCACGAAGAGAAGTCATGTCCACATCAGGCCTGCACACAGATGTCTACCAGATTTATTTTCTTTTTCTCCACCCCTTCCCATTCCCAAGGACTGGGGATTGTATGGAGTGGCTTCACAATGAGTATTATCCTGTCCTTTTTATTTTTCATTTTGAGACAGGGTCTCACCAAGTTCTCCAGGCTAAACCCAAATTTGTAATCTCCTACTTTAGCCTCCCAGTGTGCTGGGATTACAATACACCAAAGCTCCATTCTTAACAGGCCCGAGCCAGCAGCAACCAAGACAACCAGGAAGCATGTGCCTCAACAGCCAAACCAACCATGGTACAGCCAGAGACGGGACCAAAGACTGCAGTGCTGGACAAACCTCAGGGATACATGTCCAATAAAAAGCCAGAACTCAAAGCTCACGTGCCAGAGATAGCACTTGGATTATTCTTGGAACTAGAGTGTAACAGAGCTGGAGCAAACAGTGGTTGCCAGTGGCTGGGAAAGAGACAGCCGAGGTGAAAAAGGCCAAAGTGAGGATGCTCTAGAGTCTGCCTGTTCTGTGCCTTGACTGCAGGAGACAGGAGACTGGACATGTGCATGTGACTGAGCAAAGGGCCTCTTCTGCCTGGCGCCCACCAAAGCCCAAAGAGACTTGAACCTCACTACTCATGCAGCGCAGCCCCCAAGCAGGTGGCGGGGCAGAAGGATGTGTCCAGCACCTCTCTGAGGTCACCACAAAATTGTCAAGGCTCCTTTGTTTGAGTCTACCCCAATGCCCTCAGCACTCTGGAGACCCAGCTTCCATACACAAGCCAAAGAGCAAGAAGGCCCCTCTGGTGAGGCCTACCCAGTATGGCCAGGTGGATGCAGCAGAGCGCAGCTTGGCCATCGATCATCATAAAGGTTCAAGCCCACCACCCACCTTTGGTCTGTCCTGCCTCCCGGTGCCTGTGTTCCATCCTGGGGAACCTGTCCCACCCCCACGGGCTGTTTACTGACATGACAGATGCACAAGACTCACTGTCCTCTCCTCCATGGGACTCAGGCCATTCACCTCTGTCCCCTGACTCGGATTTCTGGGCCACACTGGGAGAAGGGGCAGGGAGTACTGCTCAGTCCTGACCTGTCCTCCCAGGAGATCCAAGGGAATGAACTTCTGGCTCTGCTAAAATGCCTACTCTCCTCACCCTGGCCCCAGAACCCCACGTGAGACACCGAGGCCCTCACCCCTGACAGGGTCAGTCAGGGCCAGCCACACCTCCAGGAGAAAGAGCATGTGAAAACGTGAATATTGGTAACTCATTCGGGACCCATCTGGCATTTCAGGAGCTATTCCTTTTTTGAATTCCTATCCCCCATTCCTTTTCCCCAATAAACTTTCCTATCATTTAAAAAAAAAAAAAAAGAGCTCAGTGGACTAAAGCACCTGCTTAGGCAGAGCGCAGCAGCTGGGGTTCGATCCCCTGAATGCTGTGCTGGGCCCGCCCCCGGGGCACACTGAGACCAGGCGTGGTGGCACGCACCTGGAGTCCCAGCACTTCGGAGGCTGAAAAACAGGAGAATCAGTACAAGTGCAATCTATGTAGTAAGACCCTGTACTAAATATAGGAGGGAAGAGCGAAAGGGAGAGAGGGAGAGAGGGAGAGAGGGAGAGAGGGAGAGAGGGACAGAAGGACAGAGGGACAGAGGGACAGAGGGACAGAGAGAGAGAATGAAAACACTTACTGAAGCAGCTCTCCTGCAGTTCACATTCCGGTCAAATACTGCTGCGATGACCAGGGCACTGTGGAAAGAGAACAAGGCGGATTAAAGGGAACCCAAGGTAAGGCAGGCCACAGGACGCCAGGGGGCCCCTCTCCCTCTGTTCATTCATAACCTGCCTGGCTACCTGATATTATACACACACACACACACACACACACACACACACACACAGAGCAGGCACCCTGAGGTGGCCTACCGGTCAAGGTAGGCCAGCCCCAGGTCTACTGAAAGCCACAGGAGGGCAGAGCCCAGCCACATGACTAACCCCAGGCTCAAGGGCAACAGCTGCCTACACCTTCCACAGCATGAGCTTCACACAGTGGACAGATACACAGCCACAGACAGCCAGCACACAGCTGCCAAAGCACCCCCAACTTATGGGTCAACAATAAATGCCCTCATGAGAGATGAGGAAGCAAACAGGCTTCAGGGTGGAGCGCCTTTGAGTCCTGCAAGCATTATGAGAAAGGGATGCATGTGCAAAAGATACATGCATATAAAGACACATGGGGATCCACACACACATGTGCACCAGACATATATGCACAGGGGCACAAACATGTTCACATGCATCCACACAGCCACACAGGCATGCACAGGCACACTGGTTCCATCTCCCCTTGTGATAACCACGGACCACCAGCAAGAGGTCATGCCAGACACAGTGCCTTGACCTCCGACTGAAATTGTGATGCAAAATAAATTTTTTTTTGAAAAGTAACCTGCTCCAGTGTTTGTCAGAGTAGCAACACAACAAAAGAAAAAAAACAAACAAAACAAATATGTACATATACTGGAGTGACCAGGAAACACTTCTCAAGAACAGAAGGCAGCTGCAGTCGGCCCTCACCACCACCTAGGGAGAATGGAGCCTTTCTGAACCCACTTTGGTGAAGTCCCCCATTAGGAGCTCAAACATAATCACTAGGAGTGACTCAGAGGTCCCCACTCCCCACATTTCTCCTTTTCATGCCCAGCCATCCAGCTGAGCCCCTCCAGGTGTGATCTCAGGGAATAGAGAGGGGGAACTACACAGGGAGCTTCATGGATGTCAGAGAGAGGAATAGAAAATCACGCCACACAGCCCACGCCACACAAGACAGCTACGAGTAGGATGCAAGAGGATGGATGCCCAGTATTGGGTCTAACTTAGAAGATCCCCAGGGCACATATGGTACAGGCTTCCTCATGTATGCCATGTTAGGGAGCTGGGGGAGCCCCCAGGGCCTAATGGAGGGAGCAAGGCACTGAGGAGAGTGAGCCCAGACACTCTCGCCCTGTGAGATGAACAGGCCTTCTCCACTACTGCTCCTATGCTGACATAGGTCCAAAGCAACGAGCCAACTACCCACAGATTAAACTCTGGAACCACAAGGCAGGGCTGGGGAGCAGTTCAGTGGGGCACGCTTGCCCAGCATGCATGCAGCCTTGAGTTCCATCCCCAGGATGGCGGGAGGAGTACTGTAAGTCCAAATAAACTTATTCTCACACACTGATCACTCCAGGTGTCCTATCAGTGACAGAAGCTGGCTGGCATGCTCAAGCAACAGGCCAAAGTCATAGGGGGAAGCAGGGATTTGGGGGACCTCCAGCACGGTCAAGATTAGAGGACAGTCACCTTCCAGTGGACCCCTGGCAACTCCAAGTGACCAAGGTCCTCCACCCAGTGCTGGTGGAGGCCATGTCCCCAATATGGCACACAAGAAGGCATGGCCCTATACCACTGCCTCTAATGCCCACCCTGGTCATTCTGCAGGTCTGCCAAGGTGTCACCACCAGGACAGACAGCAGACTGTGGATGGCTTGCAGCCTCTAACAAATGTGGGTTGGGCAAGAAAGAATATCTGGAATTAAACAGTGAGACTAGCTTCATAACTCTGAATACACTAAATACCACACCACTTGACACTTTAAAAGGTGAGTTTTGTGGTATATGAATTGCATCACAATAAAACTGTCACTTTTTAACAATGTCCCAAGGTCATTCAAGACAAAGGAATATGGAGGAGCCACCACAGTGAAGGGGACAAAGAAGATGCAGCTGAGTGCTTCTAGGGCCCTGGGAACACTGGACAGAGGAGAGAGGACACAGTGGGACACGTGCAGAACAGTGCACAGCTCACAGGGTGGGGAGTGTAGAAGGCCTCTAGCCTCCACAGCCACGGGCTTAATCAGATGCACAATGATTCAGTAAGAGGGGTTCTGCAGACCAGCTGCCTGACACTCGCGAGGGCCAGGGCAGTTCTCAGGATGCAGTGACTCACCCTCCCATCGCCAGGAGCCGCTGCTCACGGCCTTGGCACAGCTAGCCACAGAAAACTAGCTATTTCCTCTCTATAAACTCTTACTATACAACAAACGGTAGCCACAATGAGAAGGGAAAACCTCATTTGAAACTGCATTTTTCCTAGCACAAACGTCTAGCTTCTGTTTCAATTCCGCACAATGGCTTCTATGAACAGAATCTTAGATGTCACTAAAGCCAGACCTATATAAATGTGAGCTTCCAGTGACAGAGAGCTGCGCATTTGCTGTTGTTCACAAGTCTGGTGTTCTAAATACATTCGCAGAATCCACAAACCTAAGTATTATGCTTACATTCTAATGATAGCCTTGCTTTTTCAAATCCATAAAATTATGTGTTCTGTGGAAAGGAAATCAACTAAGAATTTCTGCTTTCATTCAACATCAACCAAGAAATGTGGGCTTCAGTAATCCCTGTGAAAGTTCACACTTCGCACGGAATTCCTGGAGTCTCCCATCCATTCCTCTGTCCTGATTATTATTTTATACTGGAACCTGAACCAGGGAGAGGACGAAGCAAATGAGAACTCCTAAATCACCTCTCACCCTGGCGAGGGCCTGAGGCAGCATCCTAGTCATCAGTCACTTTGACCACCCTTTGAAGGCAGGGGGCCACGGGACAGGGCCTCCGCCCCGTGCCTGCAGACTCCGGTCTCCGCCCAGGCAGGCTGGCAAGGGTCCAGCTCCAGCTGCAAAGCACACTGGGCCACTCGGAGAGCCAGGACCTAGCGGGCCCAGGGCCTCAGCCAAGGACAATGCAGCCAGGCAGGCTGAGCCCCTACTGTCTCCTGGGCGAGCCCCTGAGCATCGCCCCCTCCCTGAGGCTCTCCCCACGGCCTCAGCGCCTGCCACCTTTTTTACTAGGACTCTTTCAAGCAGTTCTGTGGCTGCACATGTGATCTGGGGGGAGCAGGGCTCCCTAGGTGGTGCCCAGCCATCCTGGGCTGTAAGGGGCCAGACACACACTCCCCTCCACACAGCTCTCCCTATGCTTGGCATGGAGATAAGGATCCCCCTCCCCGGGGCCAGTCCTCTAGCCACCAAGGCAGTCACTGCAGGACTAGCCCACTCACTCCGGCTTTGGGTCACCAGCCGTCCCACAGTGTCTGGATGCAGCCTGTCACTCAGAGAGGCACCGGGAACATGCTGCTAAGAACAGGCAGCTATCTGGGCAAAAAGACAGCAGGTGGCCTTGCTCTGACTCACAGTGGAGGTGCCCTCCATAGAGCCACACCTGAGAACTGAGGATGGTGTGCAGAGACCCGCAGAGCAGGAGCGCAGTGCAGACGACAAGCAGAGGGGACTGGACTGAGCAGGAAGCCGGCACACACACACTCACGAGTCAGTTTTTGCCTTTACAAGTAAACATCTCAAAACAGCTGCAGCCTCATCCACACATGTCACCAGACTTCATAGGACCAGGACAAACATAATGATGCCTGCGAACCACCACTTCCCATTACTGCAGGCTTCCAAGTTAACCCAGTATGACGAGTGTGCATCCACAGTTGCACCAGGGTTTTGGAGAGTATTTTGATTTGGACTCAATTTTTAAAAACTACTTTCACACGTAAAGATCAAAACTGGCTTGTCTAGAAATACTAGTACGTCTCAAATACAAATAGGTTTAACAATACTGGTTACATATATAAACAGGAACGCACCTCCCCAAACCGCGGCTGCTGAGGTGCTAGCCTCCACCGCCCCAGCAGGATGGCTGTGCCACGCAAGGGAGGTGAGGAAATGCCAGGCCAGCCGCAGGTCAGGCTGCTGGGGCAGGAGCTGCTCTGGGCATCTCCACAGCACAGGCCCAGGCCCCTCGAGTCCAGAGAAGGCTACACAGCTCCCCTCACTCCGGGAGGAACAGAGCTCACGAGGCTCAGCATTTCTTATTTGTGCAATATCCTGCAACACTCAAAAATAAACTCTGTTTTCACCTGAGAAAAATCATCCTGTTGTTCTGATTCTTTTTTTTTTTTTTTTTTCAGTGTTGAGGATGAACCCAGGATTTCACAAACACTGAGTAAATGTGTTTTTACTCCCAATCCTAACGTAAAAAACCTTTGACTACTAGACACTACTAATTCACTATCCATCCATCTTCTTACCAACTGAGAATCACATACTTCAAGTAAAATATGAGCCAAGCCCTGCCTTTGGTTGAATGTCCCCGGACCCTAAACGAGGCAGAGCCCTGGCCACGCAGGGACGTAGTACACAGCACTTCTGGGTCACAGCACGGTGGCCCACCATGAGGGCTGGCCTCTCTGGGCAGCACAAAGCTGTGCGGTGTCTCTCTCTGAGCCGGGCCTCAGAAGCCCAGGGAGAACAAGACATAGCTTTGAGCAATGCTTGCCATTTCCTGATTTTTCAGGACAATCTTGCCCTCGAGGAAGAGATCTCACTGAACCAATCCCCAGGCCCCTGCAGCCCACGCTGCCAGACCGGTTTGCCGTGGAGGCGAGAGTCAGGAGCTGCCCTGGGCAGGGGTGGGACCCCACGTCAACTGGGATTCGGCTTACCAAAGAGTTTCAGGTGAGGAAATCTCTGAAAAACAATGGTCAGAGCAAGCTGGCAACTGAGCACAGTCCTTTTCCATCTTTCCTGCAAATTAGCTTTTGATCACTGGCTGGAAGGAATTTTCTAGACGATGTACACCATTCACTGCGTTGTCCCAGTACACATCTCCGCTGCTGCATCCTAAACTTGCTCTCCAAGAAACCCCCGCTCTCCTGGAGTTGCCCCACCCCCAGCTGTCTGTGTACCAGGCTAAGGAAAGATCAGCTCTCAAAAGCAACCAACCCAACTTCAAAGTGTAAAAGGAAAAAAAAAAAAAAAAATCAGACTAAAAGACTCCTTAAGATAGATAATAGAAAACAGGGAGACTATCTTTTGCAAACCAGAACACGAAGCATTAGGGAAAGGAGGGGAAGGAGAGGGAGTACAAAGAACCAAGATGTGTTCTACACGTGTACCAAGTCCCCACAGTGCATATAACCAATCTGTACTACAAACACACTAATAAAAATAGTAAGTCAAAGAGGAACAATATAAAAATAATAAATTAAAAAGGAGCAATGTAAATTCACAATGAGGCAGGATGACAGTTAATCCAAATTTCTTCAGCAAGCAATCAGGGATGTGAGCCACTGTATCTTTCAGAACTTAGCACCCCCAGAAGTTTGTGGGAGCTTAGCAGCCCCAGGAGCTCGTGGCCTCCCAGCCACCTCTGGATGTTCCTATCAGATACTGCTATTTCAATTAGAAAAGTCCATTTTGGTCTCAACTGTTTACTTTTATAGGACACTCTGGAGAGTTTGTGAAAGTAAAGGTATCAAGATTTTATCCGGTGCCAGAATTAATGGGCTTAAAAAGCTGCTAATTAAAATGTGGTCACTCATGCTAAGGTGAGTGGGGCAGGCCTGCAGGCACACCCCAACCGATACTGGCTCAGGCTTGGCTGGGGCTCAGGCTCGCATTTGGGCGGGTGGCACAGGCTCCCGGGCAGGGAGGCCGGCAGAGTGCTCCCTGACTCACCTCCACCTCCCCCGCCACATGCCTGGAATCTGCATGGCCAGGGAAGGCAGGGCACCGCAGGTTCCCTTAAACCTGCCGAACCAGCTTGCAGTCTGTAGCAGGCACAGCCCCAAAGGACAGGGCTGACCTGCGCAGGTGGGCACAGGCCTAGCAGTAAGGGGCCTTCTTCAGCAGAAACTCGACAGAGAGCAGCACAGTTGGTGATCATGGGTTATGCCAAAGGCTGTTTAGATGGAGCGGTCATGGCAGCTAGGGCTTCACTGGGCCCGTGTGAGTTTCTATGGACAGAGGCAGGACATGGTCACACACTACTCACACTCCACATGTGGAAGTTACGGCGCTCCTAGAGAAGTGCAGCTTTCCTGAACTCTTGGGCACCTGGCTATACTGTTGGCTGCAGCCCAGCTTAACATGGCTTCCATGCCACCTACTAGGTCCCAACAGAAGCTGTACATCTTCCAAAGGATGCCGCAAGGAAGACTCAGTCCATACTGTGCCGATAGACCATCACCACCGTCACACTCACAAACACTCGCAAACAATGTCCCTCATGGGCCAAGGCCACATTTACCAGCCATTTCTCCCGAAGTCACTGGGGAGATCACACAGTGTCATGATATCAGTATAGGAGCTGAAGAAAGCATCCAGGCCCAGGAAATCCCTCCATGGGTCCGCTGCACCAGACACCCTTCGAGAATGGGGCCCAGGCTCACAGTGGCAGAGCCCTGGCCAGAGCAGACAGACTCCCTTGGCTCTCAGCCCCCTCTGCAGCAGCACCTGCCCCCATCAAAGTGCCCCAGAACCTAAGCCAAACACTACCAATCTAAGGGACTCTCACTGTTCTGAGACAGTTCACATAAACAGGAAAGCATTTTTCTTTTAATCCCTGGTTATGAGATCAGCTACCAAAGAATTGAAAAGCAAGACAAAGTGGCAGAAAAACACTTTCCCAAAACAGCACAGACAACTAAGCTTCCATCAGCAGGGCAGAGCAGCAATAGTTCAGCAGAGCTCATGAAAGACCACCTGCGGCCAGCCCAGCTGCAGGGGGAGGAGCTGGCCGCAAGGACAATGGCCAGAGGCACAATCACACCTGCTTTCCAATACTCCAGGTCTTGCTGACCTCAGAAAAGATGCTCTCCACAAGCAGCCCCAACATGGGCACCCTGTAGCCCTGTTGTACCCATCAAGGGTACACAAGCCGGGAAAGGACAGACACCTTCTCAGCTTCCTCAGAAGCATGTTATCTCCTAGGGCAGGGGCAGTACCCTTCTCCGAGGTATCTTCAATTGGAAGATGGCCCCAGCATAGCCCTGCAGGGACTACAGTGCACACAAGGCCCGCCTCTGACCCTGATAAACACAAGGTACAAAGAGATGCCTGAGAGAAGACAGCTCCTGTCACAGTACACTTGAACCCAGTGTGGTATGACCCCGTGGCCACTCACAGCTGTCCCACAGTGTAAGGGCAGCCAGATGGCAGGTAGCCACGAGCCTCATCTGAAGTACCATGGAGATTCTCAGCCAGGGAGGACCTAGGACAGCCACAGGGAACCCGAGGGCCCCAGGCAGCATCCTCCTGTTTGGTACGCCAAAACAGACAGTCCCTCATCCTTTTGGGCAGTGTGTGAAGGACTCAGCATGGCCACATACGACCCACAGCCTTGCATATGCTGAGCAAGACTCGCCACTGAGCCACACCACACACTAGCTATATGCCCAACCCTGTTATATATCTTATTTTTTGAGACAAAGTCTTGTTAAGTCGCCCAAATAGGGCTTAAACTTGCGATTCTCCTTCCTCAGCCGCCAGAATAGCTGTGATCACAGGTGGACACCTCGAGGCCTGGCTCAAGTCTACCTCTGAAACACTGTCACCTGGTTCCTTTTCCAAGTCACAGTTACCAGACAAACCTCTGTGTGTCGCACCATGAGGGAGGTTATACAGCTCCTCTGGGTCCCTGCTCAGCCCCTCAGAACTTTCTGCTTCAAGAAACTGAAGTCTCCTATCAGACTAGCACACAAAACTTCAAGAGACTCCTGTACTAAAACACCACTGTTTTGTATCTTTCCAAGTAAAAAATACCAACTCCTATCAGCTAGGCAGGGTGGCACAGGCTGAGACCTCTGCCAGGAACCCCTTCCCAGGAACCTGGCTTCCTCCCTTACGATTCTAACCAGAGCCCAGAACACCACAGCCCACACTGGAGACTAGGATCCCATTTTCCTGGTGACTCAGGAACCTGCCAGTGTGGCCTCTCTCCCCAGGGCACTCTGCTCTGCAGAGAGCTCCCCGAGGAGGCTGTGAACGACGCAGCACTCTGCAGACACCAGCAGCACACTGCCCTGCCCAACTCCAACACCCGTGTGTTCTCAACTCTCCAAGAGCAGCTGTGGATAGACCTTCCTCCCACCTGGTGCTTCCTGACTGTTTTCCAGGACCTGGGTCCACAGGGAGGAGCTGTCAGGACACTGCCTTCCACTGACCCCTGAAACCTGGACCCTATAAGTGCACTGCCCTCAAGATGACAAGCATGACCCAAAGGCTCACCTGGCAATGGCAGCCACAAAGGGTGATAGCTCCTGCGGGTCATAGGCACGTGCAAAGGCCCAGCACACGTAGCAGGCGGCATCCCTGACGTTGGCACCCACACTGCAGGCTCCTCGCTTCTCCTCATAGGTCACAGCCCTCAGGATCACAGCAACCACTGCAAAAGACATAGATAGTGAGGGCTGGCATGCCACAGTATAACATCAACAGCATCCTGTCTGCAGAAGCAAACCCCACAGGGAGGAGGGAAGCCTATCACTCAAAGCAGGTGACAGTCAGGGAAACAAACAGCAGTTCCTTCAGAAGGGCACCAGCTCCCTGCTGAGCTCCAAAAGCTGAAGCTGACCTGAGCATTAGGAAGGTGAAAACCACATGTGATGGGAGAAAGACCTGAGCTCTGTAGGTCCCCAGTGCCCACGGATAAGGCAGAAAGATCTAACCCTTGTCTCCTGACAGCAGCAGGGCCTCAACGGCCTCCAGGGAAAGAGGCCATGCACAGTGCACTGCAGCCTCAGGAGCTAGGACTCCGCTGCTCCATGAGCCTCACCATCTGTAATGCCTGCGACCATCACAGTGGTGTAAGGAACACTGCAGAAAGCTGTCTGGTCCTGTGAACACTGAAGTCACACCTGCGACTGCTGACAAGGATCGCAGCAGAGCCTGAGCCTGAGCCCTGTGAGTCCAGGAGTCCCTCTGGCCCCAGCGCCTCTGCAGTTACCTATTTTGTTTACTAGGAGTATCTGGGGAGGATCTGCTTGCTAGAAACATGCACATTAGTTAAAAATAAGATAAGCCAGGCGTAGTGGCACATCCCTGAATCCCGGCCCTCTAGAAGGCTGAGGCAGGAGGACTGAAACTTCAAACCCATTCTGGGTAACTTAGTGACCTTGCAGGAACCTGTCTCAAAATTTAATTATTATTATTTTTTTTAATGTATTTACGACAGGGTCTACAGGGTCTCACTACATAGATCAGACTCCCAGTGATTCTGTTTTCAGCCTCGCAAGTGCTGGAATTACAGGTACATGCCACCATGCCCAGTCTCAATCACTATCTCAGGGTGCCCCGGGGGCGGGGACCACACAGCAAGCCCGGGATTGAACCCTGGCCACTGCACTCTGCCTAAGCAGGCGCTTTACCAAAATTTAAATTTTTAAAGGGCAAAGGCCATAACATAGTGTGAAGACCATGGGTTTAATTACCAGTATTGGAGAAGATCAATTATACTTATTAAAGTACTTTGTAAATAAACCAATCTTCTTAAAAGTGACCATAGTAAGAAAAGGTTAAAAAATATTTTTTTAAAAAATCTTAAAAATATTTAATTCAAGGATAGAATCAATTTTTTTTAAAAAAGTCATAACAAGTAAAATTTTTTGAAAGACTAAGCTAAAAATTCCAGTTTATTGATTCAAATTACCCAACTACAACGCCATATTTAGAACACTAAATAGCCCACACTGACATTTAAAAACTATTAAAAATAAAAGCACAGCCAGGTGCTACGGCTCACACTGTAATCTTAGGTACTGGGGATTAGAAGGGTCATAAATTTGAGCCCAGGCTGAGCAGAATGGCAAGACCTTGTCTCAAAAATACAACATAAAATGGGGTAGAGGCGTAGCTCAGTACTTCCTGGGTTCAATCCCCAGTACTGAAAGAAAAAATAATTAAAAGTATGTGACCATTCTCACAGAGGCAATGGAGACACTTCTGTGTCCGCGTGCTAGAGCCACCTGGCAGAACTGCTCCTGTGTCAGCAAATGACTGACGACACAGGTCAGCACAAGCACCAGGAGAGGCCATAAGGGCGCCCCGCTGTCAGCACACATTCTGTCAGTGTCCTGGACATAGCAAGCTGCGGTGGCTACAGTCTGTGGAGGTCACCCCAGACCAATCCGGAGGGGGAGATAAGCCCCTAACAGCAGCCAGAGGATGCAGCTCAACAGCCAGCAGCAGACAGACACTGCCCAGCACACCCCACGAGCCTGCTCCACAGCACCAGCCTCGTGGCTGCTCAGACCCATCCTGAGAGACAGAACCCAGACAAAATTCACCAAAAGCAGGACCTCAAACAGTATATAGAACCTCCTTCTACCTTTCTGCTCTAAAGACTTTTACTCTATAAAATAGCACCCCAAATACTGATATGATTCAAGACAGCTTATTTTTACAAATACACAGTGATTATTTTTTTTAAAGCTTATAAATTTGCTTTTTATAAGTTTACTTAAAACTACACCAATGAACTCTCCCATGGAAAAGCCTCACAGACACTGTTACGTGCACTTCCACTAGGAGGGAGGCCCATGTCTGCACACAGGATGAGCCACAGGCCAGGGCCACACAGTGTTCTGAGCAAGCAAAGGAACCACACAGTTCCCACAGACGCCTAGGCCACCCAGCCTGATTCTGGCCTCCTCTTCACCCTGCTATGAACCCTAGCAAGGCCCAGCCCCCTGCATAGTCTCTCTCATCCCAGCACACCTCAGTCCCTCACAGACATCCAGGGGACTACCCAGGGGGTCAGAGAGCAAGTCAATCTCCTGTGTACACTCTGAACTGTCACACCACGGCTGCTGTCCCTGATTTCTCCACATCCTAGTCCAGCAACCACATTGCACCCTGTCCTTCCTGCCTAATCCAAGCCCAGAAGGCACCGTGTGACCATACAAACCAGCTTACCACCTCCCTCGGAGAGTGCCAATCCCACCCCGCCCAACGCCACCCAACTCCCACAGCAGAGTGGACACTGGGCCTTCCCACAGGGGAGGAAGCCACAGAGCAGGGGGACTGCCTGTGGCCCCTGTAAATGCTTCACACCCACCTCGTCCACACAGAGCACCTCACTGGGTTCACACAAGCTTTAAAAAAAGCTAACCCAATGAAACTTCAACAGCCACATCTAACCAAGACCTCACCTAGAGCTGAAAAGAGTCTGTAAGGCTGGCAAGCCATGCACAACCCCACCCGGAGAAATGCAGCTGGCATGGAATTACTCCCAGTGTGCTACTGTCACTCAAACTCACTCAGTGCCCGAGCAATGTCAACATTAATCGGTAGTGGCGATGGGAAGGCAGGGCCCCACGGTGCAGCTTCTGCTGGCCTGACTTCCTGGACTCCCTCATGGGACTGCCCAGATGCTCTAGGCAAGGCCAGTCGGACAGTCCATGGCCTCAGGGAAACCTGGATGCCCTCTCCAAGTGTCAAT
Source organism: Octodon degus (assembly GCF_000260255.1). Lineage (NCBI taxonomy): Eukaryota > Metazoa > Chordata > Mammalia > Rodentia > Octodontidae > Octodon > Octodon degus. The sequence continues at coordinate 5,615,576 of NW_004524688.1, forward strand.
TACTGTTCCACAGGACAAAATCAATTTCTGAGCAGAGTACTATAAGAGGCAGCACCAGCAGTCCCAACCCCTCCACACAGGTCCTACAGCAGCTCCCCAAGGAAGCTGCTCAGCGTCCCCCAAGAGGACCCTGTGCAGCACTGTGCAGCCCAGCAGGGAGGCCAGGCTCTGCTCCCAGGCTGAAAGGACATCGTTCTGCAAAACACCCTTTGCACGACCGAGGGAGGCAAACCAGCCATGAGAATCAAAAATGTCAGGTCTGTATCTGCTCATGGCTCCTGTCTAAATAGGTACATACTCTCAGGGTTGGGAAGACCCAGCTGCAGGAGTCCACCCAGTCTACATCTCTGCCTGGAGGGATCCACCCTGTGCAGGGGTGCAGAAGCCAGTGCTAAGGTACCCACTACATCCTGATTGCTGTCCAGCCATGTCGTGGGCTCTGCCTGGACTTCCAATGTCAGCAGGGTGCTAAGTCAAAGAAGCAGAGAGCAAAGCCTTGGTCCACCACCAGCACTGCCCCATGTTATCCATCACATGTCCTCACGACTGTCCTGTACTCTCCCAAGACACCCAAGGACCTCCAGGGCCACAGTCAACACCAGGATTAGAAGCACAGCCACCTATGAGACTGACTTGCAGAAAGTGGAGCAACTCAGGTGAGACAGCAAGATGACAGACCCTATAACCAGAAAAGGAAACCAGCTGCTGGCTCTGACTCATTCCTGAGAGTGAGAGTGCAGCCTCTGCCACATAAGGGAAGCTCCAGGAGACCAAGCTAGGCCAGCCTCAGTGGCACCTGAAAATGGGCTCACCCAAGGTTGGGATATGTGCGCCAGAAACTCTTTGCATCAAACTCTATATAGTCATTATCAGAGAAAAGATTCAAAAGCTAACAACTCTTTCCAAAGCCAATAGATTTAAAATAAGGAAACTGTTCACTAGCTTTAAACAAAACCCTTTCTCGTGGTTCCAATTACATGCTGCAAATGCATGTCAGATATTACCTACCCAGAGGGCTTCCTTTTGGCTACCCAGGGCCCAGTGAGGTAACCTAAGTGCCCTTCTCCCAGACAGCACGTCATTTGCTTAATGCCAACTGCCTAAGGAGAAGCAGCCCCAGGAGAGAAGCATCTCAGCTCTTCGAGCCCCATGTCCCACTACAGGCTCCACAGAGCCTGAGTACCTAGGGACAGAGGACTGGGCATGTTCTGCAGATGCAGAAACATTAGTTTCATGGAGGTCACTCTTCATGAGCAGCCACTGAACAGCACACATGTTAAGGCAAGCCATCACTCAGACACAAGTGGCCTGTGGCTCCAGTGAGCATGTCTGATGCAGACCTTGCCGCACTCTCCACCCTGAACTGGACAGTGGGGAGTGTGCACTGCTGTCGGGCCAGCGGCAGTAAAGACACTTTCCCACAGGCTCCTCTAGCACAGGCTGGACTGCTCATGGGAGAGCCTCCCAGACTGAACCTGAGCCACCCCACAGGAGAGCCAGGGTGGGCCTCTCACAGGCCTGGGAGCAACCAGCTTTTCAGAGCCACAGAACTCGCCACCTGTACCAACAGGCATCATACTGCCCTTGAGAAAGCAGTGCAGGTTGCTCAGAAAAATGCCCATGCTGAGATCACTGCGGGCAGGAGGGAAGTAAGGGGCAGAACATCTTCGGGACGCAGCAGGGCTACCAGAGGCCCTTGCTGGACTGCAGCTGCACAGTAATATAGGTGGGGGAGCAGACATGGGCACCCCATCTGCCCTTGGAGGTTCAAGGAATGGCCCCAGGCACACGCTCTGTACAAGACACACCTTGCAAGTGTCCTGGGTCTGCCTCCCTATAGGCCTCAGGTACTCACTCAGCCCACTCTCCTTCCATGCAAAGGCCCATGTCTGTGAGATCCAGAAATATGCCCCCTGACCCACCACGCATCTGCAGAGGGCCAGGTGGCCTCTCCCAGCCAGGTGTCCTAGGTTCCCATGGCCCTGGTTAGAGATACTGTCTTTACCATGCCACAAAGCAGACACTGCAAAGGCCCTTCGGCAAAAAGAAATGCAGTTACAGGAAAAAAAGTAGGTCCACATCAGCCAACATGTCACCTGGAGGACCTTCAGAAATGCTAAGAGTCACAGAACAAGATGAAGGCAAAGAACAACCACATCCTAACCCAGTGCCAAGGGCAGGGCCTGCCATGCCACACCTAATATGCCATCTGAGAGCCCCACAGCACCCACACCCCCTTCCCACAGTTACTACTTTCTGGTGGTATAACAGCAAGACATGCAAACCCACATCTGTCCCAACAGTGGGAGACTAGGGACACTCTTGACAGACAGTAAGAAGTCCAGATGTACTCTGGTCTTCCCTATCCCTACACATTACCTGCCCAAGTCTGTGCTACCCTAGGAAGCCCCTGCACTTGTGATGCTCACAGCAGGGAGGGTCAGCCTTTCAGGAGAGCCTGTTGAAACATTTAAAAAAAATTTTTTTTTCACCGTGTGCAGGATAGGGCAAATTTGAGGCCAGCCTACACAACACAGGCTAGACCCTGTCTCAAAAAGATACTCATATTTTTGACAAGTCAGGGCACCTGCCTGTCCAGCAGGATAGAAGCCACCTTGGAATCTTAGTCATCATCTACAGCACAGGCTCTGGGCAGGGAAACACTCTGTGGCCTCTGAAATGAGACAGTCCCCAAGGCCCATCTGAGGGTTGACAGCAACTGACCCAAAAGACACCGTGGAGACACCAGAGTCACTTCCACTATGCCCCTCTCCCCAACATAATCTCAAAGACCTCAACCAAAAGGCTTGAGCCCTCTGCCAAAGTAAGTGCCTAAGTGCATGGCTCCTCCTCCATGTTTCCTGCGCTGTCAAACCAAGTCAGCTTAGAGCATCCTTCCAAGGGAGCAAAGGGAGCAAGTTTCTCACAATGGTCCAGAGTGTGTGTGTGTGTGAGGGGTGCCACAATAAGCCCACGGGGGGGCGGGGGGGTTCTACCTCTGAGGAGGTCCCATAATTCCCCGAGGAAGGACCATCAGCTGGTGGAGGCACTCAGCCTGTCCCCACCGTTAGTCAAAGCCAGGGCACCAGCCCACAGCTCTCACAACCATGTGGGACACTGGCCTCCACCAAGGCTGCTCAGCACTCAGCGTGGTTGAGGCCCTTTCTCAGCAAGCACCCCCCACTGACCTTGGCTGGTTAAATACCCCCAGAATAAGGACCATCACTCCTACCAAGAATGACTCTAGCTCCTTCTGTCTGACTGGCTCATCACCCTCACTATGGACCAGCAGCCACCACAGGGACAAGAGCAACAGGCCGCTGTGGAATGTGAATGTAGGGATACCACAAGGGAGGCGCCTCCAGGAGCAGGGGTGTGATGCTGGGCTCACAGTGCCACTGGCACTGAAACACCCTCAGCTAATGACAGAGTGGCCTGGTACAACAACTTAAAAGAAGCAAAAACAAGCGTCCTGGAGGATTAAAGGCTTAACCAGGAAGTCAGGACCAGTTCTGCTCTGACTCATGACCGTGGGTCCCCAGCCTCAGGGCCCAGACCTCCGAGGCCCGAGACAGTGACCCTGGCTCCAGCCCTTGGAACACTGGAGGACCTTGATGATCATGGGGCTCGAGACACGCCCTGACCAGAGTTTCAAGTCAGCAGCCCCAACCCACAGGGCCAAGGAAGAGGTCAGTGCAAAGGTCAGATAGAAGGCACCTCTGAGAAGGTGGCACGTCCCCAGTGCACAGCGAATGACATGGCTCGCATCTGTCTTTAGCCAAGCCACCTGGCTTCTTTCTGCCAAACGTACCACATATCTGTGAATCTATCGGGCCGCTGCCTAATGGGTGAGATGACACAGTCCACAGGGAGGACCTGAACTCTTCCTGCCATTTTCCCGCAAGAACGGCAGCTTCCTAACAATGCTCAGATGCCTGGCAGGATTCTGAACTCTAGCTTCCACCATCAGTCTGCACCACGAGCTTCTTAGATCTCTTACTACTCAAGTCACAGAGCAGTTCCACTCCCCGACACAGGACTCAACACTCACTCTCCACCAGACTTGCTCTTCCTTGAAAGCCAAGAGATGCTGGAGCTGGGGAGGACAGCCCTGAGGACTGTGGGGCCTCACAGGCCACACAAACGCACCACAGCACAGGTGGAAGTTGGGAGTGAGGCTGTGGCCCAGGCTCCCGGGCGGGACCCGAAAGCCCCATCACACTACAGCACATGCCACAAACTGCACACGTGCAGGCAGCAGGCCCATTCCCATCACAGCTCTTCACACACCACGAGGGCCGGGGAGCGCGACAGCACAGAGAACCCAGGAAACCTCCCACTGGCATGCTCTTCCAGGAGGAACACACAGGCTGCCTGCCAGTCCGGCAACAGAGAGCTCGAAATGCAACCCTGAAATGGGAGAGACAGACTCTCTGGCTGTCTCAGCTGCACAACTCCCACCAAGACTGCCACCATGCTTCCTATCCCTGTCCGACAGGCCAGCTAGGAAGACACAGAGGACAGCAAACATCCTTTATCCAAATGGTATAAATGTCATCAGTGTCAAAAACCACAGAAAGCTGTAGGCGGAACCACACCAAGAGCTCCACACCGTCCAGCAAAATGGCACTGTCCACACTCACACACCACAGTTCTGCTCTGACCCAAAGCCCAAAATAACAAAGACAAGCCATGTGACACAGTAGCAAGGCTTTACAGTTTACACAGCTCCCACGGACGTGGGTCAAATGTAAACTCTGAGACGGACATCACTTTGACATGCTAACACTTATGAGGACATACACACACACTCCTGTACCCAAAAAACCTTTGCACAAAAAGAGCTAAAAATTAAGAGTTAAGACAATGGTATAGATTTTGCATTAAAATGGTACAATATGAAATACTGTCAAGGGTACAGAAGACCAACAGGTGGGAGAAACCTGCTGCAAACCTTACTAGGGTTTTTAGTATCCAGACTATAGCAAGAACTTTTACAATTCAATACTAAAAGTCTAGGTTAAAACTGGACAAAGGGTCAGGGATACAGATCAGTGACACAAGCACTTGCCTGGCAAGCACAAGGTCCTGAGTTCAATTCCTGGTACAAAAAAAAACTTGGCAAAATACGGACAGACATTTGTCCCGACATACCAACAGCCAAAAAGCACATGAACAGATACTCAACATTGTCAGGAAGGGAAACGCAAATCAAACTCACAGCAAGATGGCTCCTCAGGCCCACCAGATTGGGTATAATTTTTTCACAAAGGACAAGAAAAGGTATCGGTGAAGGTGCAGAGAAAGTGGCCAATGTGTACTGCTGGGAAGACAAGGCAGCTGCAGAGGACCGCCCTGTGGCCCAGCAGGGTGTCACCTCAGGAAACAGCAATTCCTCTACCCCTGCACATCCGCAGCAGCACTGCCCACACAACCAGGAGGCGGGGAAACCCAGATGCAACCACTGACAAGTAGATATATCCCAATGGCTCGTGCATGGGATGAGACAGCACTCAGCATAAGCGGGAATGGCAGCCCAAGAGGCAGTGAACCCTGACATTGTCATACTCAGTACAAAAAGCCATGGCTCAAAAGGTCACACTGTAAAGATTTACTCTCAGAGAACTTGCAGAACAAGTGAACTCACAGAGACAGCACAGACTGCCGGGATCAAGGTGCAGCAGTGCTGGGCCCTAGCTCTTCCCAGGTGACAATGATGTCCTGGCACTAGGAGGAAGAGGCAGGCTGGCAACGTCACACATGCACCAGGTGCTCCTGAACTACTGACTTTCAAGTGGTTGGTGGTGGACTTCATATGAAATTTCATACCAATTTTTTTTGTTTGTTTGTTTGTTTGTTTTTTTGTGGAACCGGGGATTGAACTCAGGCCCTTGCACTTGCCAGGGAAGTGCTTATTCCACTGAGCCATCTCCCCAGCCCCCAATTTTTTTTGAGAGTTACTACAAAGTGTTTTTTTAAGAGCCCTCACTCACCCTTCCTGACACTTAATGCTTAAGCTGTCATGTGGAGCAGGCAAGAACGAGAAGCCAGGGTCATGGTGGTCCATGTGACATAAGGAAGGGACCCTAAGGTGGACAGCCCACTAGGGTATGGAGCCATGAGCAGATTGAGGGCCAGTCTGGATAGGGGCTCAGCACCACGGGATGAGAAAAGTCACAGGGCAGTGCTATGGTTTGAATGATTGTGTGCCCCCAAAACTTACATGCAGAAATCCTAACTGAAGGCTATCGTGGGAGGGGCCTTCTGGCCAGTGATGTGTGAACACCACTGGAGTCCAGAGGATTGTCCCCTGCCACCACCATCCCGCGCACACACACAGCCCACATCCAGTCACATGAGGACACAAGAAGGAGCCCTCGGGAATCTAACTAGCGGCCTCAGGGCACTAATCTGGCCCGCACCTTCACCAGGAGCTCCCCCTCCAAAACTGCAGGAGATCAGCGTCTGGTTCTCAGGGCACACAGACATGGATCCTGGTACACAAAACAGGAGGGTTCCCTGCACAGGCATCTCCATGGGGCCTACAGAAGGGTAAGCAGAAAACAAACCCATGCACACCCGATCTAAACCAACAAGAGGCTTAGATTACAGCGTTTTTCAGATAATAGTTTGTAAAACTCTATATAACATATTTAATAAAACATGAAATTGAAAGTGAGCTACCCATAAGATACTAAAAATAGGCAATTTTAGACATGTTAATAAAAAACCCATTACACACAATACATTACACTGTATTCAGAAGTATAATGTAGTAAAACACACAGTCACTGAAATTAAAAAAACACAATGTCTAGCTTTGACATAGGAAAAGCAGGTAAGACAATCTGGTAGAGAGAAGACAGAACTGAAGAGTTTACAGAACATGAAAGTCAGAAGGAAAAGGGGTCAAGAAGGCAGAATAAAAAAATTTTGGGACTACCGAAATATGTAAGTCAGATAAAGAAAACAGCTACACAAGAGAAACAAATCTAAATCATGTTGGAACTATACAACTCCAGAAACAAGAAAAAAATCTCAGGACTGGCCAAATAGCTCAGCTGACTAAAGTGCCTGCAAGCAGGCGCAGGGGCCAGAGGTTTGATCCCCAGGCCTGCCATGCTGTGGCCCCTACTCCCCGGGGCACCGAAAAGGCAATTGAGACTGGGCACAGTAGCCCACGCCTGTAATCCCAGCTCTTGGGAGGCTGTAAACAGGAGAATCACTATGAGTCTGATCTAGTAGTGAAGACCTGAACACCCTATAGACCCTCCCTAAAATACAGAAGAAAAAGAAAAAAGAAAAAACAAATTAAAGAAAAATCCCAAGCATAGCCCCAGAGAAGATGCAGCTCCCACATGGGCCCGGTGCTCCCAACACACACCGCTGCTGACAAGGAGCCAGGAGACGGCTGCTCCCACAAACCCAGGCACAGGAGAAACATGGTCCCACTGTGTACTCAGAATGCATGGCCACAGGTCCAGCCTCCAGGAACATGGGCTAAAGGATATTCCCACACAGTAACTGAGACATTTGTCATCAATGCTTTCAATGAAGAAACTTTCAAGGAACAGTAATAAAATTGTTCCAAAGTTGACTTCTGAGATGCAGAAAGGGATACTGTGCCAAAAATATTATCTTTAGGGGAAGAAAGATTAAACATTGTCTTTAAAAATAATAATGCCTGGTTAGGCTCAATGGCACATACCTATAATCCCAGTAACTCTGGAAGCTGAGGCAAGAGGCTTAACGGCTCAAGGCCAGCCTGGCCATCTTGGCAAGCAAGATTCTGTCTCAAAAAGGGGTCATGGGGTAGAGATACAGCTCAGTGTTCTCCGGGTTCAACCCCCAGTGCTACGAAACAACAACAATAATAACCATTCAACAAAAAGAACTAAGAACTTGACAAATGTACTAGATGGTGTGAGAAAGTGTGCTGTGTGTGACCCTAGTGCAGGCTAAGCAACTAACTTCTTTCTTCAGATGTTCCCAACATAGCCTAAGATCACCATTAAGGAAAAAGGCAAATATATAAATTCTAAACCAACAGTTTGCCACTTTCAACTGAAACTCAATGCCTCAGCAGCCCAACGATGTTGCTTTGTGATCTAGAGATTTGGGCCGCGCGCTATGACTCGTCAACACTCCTCATGGCCTGCTGTGCAGCATCCCATGCACGGAAGGACGGGCATCCTCTAACTGGCAGCTACAGGGTTCCTCACAAATCCAAAGGATCAGCTGCCACTTCTCCTGGTTGGGTATTATATACAAACAACATCACACAAGAAAGTGTATGTGTGTGTATCAGCTTTGGTTTCTCACTGTAATTGATATTACAGAGGGCTACTCTGAGCCCTCAGGAGGACACCCAGTTTGTCCACTTCTCTACTTTTGCTCTGCATGGCTTAAACAATGACTTAGAAACCTGTATCAGCCCAGAGCTGCCACCACCACCACCACCACACGAGCTGAAGCCATGAACGGGCACTGAGGCTGTGGCAGACGGCCCAGCCTGTGCCAGTCTCCAACCAGAGAGGTGAAGTGCTGCAGGGGCCAGGAAGGATCATCCCAACCAGTGCCCTGATGCAGCCTCTTCATTTCTACCTCAGGCACACAAAGTCCTCTCGTTCCTGGCTGAGCCACCTGCGTGAAAAGCCCCCAGTAGGGTACCCACAGGGTACTACCGCGGAAGGACGCTCCGCACCACAGTGCAGAGAAGCGGCAGCTGGAGGCGGGCTCTGGGCTCACTTGACTAAGGCTGTGCCCCTGGGAAACCGTGAGGATTCACGATCCACGATCAAGCCTTTGCTGAGAGCGATGCTAGCACACGGCACCTGAAGGGCAACTCATACCTAATCCTCACTTTCAGAACAGTGCATCAACTTGTGATAAGAGCACCCTAAAAAGCAAAACAAAAATGTCAACTATGAAATGAGCGGAAACCACCGCTCAGGAGGAGCAAGGACGTGGGCCAAACGAACATGCAAAAGTAAGAATGAAGATGCACTGCAGCCAGGCATACTGGCACACATCTGTAATCGCAGCACTCGGGGAGGCTGAAGTGGGAGGACCACAAGTTTGAGCCTTGCGGGGCAATTTAGTAAATTAACAAGACACTTTCTCAAAATTTAAAACTAAAAAAAGGCTAGAATGTAGCTCAGTGTGAAGGCCCTGGGCTCAATCCCTGGTGTTGAGGAAAAAAAGAGTGTATCTTAGTTAACTGGGGATATAGCTCAGTGGCACAGTGCTTGCCTGGCAAATGCAAGGTTGTGAGTCTGATTCCCAGTGTACACAAAAATAGTGGGGGGTAGCCCTTATGGCAGCAGGCAGAGGAGACAACTACAGAGAAGCCAAGATTGGGAGTGGGCTGAGGGAGGGTGGGCCTAGGGAATATCTTCCCCAGGAATCTGTCTGTTCATCCAGATATTTATTTTGTCTCTTATGGGAGCTACCATATATGTAGCATGACAGTAATAAAAAGCGTGAGTGCTGCTTCCTTCACTGGCCCAGCTCAGTTTGCCAGTGATTCCTATCGGTGGCTGTGAGTAGCTCAGAGGTCCCGTATGATGAACACTGCTCCTGGAGAGCAGCAGGTCTGAGAGACGACAGGTGAGGGCTGTGAGCCCCTACAGTGCTGCGCGAGCAGCCCAGGCGCGAGCAGCCCAGGCGCGAGCAGCCCAGGCGCGAGCA